>NC_057712.1:51226031-51253063 GCF_004010195.1 Chiloscyllium plagiosum
GAGGGGGGAGGTGTGGGCATAGGTTTTGCAATTCCTGCAGTGGCAGGGGAGGGTGCCAGGATGGGAGGGTGGTTTGTTGGGGGGGGCGTGGACCTGACCAGGTAGTCACAGAGGGAACAGTCTTTGCGGAAAGCAGAAAGGGGTGGGGAGGGAAATATATCTCTGGTGATGGGGTCTGTTTGGAGGAGGCGGAAATGTCGGCGGATGATATGGTTAATGCGAAGGTTGGTAGGGTGGAAAGTGAGGACTGGGGGGTTCTGTCCTTGTTATGGTTGGAGGGGTGGGGTTTGAGGGCAGAGGTGTGGGATATGGATGAGATGCATTGGAGGGTATCGTCACCACGCGAGAAAGGAAATTGCGGTCTTTAAAGAAGGAGGCCATCTGGTGTGTTCTGTGGTAGAACTGGTCCTCCTGGGAGCAGATACAGCGGAGGTGGAGGTATTGGGAATATGGGATGGCATTTTTGCAGGAGGTAGGGTGGGAAGAGGTGGTTTGTAAAAAATGTCAGTGTCAAGTCAGTTGTCATTAATGGAGGTGGAGAAGTCCAGAAAGGGGAGGGAGGTGTCAGAGATGGTCCAGGTGAATTTAAGGTCGGGGTGGAATGTATTGGTGAAGTTGATGAACTGCTCAACTTCTTCGCAGGAGCACGAGGTGGTGCCGATGCAGTCATCAATGTAGCGGAGGAAGAGGTGGGGAGTGGTGCCGGTGTAACCACAGAAGATAGACTGTTCTATGTAGCCAACAAAGAGACAGGCAAAGCTGGAGCGCATACAGGTGCCCATGGTTACCCTTTGGTCTGGAGGAAGTGGGAGGATTCGAAGGAGAAATTGTTAAGGGTGAAGACCAGTCCAGCCAAATGAATGAGAATGTCATTGGAATGGTACCGTTGGAGACGTCGGGAGAGGAAGAAACAGAGGGCTTGGAGGCCCTGGTCCTGGTGGATGGAGGTGTAGAGGGATTGGATATCCATGGTGAAGATGAGGCATTGGAGGCCAGGGAAACGGAAGTCTTGGAGGAGGTGGAGGGCATGGGTGGTGTCTTGAACATATGTGGGGAGTTCCTGGACTAGGGGGGATAGGACAAGTCAGTATCAAGGTAGGTGGAGATGAGTTCGGTGGGGCAGTAGCAGGCTGAGACAGTGGGTCGACTGGGGTGGTCAGGCATGTGGATCTTGGGAAGGAGGTAGAATCGGACGGTGCAGGGTTCCCAGACTATGAGGTTGGAAGCTGTGGCTGGGAGATCTCTTGAGGTGATGAGGTTCTGTATCGTCTGGGAGATGATGGTTTGGTGTTGGGGGGTAGGGTCATGGTCGAGGGGGCAGTAGGAGGAGGTGGCTTCAGTGGTGTAGAGATCAGTGCACGAAACTACCACTGCACCCCCTTTATCTGCTGGTTTGATGGGGAGGTTGGAATTGGAGTGGAGGGCTGCACGTTGTGAGGGTGAGAGGTTGGAGTGGGAGAGGGGGGTAGACAGTTTGAGGCGGTTAATGTCTCAGCGGCAGTTGGAAACGAAGAGGTCGAGGGTGGGTGATAGGGCATCGCGAGGTGTCCAGGTGGATGGTGTGTGTTGGAGACAAGTGAAGGGGTCCTCAGAGGGTGGGTGGGAGTCTTGATTGTAAAAGTAAGCTCGGAGGCGGCGGAAGAAGTGTTTGATGTCACGATGCGTATTAAATTCATTGATGAGTGGAGGGAGGGGATAAATGTAAGGACTGATCATTCGTCCTCAGTGAGGGGAAGGTCTGGGGGGGGGGATGGTGAAAACTTGACAGGGCTGGGAGCTAGGAATGGAGAAAATTGAAAGGTTACCACAACCTCTGACAACAGAGGAAAGTACATCTCCTGTCTGAAAAAAAAGTTGCTGAAATGCTGTCATTGCTAAACAAAAAGTAATTTACTTTTGTGCACTAACAGGTCTCAGTTGCCATTGTTGCAGATGTGGTATATTTTACTGCAACCTATATTTACACATTTCACGTTGTTTAACATACCACTGGAAACCTAATCAGACAAAACTGACACCAGGCCAAAGCAGGCTTTTGACGACAGGCGGCCAATAGCTTGATCATTTTTTACAAAAGGTGCAGAGAAGTCGAGAGGTTTAAATAAAAGCTTTTATAAAGTGCCTTAAATTGTTCCAAATTGCTTCTATAGCCAAAGCCATAACTTATTTCTCCGAAGTGTCACTTTTGTAACAGGAAAGTAATTAAAGGGACATATTAGGCAATGTAGGAGCAGATGTAGGCCATTCAGCACATCAAGACTATTCTATCGTTCAATAAGCTCATTCCTCCTCTCTCTACAAGATCTCAGTGAGTCTCTCTCTCACTGCAACCCCCAGGTCATCTCCTACTCTATGCTACTTTCTCCCCACCCCCTCTCATTTATCTCTCCACCCTGGAGGCTCCCTGCCTCTATTCCTGATGAAGGGCTTTTGCCCGAAACGTCGATTTTCCTGCTGCTCGGACCTGCTGTGCTTTTCCAGCACCACTCTGATCTAAACCCATAATAATATTGTTGTCCAGTGCACTGGATTTGGTAACTCCTTCCGAGTAACACTGTTCAATACACCTTTTCTTGCAGCTGCTCGCCCAGCGAATGATGTCGTAATTCGTCACGTCATCCTCCGGGTATACGGACTTGCGCTTCCCCTCTGCGGCTAGATACATTCCCGAGGAGGTAAATCGTCCCGGAACTCCCGGTCTTGGCGAGAAGCCGGCTTCCCTTCCTACTATCAGCAAAATTCAACTACAAACGCCTGAATCGTTGTTTTCCTTGAAAACGGACACGAATGAAGGGTCTGAGTAATGATATTGTTTGACATCTGCTTGTCATCATCCGTTTTCCTGAGGATCTCCTCAATTTTGCCGGTTGAGGTGTCGATATTGCACGAACGGAAACAGGGTCGCTCTGAGCGCACTGTTACCGAGTGAGGCGGTCTCACCCCGACTGCTTCCGGTCGGCGGCCGCCATATTGGGGAAACACAGGATGGATGGGTATGTGAGAGGAGGCAAGAGAGACGGGAGGGAGTGAGAGAGTACGAGAGACAGATTGGGGGGGTGGGGTAAAGAGAGGCAGGAGGGTGGGAGTGAGAGGGCAGGAGGGTGTGTGGAGGAGTGGGGTCAAGACAGACAGACATACTAAATCAGCGAGGGAGGAGAAGACAGGTACTCCATATTCAAGAGCTGTCCCGGGGGACGGGAGTTCAAACGCCTAGCCCGGTTGGGAGAGGTTTAGCAGACCCCACAGAAAAGGAGCTAGATCCGGTACCATGAGCACTCGCTCGGAACGGGAGAAATCCCAGAAGCAGAACGAACAGCATCAGGCCATCCTGTCCAAACTACTCCGGGAGGAGGACAATAAGTACTGC
Organism: Chiloscyllium plagiosum; assembly: GCF_004010195.1. NCBI lineage: Eukaryota > Metazoa > Chordata > Chondrichthyes > Orectolobiformes > Hemiscylliidae > Chiloscyllium > Chiloscyllium plagiosum. The sequence continues at coordinate 51,229,399 of NC_057712.1, forward strand.
GCCGATTGCGAGGCCAAAGGTACGGGATTGCATGGCGAGAAATGGGGATGGGGTTGTTGGGACCGGCCCCGTCGATCCGCGATTCCATCTGAAGGGCACTGGTGAGCCTACTCGCGCTCCAGTCACTGTCGCATCTTGGCTGGGTTGGGTCTTAGTTAAAACCTGTGACTTGGAGACTTTGCATTTCACTCGTCCCCGCTGACCCTGCATCCCCGTCATAAAATCACCTAAGGATTCTGCATGTTCTGGGTTAGCATCAACGATGACTACTGCAAATAACATTGAGAAGTCGCCAGTGAAGCTGGTAAAATCTTTAGCGCGGTTTACTCGAGGGAGTGAGAATATTTGAACCGTCATTGGATGTATAAAGGTGCGTAATGCTCTGCATGTTACATGCGCTCTCGGACTCTTAGTGCGGTATTGGTAGTAGTACCTAAGACCGAAATCCATTCTAAATGAGCCTGATAAATTATGTGAAACAATTGAGACTTGCTGTGTATGTCGGTCTGTGCGGTTAATCTTGCAAGTTTAGTTATGAGCTTGAAATTGTACACTTAATATGGTTAGAATTTTCTGTTACAGGTACTATGAAAATGTTGAATTTTTGCTAAAAGTAATTGAGTATCAATTTTTAATTAGAGATATTTCCTTTCCCTTTGAAATGGTTCTTTTGTACCTAGTGGATTCTGCTGTGGATATGTCCTGAGTTGACTTGGTTTTGGCTCATGGGCTGAGTGTTTTACCTAATCTAAAAATGACTGCAGATGCTGGGAACCAGATTCTGGATTAGTAGTGCTGGAAGAGCATAGCAGTTCAGGCAGCATCCGAGGAGCAGTAAAATCGACGTTTCGGGCAAAAGCCCTTCATCAGGAATAAAGACAGTCTGAAGGGTGGAGAGATAAGCTAGAGGAAGGTGGGGGTGGGGAGCAAGTAGCACAGAGTACAATAGGTGAGTGGGAGAGGGGATGAAGATGATAGGTCAAGGAGGAGGGTGGAGTGGATAGGTGGAAAAGAAGATAGGCAGGTAGGACAAGTCATGGGAACAGTGCTGAGCTGGAAGTTTGGAACTAGGGTGAGGTGGAGGAAGGGGAAATGAGGAAACTGTTGAAGTCCACATTGATGCCCTGGGGTTGAAGTGTTCCGAAGCGGAAGATGAGGCGTTCTTCCTCCAGGTATCTGGTGGTGAGGGAGCAGCGGTGAAGGAGGCCCAGGACCTCCATGTCCTCGGCAGAGTGGGAGGGGGAGTTGAAATTAGTTGCAAAGTAATCTGAAGGGACATGTATTACATTCCTAACTAGGAGAAGGAATCCTGTTTTAGCCGTTGAATTTATTTATGCTTTGAATTTATTTATGCTTTGATGAATCCAAATAGATTAAGTACATATTTATTACAAGTGCCCTTTTTGTAAAAAGCGATTGAATGTGTAATATATTGCATTCTTGCAGTATATACCTGTGGCTTGATTTTGTAGGCAATTTTGATTATATGTTGATATGCATACAGTATTGACAGTGATGTTTGAAAGTTTCATTGAGTGAATTTTGATTATCATAAGTTGTGGTTCTTAAAAGGAAAGTCATAGTTGTCAATATTCCTTGTGCTAATCTGTGCTCTTTCTGTGTATATGTGAAAGTAAACCTCTTACAGTTGTGCACATTTCATGTCAAGAATTATAGTTGGGAGATTTCTAAGGTGGCAATAACCACATAAAGGTACTGTTGATGGTAATTACTTCACGTGTTTTGCTCTGAGGGCTTTCAAGGAATACAGGTATTGGGAATGGCAACAAATACTGACCTTGACAGTGATGCTGACATGTCAGCAATTAATAAAATAAGCTGTAGCCAACTTGGGGGTGGGGGGGAATTTGTTTTCTCTTCATTCACTCATGGTACATGGATGTCACTGGCTAGCCAGCATTTTTGTGCCTGTCGCTGGTTGTCCTTGAGAATGTGGAGGTGTACTTTTCCCGCACCATAGCTTTCGAATGTGGAGGTGAGTTTGGTTGTTGAACTGTTGCACTTCGTGCATTGAAGGTAGACTCATGTACCCTTACGGAGGAAATTCTAGGATTTTGACACAGTGACGGTGAAAGAATGGTAATTTATTTCCAAGTCAGGATGGTGTGTAGCTTGGTGAGAAGCTTGCAGATAATGGTTTTCCCAAGTATCTGCTGTCCTTCTCCTTCCGAAAGAACGTGGTTTTGACTTTGGAAGGTGCTCTTTTAGTTTTCGGTGAATTTCTGCAGTGCGTCTTGTAGACAGTACGTACTGCTGCTGCTGAGCGTTTGTGGTGGAGGAAATGGAAGCTTGTGGAAGTAATGCCAGCGACTAGGTATTAAAATAAATGCAGTTTAAGTTAAAAAAGCCTAATAGATGAGGCAGATGAACTCTGGCACAGTTGGGAATATAGGACCGGGAAATCATAGCAATTACAGAGATGTAACTTAGGGATGGACAATACAGGCAAATTAATGTCCCAGGGTATAGATGCTATAGAAAGGGGGCTAAGAGAGGAGGAGAATGGCATTTTTGATTTGGGAAAACATTATGGCTGTACTTAGGATATTCCTGGCAAAATGTCCAGGGGATTTATTTGGGTAGAACTGAGAAATAAAGGGATGATCAGCTTATTGGGCTTGTACTGTAGATCCCCCAATAGTCTACAGGAAATTGAGAAACAGATTTGTAAGTAGATCTCAGTTTTCTGTGAGAACAATAGTGTGGTAATGGTAGGGGATTACAATTTTCCAACCATAGACTGGGACTGCTGTAGCGTTAAGGCCTTGAATGTGGGGGAATTTAAGTGTGCACAAGAAAATAGTATGATTCACTATGTGGATGTACCTACTAGAGAAGGTGCAAAACTTGACCTAGTTTTAGGAAATAAGGCAGGGCAAATGACTGAGTTGTCAGTGGGGGAGCACTTTGGGGCCAGTGACCATAATTCTATTAGTTTCAAAATAGTGATGGAAAAGGATAGCCCAGATCTAAAAGTTTAAGTTCTAAATTGGAGGAAGACCAATTTTGGCAGTATCAGGCAAGAATTTTCAAAAGTTGAATGGGACCGATGTTCACAAGAGATGGCTAGAAATAGGAAGCGTTGAAAAATGAGATAATGAGAGTCCAGAGACAGCATGTTCCTGTTAGGATGAAGGGTAGGTGTCGGGAATGCTGAATGACTAGAGAAATTGAGGTTTTGTTCAAGACAAAGAAGGAAGCATATGTCGGGTATAGAGAGTAGGGATTGAGCGAATCCTAAAAGACTAGAAAGGCAATAGAAGTATACTTAAGTGTGAAATCAGGAGAGTAAATAGGGGAAATGAGAGCTTTGGCAAATATGCTTGAGAAAAGGCCAAAGGGATTCTACAAATGCATTCAGGCCAAAAGAGAGAATAGGCCACCATAAAGTTCAGCAAGGCTGTCTATGTGTGGAACTACAGTAGATGGGGGAGATACTAAATGAGTAATTAGCATCAGTATTTACTGTTGAGAAAGACATGGAAGATATAGAATGTGGGGAATAGATGGTGACATCTTGAAAAATCTCTATATTAGAGGAGGAGGTGCTGGATGTCTTAAAATGCGTAAAGTTGGATAAATCGCCAGGACCAGATCAGCTGTATTGTAAAACCTTGTGGGATGCTAGTGTTGGGTTTATTTTTCAAGATTCTTAACACTTGATGCTGCTGCAATATACCAACTTCTGTGAACAGCCAAAATTTATTAAGCAAGTACAGACCTTTGTAGGATCACTTACAACACTCTTTGCGATACATTCGTAGCGTGTCAAGCAAAGCTGTCTGAACAAAGGGACCAGTTCTTTTTTTATACAAGATTTGACAACACAGTCAGTAATTCGCACAAGTCAACCCCCAGCCACTCCGCCATAGTCAGATGCCACCCAAAAACAATGTAGTGTGATTCCTGAAAGCAGCGTGTGATTTGGGTTGTCACATCCTTCCTGCAAAACAGAAAAACACACTTCTCAGGGCATTCAATTTCTTACATATCAGCGGAACAAATTAACCTTTCAACATCTCATTCCCTCCTTATCATTCCATGATGACCAACTAAAAGGCACTATTAGCTTATTCATAAACATCTGACAGCAAGTTATTGACACAGAATGGTTATAACAACAAAGATTACTAACCCATGTAGTAGATAGGATCCCCAGGATATTGCCACGTGGAAAACGCGTTCACCAGTATAGTTCTTAAATCCACAGTCCTTAGTGACCACTCAACCACCAAGTTGCGTGGAAACAAAACAAATTATCCAATATCTCCTTCAGTAAACTCCAACCTGAAAACAAAGTCCAATCTGTCCTTGCCCATCACTCCACGGAGAAATCTGAATCCTTGGATAAGGCATGTTAAATACTTAATAAAGCTGACGAGACTTTCATCCTTGTGGAGCTGCTTCAGATGAAGGATACCAGTGCATCTGTGTGTGAAGTGCAGCAGCAAGCTAAGTAAATGCAGCATTCTTCTTCTGCTCTGGTATCAAACGTAACAAAGCCAACTGGCTGTGTTGATGTTAGCTTGATCAGTGAACTTTCATATCCCTTAAATGATTTAAAGAGAAGGTAAAGCTCACGTGATTTGATATCCATCAGAAGGCCACTGACAAAAAGCATATGGACCTCCTTTTCACGATTGTTAGGTTCTTCCCTTTTCATGCTCGTGACTGGGGAGCTGATTGAATCCGTTGGGTCGGTTTTGGAGGGGTAGGCGGTGGTCCAATGAGTGCTTTATCTGTGAATCAGAAACTCTAGAGAAGATGTCAGCTGCTGGAAGTATCCTTGTATTTCCTCTCATTCCTTCCTTGCAAAAGTGGGTAACAGTATGAAGATAGTCACACATTTAACTACACTAAATTGTGTCTGCCTATTTCAACATTCTCAGTTGTCTTGAAGTCTGTTACTATTTATGACATTATCAAGTTTTATACAATCCATAAACTTCGAAATTGTACTACCTATACAATTCAGTCACTTATAAACAACAATCAGTGGTCCTAAAATCAAATACTCGGGACCCTATTCAGATTATTCAAAAATTATTTTCCTTTAGCAAATTAATACTTGGCTAATGTGAAAGCTGTCATGAAAACTATTTCAGAAATCTGGAACAGCAAGAAAACAACAAAATATTTCCTGTGCTTTAGCCATTGAAGAGGCAATTTCAGTTCAGATTTAAATCCCAAATATTCGTGGGATGCAAATACAGAATATATTAAAATATGTTTCTGTTAAAGCAAGCAATAACCCACTGCCACATATATTCATACTAAATCTAACCTCAGATATAGTTCAAAGGCCTGACATTAATGACAAAATGTCCTAATTTTTTTAGGTTTCATGATCAGTGTTTTTAATTAGAACGTGTGATTGTTGACAAACTGACATTGTAAATTTAACTTCCCAAATAAAAGTTGGAATTACATTGGTTACAGACCAGTAACTGTGCAACTTTGGTAGAGATCAACATTCTTTGAATTTGCAATATGAAGGGGGCCAATGAAGTCATAACAATAATTGTCAGAACTGAAACAGCTCAGCCTCAAGTTCTAAAATCTTAAGAAAACATAAAACTCAAAATGCATGTTTCTTTTTGTGAACATTCTGCATTTTTAAAAAAGCAGCAAAGATATTTTAATACAATACTCTCATCTGGCTAAAGCATGACCATTGAGACAATTTTCTTTTGAAAAAGGCATTGTAGAATTTTAAACAAATCAGGGGCTCAAGGCCCTCAATCAATTTGTTTTAAGGTTACATGTTCGATAATTTTAAAAAGGACCTAATGTTGCATAACATTTAATGTAGAAACAAAATCTGCCCTATTACATAGCCTACAAAACATGTTGAATTGATATCCTTATTAAAATAGGGCAAAACAGTTATATACAAGGATTTTGGGTTTCATCCCTACACTCCCTGCTAAATAAAGCCAGTTCCTTGTAAATACAAATATTCTGCCAATTTACTCCTTATTCCCTGAATAAAGACAAAATTCTGTTGTATCATTCTTGGGTTTTAAAAAAAATGCCCGAAGTCTTTAGCATGGCCTTCTCTTGCATTTTTCAACAGTTTCAACTCTTGCAAGTTTGACCGGTGTTATTAGCATCTTTAAATTATGACCATCTACAGTGAGCGCAGACAACTAAAGCTTAAACTAGCAAAGAGATATCACTTAATATTTTGGTAACAAATCTGGGTCTTGATTGACCCATTATGCTGTAATCAACAACCTTTTCCATGTGAATTTCCTATCAGCTGTCAGATATCAATAGTTTATTGTTTAAGCTACAATAACAAAGCTCATCAAGAGTCCTGACTAGACTTATGCAAATAAGACTGTTGCATTTAAAACCTGTAATAGGAATGTTTGTCCCATTTTTAAAGTCTCAACTTCCTAACTTTACCTTTTCTATTTTCTAGTCCAGTGTCCTCAGTCTCCACACCCATTTCAGGATTGTGACTTTCACACGGGGGATTTCCCTTTTTAACAACTGGCCTAAGGCAGGGTGATTGAGACAGACGCGGTAGTTATCCGATGCACTACACCCTGGAGTGTCAAACCTCACTATTAGAGCACTCTGATGTCTGAACTCCAGGGGTTCTCTCACCTCCCTTTCCAGTGAACTTAGGATTCTGAGGACTCAAACTTCCCTTTCCAGGTAGACTAACCTCCCCTTCCAAGAACTTATGGTTCTGAAAGCAAACTCGGTGTTGTGCAAGTGCGTACGTTACCTCAGACGTAACTCTGTCATTACAGAGTCTCAGGGGAAGAAGGGTCGAGTGAATGGTAGGTTAAGGAGAGAGATCAAGGTAAATATTACCTCGTGCGTCTGCCTGTCTCTCTCAGCTGACATTCAGATGATCACTTACTCAGTCCATGTAGAAGCTCCATATATTTTGGAATCCCACCGCTGCCGCAAAGAAACCTAAGGGGCAACTTTTTCATTCAGAAGGTAGTACGTGTATGGAATGAGCTGCCAGAGGAAATGGTGGAGACTCGTACAATTGCAACATTTTAAAAGGTATCTGAATGAGTATATTGTGTGTGGGGAGTCATGTTTCACATGATTTGTGGTCTTGAAGAAGTAATGAAGAGGATTGGAATGGGAAGAATGGTCTAACTATATTTCAGTAAGGCATTTGATAAGGTTCATCAGGGTAGACTGGTTACTAAGTTTAGGTCACATGGAATATAAGGCGAACTAGCCATTTGGATACAGAGGTGGCTCAAAGGTAGAAGACAGAGGGTGGTGGTGGTGGAGGGTTGCTTTTCAGTCTGGAGGCTTGTGACCAGTGGTGTGCTACAGGGGTTTGTGCTGGGTCCATTGCTTTTTGTCATTTATATAAATGGTTAGTAAGTTTGCAGATGACAGCAAAGACATTTACCTCAGGATACACCAGGACCTTGATCAGACAGGCCAGTGGGCCAAGGGAGTGGCAGATGGAGTTTAGGTGAAAGTGAAGGGCTGCATTTTGAAAAGGCAAATCAGGGCAGGACTTAATTGTAGAATTCCTACAGTGTGGATACTGGCAATTTGGCCCAGCAAGTCCACGCTGATCTATTCCCTTTAAAGCCAACCCCCGGATTCAGCACCGCCCTCTTGCCAACCCCTGGATTCAGCACCGCCCTCTTCACCTGCAATCTTCTTCCCGACCTCTCCGCCCCCATTATGCTCGAAATGTTAATTCTCCTGCTCCTCGGATTCTGCCTAGCTTGCTGTGCTTTTCCAACACCACACTTTTCAACCCTTTTGAAATTAGGGCCAACATTCCATTTGCTTTCCCTCTGAGCTGCTGAACTTTGTATGCTAGCTTTTGGTAATTTTATGCGCAACAGCCCCCACCCCTTAAATCGCTCCTGCTTTCAGCTGGTACCTGATAATCATCATGAAGTTCATGTCCTCTTGTCACTGATATCCTTCCCACTGGAAAAAGTAAACAAGCAATTAAGGCCCCTCCATTTTGAATAACTGTGACAAGTTTCTGACTTTTCACTGCTACAAGGATAATAAACCTGTTTCTCCACAAGTCCCTGATTGCTGATATCATAGTAGTAAATTTTCTCTATTGTCTCTGTAAGGCTTTGAAGTGCCTAATGTCTCTTCCATACAATTTGGCATTGGGGATTAAGGATGAATTACTTTGAAAAGAATGTATGAAGTCAGAACAGGAGGAGGCTATTCAGCCTCGTAAGACTGGAGGGTTTGAGTTAAGACAAGATCTTTTCCCTCCGGTAGGGGAGTTTAAACTAGAGGACATAGGTTTAAGATGAGATGAGAGGAGAAAGATTTAAAAGGGACCTCGAGCAATGTTTTTCAGAGTGATGCCTATATAGGTTGAGAAGGAACAGGAAGTGGTAATTGCAGGTACAACTACAACATTTTAAAAGACATTTGGGGGCACACATGAATAGGAAAGATTTGGAGGAATATAGGCCAAACATAGGCTACTGGCGCTGGTTTAGCTTTAGAAACTCGGTTGTCATGAATGAGGTGGACTGAAGGATCTGTTTCCCTGCTGTATGACTCTAATTAGATCATGACTAACTTTACCTCAGTGCTATTTCTCTCACTGCCCCATATCCTTGATACATTAATATCTCAATCAATTGATCTTGGATATACTTGGGAACTCAGCCTTCAGTGTTGGCAGCATTGAAACAACAGGGTATAGAATGATCTTCAGCCTTTTTTTATTATTCGTTAAGCACAGGTTTGACTCATGCTGGAGGTGAGTTTAGTGGTCAACACTCAGGAGAAGGTGCTGGGGAACCAGAAAGATCTTAAGATGTATAAATCATCCAGACTGGATGGACGGCAACACAGGACTATGAAGCAGATAACTGTGGAGGGGGTGATCTTTCCAGAATCACTGGAGTTGCGGTAGCTCCCAGATGACTGGAAGTTGGCCAATGTAACACTCCTGTTTAAGATGGCAGGGAGGAAGAAAGCAGATGGGAAATTATAAGCCAGTTAACCTAGCTTTGTCATTAGTAAGATTTTAAAGTCCGTTATTAAGGATGGGAATTGCAGAATACTTCGAAGTACATAGTAAAATATAGCTGTCAGCAATGCTTTGTCAAGAGGGAGGTCATACCTGACATATCTATAAAAATTATTTGAGCAGGTAGTGAGCAAATTAGCCAAAGAACCGTTGATCATGATATGTTTGGAATTCCAGCAAGCCTTTTGACAAGGTGCTTTAAGGGAGGCTGCTAAAGAAGATAAGAGCCCTTGGTGTTGAGGGTGAAATTCTTGCATAATTAGAGGATTAGCTGACTGGTGAAAAACTGAGAGTAGGGGCAAAGAGGTCTTTTCCAAGATGGCAGCAGGTGACTAGTGGAGTTCTGCAGGGGTCTTTATCGGGACCATGCTATTCATCTCATACGTTAATGATCCCAATGAAGGAACTGAGGGCATTGTTGTTAAGCTCACAGTTGACACACAGGGTGGGCGGTACAGATGGTATTGAGGAGGCAGAGAGGCTGCAGAAAGACTTGGACATACTGGGACAGTGGGCAAAGAAGGGCAGATAGAATGCGGTATGGAAAAGTATGAGGTTATGCACTTAGGAAGAATAGAGGTGTAGATGATTATCTAAACAAGGAAAGGCATTAAAAGTCTGAAACACAAAGGGACTTGAGTCCTAGTTTAGAAGTCTCTTAAGGTTTGCATGCAGGTTCAATTGGCAGTTCGAAAGCAAGTGCAGTTTAGTGGTCATTTCAAGAGGGCTGGATTACAAGAGCAGGGGTGTAATCCTGATGCTGGGTCTGGGGATTCAGCATTTGGAATATTTTGATTGGGCCCTGTATCTAAGAATGTATGTTCTGGTCTTGCAAGGATCCAGAGCAGATTTACAAGAATTATCCCAGAGAGTGGATGGCCTTATGAGACATGTGGAGGAGCTAATGTTGGATTGGGGTGGACAAAGTTAAAACTCTCTCAACACCGAGGTTATAGTCCAACAGGTTTCTTTGGAAGCACGAGCTTTCAGAATGCTGCACCTTCATTAGGTAGTTGTGGAGCAGAACCATAAGACGTAGAATTTAGATTTTAAAAATTAGTGATATGCAACTGAAATGATATATTGAACAAACCTACGTTGCAGGTTTCGGTTCACTAATATGTAAATCCCAGAGCTACGTTTAAGTCACACTCTCGATAAACTTAAGGTTTTACAAAAAAAAGTTACATCTCAGCTCAGACAATGCATTAAAGGTGTGAGGTTAGAGTCTGTCTGTATCTCAGTCTTGAGCCAGACTTGGCATCACCACCACCAGTAGCCAAGCCTCCCTAGCACCACAGTTGAAAACGTTATCACCACGAGGAAATTGACCATCAACTTATTGGAGCCCACCCTTCAACCTGAAGAGATTGAAGTTTTCAGTCAAGGACACACTCTGTCCCACCACCAAATTGGGACTTGTAGCAGAAGTGGAGGAATTCATCAGACAAATGACACTTTGGGAATTCTTCCAAGATGTCAGCAGTGATTCCAATGAGCTAAGCAATGAATTGGAACAGTCATCAGAGAGATCCGTAGTGGAGCGATCAAAGGAGTTGATTTGGAACCCTCCCGGGCGGCTGCTGCCCTGACCTTGATGTGTATGCTCAACCCTTCAGGAAGTGTGTAAATGCCACATTCATTAGCTGCACCCACAAGGTAGAGCAAAACATCACCCGATCACAAGGCAACACCATGCGTGCTCTCAAAATCTACCACAACGTTGTCATCAAACCAGCACATAAAGGAGGAGCTATCATCATTGAGAGTAGAACAGACTACTTCAAGGAAGTGTCCCGACAACTGAACAACCAGGAACACTACAGGCACCTACCAGCTGATCACATCTGTGAGCTTAACACATTGATCAAGACTTTTGATCCAATCTTTCAGAGTTCCCTTATCTCTCATCCCATGTACTTCTTGCGTCGGGGACTTCTATTACCTTCTGAAGATACATAAAGCCAACTCACCTGGTCATCCCATCGTATCAGGCAGCGAGACCCTGTATAAGATCCTCTCTGGCTATGTCAAGGGCATGTTGCAACCCATTGTATGGGGGGACCCCCAGCTTCTGTCATCACACGTTTCTTACAAGAAATCAGCACACATGGACTAGTCGAACTGGGAAGGTGCAGAGATAACAAGCTTGTCATGGGTGACGTTAACTTCCCAAATGTTAGATTAGATTCCCTACAGTATGGAAACAGGCCATTTGGCCCATCAAGTCCACTCCGAAGAGTAACCCACCCAGACCCATTTCCCTCTGACTAATGCACCTAATGCCATGGGCAATTTAGCATGGCCAATATACCTGATCTGCACATCTTTGGACTATGAGAGGAAACCAGCAGATACTGGGAGAATGTGCAAACTCCGCACCAACAGTTGCCCGAGCCGGGAATCGAACCAGGGTCCCTGATGATGTGAGGCAGCAGGGCTAACCAGTGCCGTCCCAAATTGATTGGAATGTCCTTAGTTCAAATAATTTGGATGGAGCAGTTTTTGTCAGGTGTGTCCAGGAAGGATTCCTGACTCAATAGTAGATAGGCTGACTAGAGGGGAGGCCATATTGGATTTTGTGCTTGGCAACGAACCATGCCAGGTGTCTGATCTTTTGGTAGGAGAGCATTTCAGTGATAGTTATCACCACACCCTGACCTTTACTGTAGACATGGAGAGGTATAGGATCAGATAGTATGGGAAAGTATTTAATTGAGGGAGGGGGAATTATAATGCTATTAGGCAGGAACAGGGGCACGTATATTGTGAACAGATGTTCTCCGGGAAATGCATGGCAGAAATGTGGAGGTTGTTTACAAAGTACTTGCTGATTTGTCCCACTGAGGTAATGAAGGGGTGTTATGTTGAAAGAAACTTGGATGATAAGGGATGTGGAAGATCTAGTCAAGACGAAGAAGGAAGCTTATTTTAGGTTGAGGAGGCAAGGATCAGGCAGGGCTCTAGACAGTTAGCTGAGAAGGAGCTGAAGAATGGGCTTAGGAAATGTAGAAGGGGACATAAAAAAGCTTTCGTGGGTAGGATTAAGGAAAACATGAAGGCATCCTGTACGTGAGGAACAAGAGAATGGCCAGAGAGAGAGTAGGGCCAATCGGGGATAGTGGAGGGAACTTGTGCCTGGAGTCGGAGGAGGTAGGGGAGGTCCTTGATGAATACTTTGTTTCAGTATTCACTATTGAGAGGGACCTTGATGTTTGTGAGTACAGTGTGAAACAGACTGATATCCTTGATCAGGTTGATGTTAAAAAGGAGGATGTTTTGAAAATTTTGAAAAACATATGGATAGATAACTCCCCTCAGCCAGATGGGATATACCCAAGATTACTATGGGAAGCGAAGGAAGAGATTGCGCCTTTGGCAATGATCTTTTGCGTCCTCCCTGTCTACAGGAGTAGTGCCAGATGATTGGAGGGTGACAAATGTTATTCCCTTGTTCAAGAAAGGGAATAGGGAAAATCCTGGGAACCACAGAACAATCAGTCTTACTTCAGTGGTTGGCAAAGTATTGGAGAGGATTCTGAGAGACAGGATTTATGATTACTTGCTCTGGTTTCCCCCACAATCCAAGGATATGCAGGTCAGGTGAATTGGCCATGCTAAATTGCCTATAATGTTGGGTGCATTTATCAGGGGTATATAGGGTAGCAAATTGGGCTAGGTGGGTAGCTCTTCGGAGGGTCGCTGTGAACCTATTGGGCCAAATGGCCTGTTTTCTCACAGTAGGTAATCTAATCTAAACCCAGGGACTCGAACCCCAATTCAAGCCCAAGGGACTTGAACTCCTGTTTGTCAGTGCATTTACGAAACTGTCTCTCTCGAACGAACTAATTACCATTCAAGGAGTCTATAGAATTGAATGAGGGGACTGTTTCTGACACAGGAATATCGAGAGGGACCAAGGTTTTAAAATCTTGTAGGCCCTTCGTCTTAAGATATCGGTATTTTGGACGATCGGTGACATTGTCCAATTGTAACTCTTCGTTTGGACACCTAACTGGCTTGCCAATATTGTCGTCCCGTTTCTGTATCAGTCGAAGCAAACACTCAGACATGGCTGTATCTTCACCTTTATTCCGAACCCTGGAGAGAGAGCGATTGCACACGTACATGAAGACATGAGTTCTCGATCTTCTCTCGAACAGCAGATTCTTGAGGAATTATATAGTCACTTACAGGGAACAGCATCCAAATAAAGCAAGTTCTATGTTGATTGGGTGACTGTTACAATTGGCAAGCATCAACAGTAAAGATTCAACCATTTGGCGTTACTCAATAGATGTTCTTTGCCTTGTTAACTGGCATTACGCAATAGATGTTCATCACCTTATTAAACCACCATCCTTGCCTCCAGCACCTCATTGTTTACTGCAAGTTCCTATCTGGTCAAAGTCATGCTAGCTGAGCCTTTATCAAGCAACCCTAAACTTAACTCTTTTCCCCTACCTGCTGATACGTTATACACTTTCTTAATAGGAAGGATGTGGAAGCTTTAGATAGGGTGCAGAGGAGATTTACCAGGATGTTGGCTGGAATGGAGAGCATGTCTTATGAGGTAAGTTTGAGTGAGCTCGGACTTTGCTCATTGCAGCGAAGTTGAATGAGAGGTGAATTGATAGAGGTGTATAAGATGATGAGAGTCAGTGGATTGCCAGAGAAATTTTCCCAGGGCGGAAATGCCTATCATTAGTTGGCATAATTTTAAGGTCTCTGGAGGAAGATTTGGGGGAGATGTCAGAGGAATGTTCTTCACACAGTGGTGGGTGCGTGAAATGCACTGCCAGCAGTTGTATTAGTAAGTTACATTAGGGACATTTAAGCGACTCTTGGATAGGCACATTGTGCTAACTTCCAATGAAGGGTATATAGGTTAGTTTGATTTTAGAGTAGGATAAAAGGTCAGCACATCATCAAGGGCCTGTACTGTTTTATGTTCTGTGTTCTAATACTGAGAGGCCTTGATAGAGTAGATATGGAAAAGATGTTTCCAGTTGTAGGAGAGACTAGAACTTGGGGGCAGAGACTCCGAATGAAGGCATAACTCTTTAGAATTAGGATGGGGAGAAATCTCTTCAGGCAGAAGCTGGTAAATCTGTGCAACTCATTGCCACAGATGGTTGTGGAGTGTATTTAAGACCGAGATGGGTCCTTGCATAGTAAGGGGATCAAAGGTTACAGGGAGAAGGCACTGGTTGTTCTGCTATAATACACATTTCATTAATGCAAATTTGCTATAATGCTTTTGACTAATTGTGGACACTGTTTTTGAACCATGAATTTTTAAAACCTATGTTGGCCAATGTCGGCAACACTTTAAGCGCTGTTTCTAAAGTATGATTTTTCTAAAGTGTAATGTGGGATTGCACGGATGCAACCGTTGCATTAATAGAAGAATTGCCTGTAGGCGAAATGGGTTGAGAAGTGTATCAGCTATGATCGAATGGCAGTCCAGTCTTGAAGGGCCAAATGACTTAATTCTGCTGTATCTCGTGGTTTTATTGATGTCGTTGTCATAGTGGAGAAGGTGGCAAAAATTAGTTTATAAATCTGTTGTTTTAGTACAAATCAAGATGGAACTTATTCTGCATGCTCCCAACCTGTCTTGATACTCCAGCGCTATAATGTTATTTAAGAAAAGATTTTTGATTAGATTACTTAGTGTGGAAACAGGCCCTTCGGCCCGACAAGTCCACACCGACCTGCCGAAGCGCAACCCATCCATTTCCCTACATTTACCCCTTTACCTAACACTACGGGCAATTTAGCATGGCCAATTCACCTGACCTGCACATCTTTGGACTGTGGGAGGAAACCGGAGCACCCGGAGGAAACCCATGCAGGCACTGGGAGAATGTGCAAACTCCACACAGTCAGTCGCCTGAGTCGGGAATTGAACCCAGGTCTCTGGCGCTGTGAGGCAGCAGTGCTAACCAGTGTGCCACCATGCCGCCCACAAAGTCTTTGGTTGTTAATTTGTTTGCATTAAAGTTCAGAAGGTAATGCTCTATTTGGTTAAATATTGCATTACATCAGATCATTTTAGTGATTCCTAATTAGCATCACATACCCACATTAAATTTGCTGAGATTTTCTTGCGGCTTGTTCAGTAACTAACTTGAATTGCATTGGAACACATACAAATGGAATTTTCTTGTCTTTAGAGTCATTACCTCTTGACCCTTTGTCCTACTAAGATAATGGCTTGGTTAAAATTTCCCTTGAGATCTGACTTGGGAATACGCAGTATACATTCATTCTCCCACCCATGTCCCCATTATTAGCAGAACTTTATGACTTGGACAGTGACAGCACATTCTTGTAATTGATCAGCAAGCTCATGCAGATGACATCTAAGATTAAGGTGATTGTTAATCATTAACGCATTTCTTAGGAAGTCTCAAGTTTTCTGTGTGGTGGGCTGCTTATTTTGTAAGTTTTTGTGTTCGTCGATCTCAGATACTGCAGCATTCAGTTTACGTTAGCACTTTTCTGTTATATACTCTGATTGTGAAGAATATCTTCTTGTCTGTGTTCTCGCAGTACCACATCTTAATTGATTTAAATTCATGACTGGATTGTATACCAGCTGAACAAAAATATTGCCAGAAAGACTAAGCAGATAGTAACATACCAAGCAGCAATTGGGGGAAGAGAAAGAGTTAATATTTCAGGTTAATGTCTTTTGACAGTAGTTCACTTCAGTAGAAATTCTCCTGGAATTAGATTTTTTGAAAATTGAATGGGCAAGTTTAGCTATGAAATAAAATTGGAGAAATAATCCATTTACTGTGCTCACTTACATTAAATCGTTAATTCAGAAGTTTCTTGATTAATGGTTTAGCAATCATACCAGTAGACTATCACTCCCATTTTAAAACCAGTCCATTCAGAAATTAACTCATAGGAATGAACAGGAACTCTTGCATCATCTCACTTGCAGTACTACTGATTGACTTTAATGATCCACACTCAAGATGCAGATGGTCAGATTAATTTTTAGTTTATGGTCATCGTACACAGAAAAACAACTACATTTCTCAGTAACACCTTTTAAACTCTGAGCTTGCTCTCAGTAAGTGAATGCATTTCAGCAAAGTACTGTTTTAAGCTAGGTCAAACCCATTGGATTATATTTACCATATAATTACTGAATGGCAGTCATGTGACTAATTGACGTTCTCTACTGGTGTTTGTGGGTGGAGGTAGATGAAAACTTGTAGTTGGTCTGGTTGGCTGGATGCACTGCCTGTGTGAAACATGGCTCATGTTACTAAATCTCATTTTCCACTCGTGAGATTTAATATAAAGGACGTACATTATCATTATGCTGATTCATATTTGAAGTAAGACAGTTCCACAGAGTTAGATTCCTGCTAGAACCACTTTAAATGATGTGGCGTATATAAAGTGCTTCCTGTGTCTGCTGGGTGGGCAAGTGTACTGTGTTTTGGTATTTTAAACTCCTGATGCAGGTGTCCTGCAGTGAAACCAGTGGAAAGATTTACGACTGTGTCTTTACTCTTTGTCATTTGTTGCCTTGTTTTCCAAGATATCTAGAACATCAAGTTGTGCAATACTTGCAGTGTGTATCGTAGTCTAGCCTTTGTTTTAGTTAATGTAATGCCTTTTAGATGCAGATCTGGTGTCAGATTTAAGGGATGTTTTCTATGTATTATGGACATAAATCAAAAATTAACCTGAACATTTGTATCTTGTGTGGATAATTAAAACCAATCTGTAGTACTATAAAGGAGAGTAAAAAAAAAGAGTTCCTGTTAATTTTTGCAGGTTTAATTTTTGAAGGGGTTGGTTTAAGATGGGAGTGATGGCCTATTGGTATGATTGCTAAACCATTAATCAAAAGGCCCAGGTATGATTTGAGCATTGTGTTTGAATCTCCCATCGTAGAATTTGAAAACTATAAAAATCTGGAATTAAGAGTCTAATAACCATGAAACAGTTGTCACATACGGTTCATTAATGTCCTTTAGGGAAGGAAATTTGTCATTCTTGATTGGCCTGCATGTGATTCTCAACCCACTACAATGTAGGTGACTCTTAACTGTTCTGCAATAAATGATCCCATAAATAAATTTTAAAAATTGGTAGTTATTTTTTGTAAATTTGAAACAGGCAAACACAGTCAAGAACGATGAAAATAGAAACTGTTTAATGGGACCCCTCACTACAAATTTGAAGATTGAGGGGAAAAATGTCTTTTGGTACATGTGACAATAAAACAAAGTACAGTTTATTTATGAACAGTACAGGCAGACCATAGGGATGTATAGTTGGTGATGGTCCTTATGGACATACCAAATTTCCGGAGCAGTCTGAGGAAGAAGAGGCGTTGCTGTGCTGCCTTGACTGTTGCAACTATATGGGAAGTCCAGTCTAGATTGTCGGTTATTGTCACTCCAAGGAACTTGACACTCTCCACCCTCCCTTCAAGACCAATGTATGCGCAACAAAAGCTTATTTTGGTGTTTCCCAACTTGTGGTTGTGCCAAATGGTGCACAGATTTTAAAATAAAGCTGATTTTAGATTTGCATCGTGGCAGTGACAGCAGATTGGTCTATCCCATCATCTGATACCTAGCTCTGTAAAATGTTAAGGAACTTTAGTTGGAACAAGTTCAAAGTGAGTATGGTTACTTAAACACATATTAAGAAAAATTAAACTCATGTTTATCTCACCGCGGTGACTAGAAAGTGTACTGATATTAAATGTCAGTATCAGGGCAGTTTATGGCATAACAAATGTCAATATTTGTACAAAGAGCCTACAGTACAGAACTTTAATTTTTTTTTTAAGAATTCATTGATGGGATGTAGATGTTGCAGGCTGACCAACATTTATTGCTGTGAACTGAATGGCTTGTTAAACCATTTTCAAGGATGATTGTAAATAGGCAATAAATGCTACCTGGTGATACCCGCATTCTCTGAATGAATTATATTGCAAAGCGTGTTTTTTTAATGTTCAAGAGTCTCATAGGCCAGGCCACGTCAAGACAGCAGATTTGCTTCCCCAGAGGGCATTAGCAAATTAGATGGGTTTTTCTGACAATTGACATTGGTTAGATGGTTATAAGATCATGGTTACGGATTCATTAAGCACTGAAGAGGACCTTTGTACCATTAAGTCTGTACTGCCAAACCTATACTAAATCTACACTGGTCCCACCTTTGAGCACTAGGCCCATAGCCTTGAACATTGACACTTCAGGTGCTCAACCACTTACATTTTAAAGGTTGTGAGGTTACTTGCCACAGTTACCCTTACAGGCAGTGCACTCCAGATCTGCAACACCCTCTGGGTGAAAAGGTTTTCCTCAACTCTGCTCTAAAAATCATCCTGGTTGTAACTTTAATCTTTAAACCTCCTTGTTATTGACCCTACGACTCAGGGAAGCAACTGTTTTCTATTCGCCTTGCTCATGCCCCTCAACCTTATGCGCCTTCATCAAGTCACCCATCAGCGATCTGTCTTCTAAAGAAGAAAGCCCAAGCTTATCTCTTCAACCTGCTCCAAACCAGGCCTGGTAAATCTCCTTTACACTGCATCTAGTGCAATCACAACTTCGGCAGAGACCAGAACTGCACAGTACTCCAGCTGAGGCCTAATCCAAGTCCTACATACCTCCAAAATCCTCCCTGCTCTTGTTATCTGATCTGGATTATATGCAAATCCAGTCTGACAGAAATATCGTTTGACTGTTAACTGCCTTCTGGGAATGGTAATAAATGCTATCCTAGCCAATGACACCTTCATCTCGTAAATGAGTAAAAACAAATCTATGACTTTACTGAAAAACTCATGTTCTGTATGCCACCTTAACTACCCAATGAACTTGACCTGCCATCTTCAGGGATCTATAGATCGACGTTCCAAGATCCGTCTGCTTTTCTGAGCTTCCGAGTGTCCTGCTGTTCATTGAGTAATCCTTTAATATGTTCCTTTTACTCATCAGGGTTTACGCTCAGGTACACACCCCATGATACTCTTATCTATATCATTTATTCCAGAATTTCTACCTTTCAGTCTCTATTGATGAGATCCCACATCTCCAAAGTACTTACGTGGAGGTTTAGGTTATCAGAATAGATGAGATTGAGTAACTGGGAGAATAGATTGATCTGGGGGAAGCACAAGGGTGCTGGAGGGATGTTGTCTGGCCTATGCTAGATCGAGGTCTGCACGCCAGAGGATGACTATGTCATCAAACCTAACAAGCATAGCAATTTAAGTTTGTGAACTGCACCAGGTTGAGAGAGAAACAGATTTGAGCAAGTGAGGGGATAAGTGAAATTGAGGTGGCCGATGTTCAATCCAGGGAATAGAGCTGGTTATCTAAGTTGTCTGAGGGAATGCAGGGCTGCTAAAGATGCCAGCTTTCAATTGAGACAAAACGCATGACTCAGCAGTCTTCTCAAATGAAAGCAAATTAACCCAGGATACTATTGGGCAATATAGAGTCCTTTCAGAGTTCAGATGATCTGTTTTTCACATTGCTGTTTTGTGTTACTACGTGCAAACGAACTGCATTGTTTTCAACATTGCAACAGTGGCAATATACTTGGCTGTAAATCACTAAGACTACTGGAGGTCCTGCATCTGCCTGGAATATCCAAGCCAGAGAGCTGCCAGTGCTCAGTTGTTGACTGCATTAAAGACTAAGATCATTTAGACTTTAATGCTAAGGGAATCAGTAGATTGTAGGGACAGGATGGATAATGAAGTTGTTACCAATATACGAAGACTGCAGTGATACCAGCATCTGTATTTGAAGATAGAATACAGAAGAACATGCAGTTCTTAACATCATTATGGCAGAAATTGAATTGAACATTTGAAACCAATTTTGGTTGCCAGTACAATTTGTCCAAAAATGCCTTATACTTGATTCTCAATCTCCTCTATTATCACAATGCATTTTTGGACAAATTACATTGTCAGTGTACAAGCATTTTAATTCCATATTTTTATGGAATTTATATTTCACTGTCTGCCAGGTTGGAATTTAAACTCATCCCGTGAACTTTATTCTGAAACTCTGGATTACTAGTCCAGTAAGATTATCATAAAATCACTGCCTCCTCATGCTTGCAGTGAGATTTGCATTCTTCATTGAATATAAAATTTGATCATAATTGCATGACACTCATTATCGAAATTTGAGAGGAAAGCTTCGACAAAGTGAAACCATGTGGTAAGGGACTTTCTGATTTTGCCAGTTTTAGTTAGGGTCGTTTGATTATATAAAAAAAAATCGTAGAATGGTTACAGCTCAGGATGAGGCCAATTGAACCATTGTGTCTGTGCTGGTGCTCTGTAAGAACAATTTACCCAATGTGCCCCCCCAACCCAGCATATGTGTGATCTGATTTAGATAGTGATCTGATTTCTATTTGAAAGCCTCAATGACTTGTCTCCAGTGCGCTCTTCTGCAATGGATTCCAAATTTCAAACATTTCCTCTGCTAACCAGGTTTTCCTCCTGTTATTGTTGCTCTTTGTGCCATTTAATTTAATTTTTGGATACTTCGTCAAAGGGAGCAGTGAGATTTGAATAGAAATAATTCTCGTTGAGATTGTAGCAGGGAAACTAATGGGGAAGGCTGGAGGTGGGGTTGGACGCAAGGAGATGGTGAATAAAAAAGATCAGTCTGAGACTGTTGCAGTTGGGAATAGGATCAAGTCAACTATTCAAGGCAGGCAGGAACCAAGCAGTGAATGAGGTATTAATAAATTAAACTGCATTTATTTCAATGCAGGCCCCGAGAGGCCTGAAAGGTAAGACAGCTGAACTCAGGACATGGTTAGGAACATGGGATTAGATATCATAGAGATTGCAAAAATATAGCTCAGAGATGGACAGGACTGGCAACTTAACGTATCAGGCTATAGATGATATAGGAAAGATAGAAAGGGTGGCAAGAGGAGGGGGAGTGACATTTTTGATTAGGGATAACATTACAGCTGTAGTTAGGATATTCCTAAAAATATGTCCAGGGAAGTTATGTGGGTAGAACTAAGAAATAAGAATTGGATAATGAATGAAATTGAAAAATAATTTATAAGAGGTTTGTTATCTGTAAGAATAATATGGTGATAATGGTAGGAGATTTTTAACTTTCCAAACATAGACTGGGACTGCTATAGTGTTAAGGGTTTGGGTGGAGAGAAATTGAATTGTGTACAAGAAAATGTTCTGATTCAGTATGTGGATGTACCTACTTGAGAAGGTGTAAAACTTGACCACCTCTTGGGAAATATGGCAGAGCAGGTGACTGAGGTGTCAAGTAGGGGAGCACTTTGGGGCCAGTGATCATATTTCTATTTAAAATAGTGATGGAAAAGGATAGACAGGATCTAAAAGTTAAACCTCTGAATAGGTTTAACCTCGGGATAGGTTAGGTGTAGGCGTAGGGATAGGTTAGGTGTAGGCGTAGGGATAGGTTAGGTGTAGGTGTAGGCGTAGGGATAGGTTAGGTGTAGGCGTAGGGATAGGTTAGGTGTAGGTGTAGGGAATTCTGGCTGACTAGAGAAATGGAGGTTTTGTTCAAAAAGAAGAAGGATGCTTATGTCAGGTACAGAGAGCAGGGTTTGAATGATTCCCTGGTAGAGTGTAAATGCAGTAGAAGTATACTGAAAAGGGAAGTCAGGGCAAGAAGGAGACATGAGAGATCTTTGGCAAATAGGGTTTAGGAGAATCCAAAGAGATTCTACAAATACATGAAGAGTAAAGGAGAGGAAATAGTGCACATTAAAGATCAGCAAGGCAGCCTGTGTGTGGAACTGCAGTAGTTAGGGAAGATACTAAACAAGTATTTTACTGTGGGCAAAGGATTTGGATGCTAGAGAACGTGGGGAAATAAATATAGAAGAGGTGGTGCCAAATGTTATAAAACTCAAAGGTAGATGAATCCCTAGAACCTGATCAGATGTACCCTCTAACCTTGTGGGAAGTTAGGGAAGTGATGCCAGGCTTCTTGCTGAAATGTTTGTAACATTGATAGCCACAGGTAAGGTGCCAGAAGACTGGAAGTTCGCTAATGTGGTGCCACTATTGAAGAAAATTGGTAAGGAAAAGCCAGAGAACTTTAAACCAGTGAGTCTGACATCAGTGGCGGGCAAGCTGTTGGAGGGAATCCTGAGGGATAGGATTTACATGTATTTGGAAAGGCAGAGAATGAATAGGGATAATCAACATGGCTTTGTGCATGGGAAATCATGACCTGCTAACTTCATTGAGTTTTTGAAGAAGTAACCAAGAGGATTGAAGGAATAGTGATGGATACGATTTGTATGAACGTGAGTACGGCGTCCGACAAGGTAACTTGTGTAGACCTGGCTATCAAGATTAGGTTACATGGAATATTGGGGGAACTAGCCATTGGATACAGAACTGTCTTGAAGGTAGGAGGCGGAGGGTGGTGTTGGAGGAGAGCTGCCTTTCAGTCTGGAGGCCTGTGATCAGCAATGTGCCACAAGGATCAGTGCTGGGCTCACTGCTTTGTCATTTATATAAATGATTTGGATGTGAACATAGGTCTGGTTAGTAAGTTTGCCGATGTTCGGAATTGAAGGCGCAGTGAACAGCGAAGAATGCTACCTTAGGGTACAACGGGGTCTTAATCAGATGGGTCAGTGGGCCAAGGAGTGGCAGATGATGGAGTTTAATTTTGATAAATATGAGTTACTGCATTTTGGAAAGGCAAATCAGGACAGGACTTATACACTTAATGGTAAGGTCCTGGGGAATGTTGCTGAACAAGGAGACCTTGAAGTTACAGGTGGATAGCATAGACTCAAGAGTCATAGAGGTCGTGCCTGACAAACCTGTTGGAGTTCTTTGAAGAGGTGACAAGTAGGTTAGACCGGGGAAACCCAATGGATGTGGTCAACCTAGACTTCCAAAAGGCCTTTGATAAGGTGCCACATGGGAGGCTGCTGAGCAAGGTGAGGGCCCATGGTGTTCGAGGTGAGCTACTGGTATGGATAGAGGATTGGCTGTCTGACAGGAGGCAGAGAGTTGGGATAAAAGGTTCTTTTTCGGAATGGCAGCCGGTGACAAGCGGTGTCCCGCAGGGTTCAGTGTTGGGGCCGCAGCTGTTCACATTATATATTAATGATCTGGATGAAGGGACTGGGGGCATTCTAGCGAAGTTTGCCGATGATACAAAGTTAGGTGGACAGGAAGTGGGGAAGTGGGGAGGCTGCAGAAGGATCTAGACAGTTTGGAAGAGTGGTCCAGGAAATGGCTGATGGAATTCAATGTGAGCAAATGAAAGGTCTTACACTTTGGAAAAAAGAATAGAAGCATGGATTACTTCCTAAATGATGAGAAAATTCGTAAAGCCAAAGTACAGAGGGATCTGGAAGTGCTAGTTGAGGATTCTCTAAAGGTAAACATGCAAGTTGAGTCCGTGATTAAGAAAGCGAATGCAATGTTATCAATTATCTTAAGAGGGTTGGAACATAAAAGCACTGTTGTGCTACTGAGACTTTATAAAGCTCTGGTTAGGCCCCACTTGGAGTACTGTGTCCAGTTTTGGTCCCCACACCTCAGGAAGGACATACTGGCACCGGAGCGTGTCCAGCGGAGATTCA
>NC_057712.1:51253638-51263823 GCF_004010195.1 Chiloscyllium plagiosum
TGGACACACCCTTAGAATTAGAGGGGGTAAATTCAGAACAGAAATGCGGAGACATTTCTTCAGCCAGAGAGTGGTGGGCCTGTGGAATTCATTGCCATGGAGTGCAGTGGAGGCTGGGACGCTAAATGTCTTCAAGGCAGAAATTGATAAATTGGTGTCACAAGGAATTAAGGGCTACGGGGAGAATGCGGGTAAGTGGAGTTGAAATGCCCATCAGCCATGATTGAATGGCGGAGTGGACTCGATGGACCGAATGGCCTTACTTCTGCTCCTATGTCTTATGGTCTTGGGTGTACAGTACCAAAACAGACCCTTCTGTCCAACTCGTCCATGCTGACCAGATATCATAAATTTGTCATCATTTGGCCTGTATCTACCTAAACCCTTCCTATTCATAGACCCTTCCAGATGTCTTTTTAAATGTTTAATTGTACCAGCTTCCACCACTTTCTCTGGCAGCTCATTCCATACATGCACCACTCTCTCTGTATGAAAAATCTGTCCCTTGGATCCCTTTTAAATCATTCCCCTCTCGCCCTAAACCTATGCCCTTTAGTTCTGGACTCCCCCACCCAGGGAAAAAGACCTTGCCTAATCACCCTACCTAATCCCCTCATGATTTTATAAACCTCTATAAGGTCACCCCTTAGCCTCCAACCTTCCAGGGAAAAACAGTCCCAGTCTATGCAGCCTGTGGCTTAAATCCTCCAACCCCTGTCAACATTGAGTCAGTGCATAGAGTGTACGAAATGGGCAGTTAGCATTGCAGGTTGGTTGTCGGAAGGGGGTCGTATTTAATGGGATACTCTTCAGAGGAGTCGACATAAACTCGATGAGCTGAATGGCTTGCTCCCACACTGCAGGAGGTGTTTACGGTTTTCACGAAGATCTGTAGCTCTGATTATGGATGAGGTAGTTGGTTAGCTCGCCAAGCTGCTGGGTTATTGAGCACACTTGCACAAAATCTTTGCTCACAATGGATACCCCAGCAGCTTTGTCTGCCCATGCCTGTCCAACAGACAACACCAAGAAGCTACTGTACTTACCAACACACTGGCCATCCTATCCTACACGAAGATCATATTGGAATTAACTACCAGGCTGTTACGGCCACTAGGTATTATGGTGGCACACCAACAGCCATGCTATGCCAGCTGATTAGCAGGACTAAGGACGGCATAACCACAGCATGCAGGACCAACTTGGAATACAAAATCTTTTGCAATAAGCACTATGTCGGGCAAACAGGTAGAAAACTAACCATTGATCTATCGATCTCCAACTTGCCACTAAACAAAATTACCCACTCTCTCTCATCTCCGTATATGTGGACCAAGGTGGGGGGGGGGGCATTAGTTTAACTATGATGAAGTTACTATCCTAGGGCAGGCCAATCGGATGCACTAGAGAGTTCTTGGGAGCCTAGTTTTCAACCAAAAAGGCCATCAACAGACACATGGAGATAGACCCGGTGTCCAAACTGCGGCAGAGAAGACTCCGAAGTGACACTCTCCTCAACAGACTGAACCATATAAAAAACCAACAGAATAACAGCACTTCATGGAAGTCACATTGATCATGTTACCCAGCATAGTAACGACACATCTGCACAATAACCCAGCAGCTCGGTGAGCTAACCAACTACTACTCTGTAGGGGGTTCTGTGATTTCCCTCCATCTCCTGTCTGGGACTGATTGTCTTTGTCTTTGGTCACATGATGGGCAGCGCATGAGCCCCACCCATTCCCTGCCACAATGCACCAGAAGTGTTTGGTATGTTTGCCTTTATTGGTCAGTGAGTATAGGAGTTGGGAGGTCATGTTGGGGTTGTACAGGACATTGATTAGGCCACTTTTGAAAAACTGCGTTTAATTCTGCTCTCTGCTATAGAAAGAATAATCATGAGGGGCATGGATAGGGTAAACAGACAAGACCTTTTAGCTCTGGTTGGGGAATCCAAAAGTAAAGGGCACAGGTTTAAGTTGAGAGGGGAAAGTTTAAAAAGGGACCTAAGAGGTGACTTCATGCAGAGGGTGGTGAGTGTATGGAATGAGCTGCGAGAGGAAGTGATGGAGGCTGGTACAATGACAGCATTTAAGAGGCATCTGGATGGGTATGTGATTAGGAAGGATATTAGAGGAATATGGGCCAAATGCTGGCAAATGGGGCTAGCTTAATTTAAGATATCTGGTTGGCATGAATGTGTTGGATCACAGGGTCTGTTTCCATGCTGTACAACTCCACGCCTCTATGACCTGATTTGTGAATGGTTTTAAATAGCAATCACTCTTTGCTTGTATCTTAGGTTTCAGTTTGGAAAATGTGACACTTTAAGTAAAAGGAAATATTTCTTCTGTGTCAGGATACATCATCTATAATGTAATGTAAGCCAATCTTGACAATTTCCAGATGTTTTCATGTGCAAGAAAAAAATATTTTAAATAATTCAAAAGAGCAGTTTGGGTTTTAATTAAGCTTGTGACTTAAATTCAGTGCAATTTATTATTAATGAAACTGCCAATGAAAATACAGCAAAGCAGTGTGCTGTAAATGTTGGAAATCTGAAACAAAAATGCTACCAGAAATACTCAGTTGGACAATAGCATCCATGGAGAGAGAAACTGAGTTAATACTGATGGATTTTCAATTCAGAATTCGGCAAGTAAATATACAATAGATTTTGGACAAGGACAAAAAGAAAGGTCTTTAGGAAGGTGCAGAACAGGAAAAAGTCAGTGACAGGATGGAAGGGAATGGAGATAGAGTATGAACCTTGACAAAAGCCATGTAGAGAGCAGAGGCTGCTGTCAGAAAATGAAAGTGAAAGGAAACTCCATATCCAAGGAAGAGAAAACAAAATGGGGATCAGTGTTTACTGCCTGAAATAGTTGAACTCACTGGTGAATCCAGAAGGTTTTAAGTGCCCCATCGAGAAACAGGGTGGTGTTCTTGTAGCTTCTGGGGGGCTTCATTGGAGCAATGTACAGACCAAAGACACCGATGCCAGCATCAGAATAAAATGGAGAATTAGGCCATCAGAAGGTCAGACTGAGTGGAAGTGTTCTGAAATGTGGTCATTCAGTGTGCATCTGAACTTCCCGTTGTAGAGGAGACTACATTGTGATTTGCACATACAGTAAACTAAATTGAAAGAGGGACACTGCTCCATCTGGAAAGTATTTTTAAGCCTTTGAACATTGAGTAGAGAGGAGGATTAAGACTGGGTGTATATATATCCTTTATTAATCAGCAAAGGTGTCAAGGGAATGGGATAGGGTGCTGTGGTCCCTTGGAATGCTGGGATGGTAGGAAAGATTTGTTTTGCAGAAGCATTGTGCTGGAAATAATGGAAGATGATCTGTTGAATCTGGCCTTGGAAGCTGAAGTGCTGGGATGTGGGGAGTCGATGGAAGTATGGCATTGGAAGAAGCATAGCAAGTCAGGCAGCATCTAAGGAGTAGGAGAGTGACGTTTTCGGCAGGATCTGCTGTGCTTTTTCCAGCACCGCACTTTATTGATTCTGACTCTCTAGCATCAGCAGTCCTCACTATCTCCTAGAAGAGAAAGGAAGTCCTATCCTGATTCGGAAGGGAAGGAAGGAGTAGAAATGTATTGAATGTGGCAAACAGTGAGGTCTGCACTGACTTTGAAGAAGTGATAGGGAAAAGAAAATGAAGCAAAAACCTCAGGTGGGCTGTGAGATGATAAACTGATGAGAATTACTGCTGTATCCCTTACTCAAAAGTTTGAGTTGAGTCTAAATCAACAGAAGGAAAGTGGGTAGTTAGAGAGTTGAGATACTCTAAGTTTTTTTTTATTGGTGTAGTTTACTTTATATGAAAGGAATGGCAGAGCTGTCCAAACCCTCAATATGCACTTCCTGTGCTATGTATGACTCCAAGGATACTTCCCATGTTTTGGGTAGCCGGTTGTGGAGAAAATATTGCCAGTTGCAGCATCTCTGGGGTTTTGGAGTTTAGGCCACAGCTGACATCACAGTAGTGAAGCTGTGAACTATGTGGATAGCACACTTATAGATATAATAATCTAGCAGCCTAACAATATATGGGAAGAGTGAATGTGTGACCGTAAGATAGTTGAGAGGGGGGAGAAAAAATGTTGCAAGAGTCCCCAAGTATATATTTATTTTGTGACCAGTATCCAATCTGCGTACTACTGAGTGATGGCTGATCTGGGTAGTACAATCAGAGCAAAGGCCATGGCACCACATGTGACTCATTGTAAACAGGAACACTGAAGACTAGAAGAGCTAAAGCGAGGTAAGATTCAATAGCTCAGCAAGCATTTCTTGTCTCCAGAATGATGATGCCTCCATGGACTGAGATGGGTGAATCTTTGTACTTTTCTACTATAGAGAGTTGTACAAGGTTTTATTCATTGAGTTTATTCAAAATAGAGATCAGTAGATCTTTTTAGGTATAAATATCTTGAGGGCATGTAGGGATATGTATGTACTTGGCATTGAGCTATGTGGTCAACCATAGTCAGTATTACCAGATTTAATGAACTGAATGGATAACTTGTATTTCCTATGCTTCTGATCTGATCTATCAGATTCCTCCTCTCCTTGCATCCTTTTAATAATGTAGCTGCACAAGCTTCAGTCCTGAGATGATCGTATTCTCACTCCTAGCCTGAGCTTGATGTGACTTTTTAAATCTGTTACATATTGTATTTGGGTTTAACACCGAAGGTGGTGAGGGGTATTTTTTTTATTTGAAGTTTTTTTATTATTTAAAACTCTCTTCTTTGTACGTGAGGCAGTAACTTGTTGCAATGGAACTGGTGTTATTTATCCCAACCCAACTTGTACATTTTCCAGAGTATGTTTTTGACCTTTCTAGTTTGCAACCTTAAGTGTTATCTTGTCTGTGTTTCTGTAAAATTTTGACACTTTATTTCCCATGTTTGTTGTGTATCAGTGTTTGAGTACCATTAGGGTTACTGTATTTTAAAACAGTTGACGATTATGAATGTTTAAATTGTTTTTCTTTTAAAAGTGGAAGTGCAGTCTGATTTGTTGTGCTCTGATCAAGAAGTTGAGTAGATGGTCTCTAGGCAGTTCTAAGTGATCCAAGAGTTGGGTTATTCTTTGTTTCCTATGTCTATCTGTGGAATAGACAAATGAAAATCTTGATTTAATGCACTGCGTGCACTGCAGTGTTTTTGGGATGTTGCTGTCTGGAGATCTCAACTCTCAGTATGCAATGCTCATCTGTTTTGTACAATGTTCTCACCTGCTGTAGCTAGCCTGCAACAGCTCTCTAACAGCTGGAAGCTTGACATTGTCCAGTGCAAACCAACTCACTTGATTGACACTATATCTACTTGGTCCTCCATTTGACACTCAGTAACAGCAGTGTATACCACTGCTGAAATTCATCAAAAATCTTTGGTCACTACTGCCCAAATCCACTATTGTCTAGAACAACAAGGGCAACAGATGTATGGGAACTCTATCACCTGCAATTTCTCCTTCAATCCACACACCATCCTGACTTGGAAATATATTGCCATTCTCCAGTAACTTCTCAAGGGCAAGTAAGGATTGCAAATAGTTGCAAGCCCAGCCAATAATGCCCAGGTCCTAGTGCCGTCCTGTTTTCCTATCCCCGTGTCAGTCGGAGCAAACACTGAGAGACTATATGGTTCTATCTTCCTTTGCTCTGGGCCCTGGCGGGAGAGAGAACAATCGCCCATACGCACAGGGACATGAGTTCTTGGTGGTCTTTTGAACAGCAGATTCTTAAGGAATTATATAGACACTTACAGGGAGCAGCATCCAAATAAGGTAATATCTATATTGATTGGGTGACCGTTATAATCAGCGAACATCAACAGTAAAGATTAAAGCATCTAGCGTTATACAATGAATGTTCTTAACGTTGTTAACTGGCTTCACATAATGAATGCTTTTTCATCTTGTTAACTGGCTTTACATAATGAACCCACTACCCATGCCTCCAGCACTTCATTGTTTACTGCAGGTTCTTATCTGATCCAAGTCATGCTAGCTGAGTCTTTATTTCACACAACTCAAAACTTAATTATTTCCCTATCTGCTCATAGCTATACACTTTCTCATCAGAAGTGAATTTAAAATAAATCCTGAATCTTTACCATATGTGGTGGAGAGGGGAGCACATCTTTTACCACAATATATTGTAGAATTTGTTCGTGACTTGTTATTTTCACCTTTAATATGGCACAAAGGATATGTTTGCAGGAATGAACCAAAAATTAATCAAAAGTGGATTTTAAGGTACTTAGAAAGGGATTTGCAGATGTTGGTCGAAATGATTGAAGTTGTGGCCATCAATGCTGGGGCAAAGCAAGTGAGGCTTATTCCAGTATTGGAAGAGTACCAGGAGGGATGTGGGGCTGGAGGAGATTAGAGATAAGGTTAAGAAGGAATTTGAAAACTAGTTCCATACACAATGATTAGGAACAGAGAATTATTTTTTTATTTTCTGTCCTTCCATACTTTTGTAGTTTGTATGAATGCTATTGCAACCTCTTGAAATTGCCGATCTTGAAATTGCTATATGACCACCTATACAGAAATTATAAACATGTTTATTGATGTACATGCAATCTTGCAACTCCTGATTTTCTTCTTAAGTATACTCTTCCTGCCTTTAGTCTTTTAAGGATTCACAGATTAGACTGATTGAATCCTTAGAGTATAAAGGCAATAGAAGTATACTTAAGAGGGAAATCAGGAGGGCAAAAAGGGGACATGACATAGCTTTGGCAAATAGAATTGAGGAGAATCCAAAGGGTTTTCACAATACATTATGGACAAAAGGGTAACTAGTGAGAGAATAGGGCCCCTCGAAGATCAACAATGCGGCCTTTGTATGGAGCCACAGAAAATGGGGAAGATACGAAATGAGTATTTTACATCAGTATTCACTGTGGAAAAGGATATGGGAGATATAGAAGGTAGGGAAATAGGGATGGTGACACCTTGAACAATGTCCATATTACAGAGGAGGAAGTGCTGGATGGTCTTGAAATGCATAAAAGTGGGTAAATCCCCAGGACCTGATCATGTGTACCCTAGAAGTCTGTGGGAGGCTAGAGAAGTAATTGCTGGGCCTCTTGCTGAGATATTTGTATCATCAATAGTTGCAGGTGATGCCGGCAGACTGGAGCTAACATAGTGCCTCTGTTTAAGAAAGGTGGTAGGAACAAGCCCGGAAACTGTAGACCAGTGAGCCTGGTGTCAGTGGTCGGCAAGTTGTTGGAGGGAATCCTGAGGGACAGGGTGTACATGTATTTGGAAAGGCAAGGACTGATTAGGGATAGTCAACATGGCTTTGTGCGTGGGAAATCATGTCTCACAAACTTGATTGAGTTTTTTGAAGAAGTAACAAAGAGGATTGATGAGGGCAGAGCGGAGTGGTAGATGTGATCTATTTGGACTTCAGTAAGGCATTTGATAAGGTTCCCCACGGAGACTGATTAGCAAAGTTAGATCTCACTGAATACAGGGAGAACTAGCCATTTGGATACAGAACTGGCTCAAAGGTAGAAAGTGGTGGTGGAGGGTTGTTTTTCAGACTGGAGGCCTGTGACCCAAGGATCGGTGCTGGATCCACTACTTTTTGTCATTTGAATAAATGATTTGGATGTGAGCATAAGAGGTATAGTTAATAAGTTTGCAGATGACACCAAAATTGGAGGTTTGGTGGACAGCGAAGAAGGTTACCTCAGATTACAAGATCTTGATCAGATGGGCCAATGGGCTGAGGAGTGGCAGATGGAGTTTAATTTAGATAAATGCGAGCTGCTGCATTTTGGAAAAGCGAATCTTAGCAGGACTTATACACTTAATGGGAAGGTCTTCAGGAGTGTTGCTGACAGAGACCTTGGAGTGCAGATTTATAGCTCCTTGAAAGTGGAGTCACGGGTAAATAGGATAGTGAAGGCGATGTTTGGTATGCTTTCCTTTACTGGTCAGAGTATTGAGTACAGGGGTTGGGAGGTCCTGTTGTGACTGTACAGGACGTTCGTTAAGCTACTTTTAGGAATATTGCGTGCATTCTGGTCTCCTTTCCATCAGAAGGATGTTGTGAAACTTGAAAGGGTTCAGAAAAGATTTACAAGGATGTTGCCAGGGTTGGAGTATATGAACTATAGGGAGAGGCTGAACAGGATGGGGCTGTTTTCCCTGGGGCATCGGATGCTGAGGGGTGACCTTCGAGAGGTTTACAAAATCATGAGGGGCGCAGTTGGGATAAATAGACAAGGTCTTTTCCCTAGGTTGGGGGAACTAGAGGGCATAGGTTTAAGATGAGGGGGGAAAGATATAAAACAGACCTAAGGGGCAAGAGGAGTGGTGGAGGCTAGTACAATTGCAACATTTAAAAGGTATTTGGATGGTTATGTGAATAGGAAGGATTTAGAGGGGTGTGGTCCAGATGCTGGCAGGTGGGACTAGATTGGGTTGGGATATCTGTTCGGCATGGATGAGTTGGGCCAAAGGGTCTGCGGCTATGCTGTATATCTCTGACTGTGTGACTGTCAAATTTAGAGCAAAATAAATGGGAAAAACCTCACACCATTTAGAATATCAGTTGTATTGATGTTTCATTTCAGGGCCACTAAGAATCATGAGACTGAGTTAAAACTCCTCCCACTGGAACAGAGTTGTGGTCACGTTGCACCAAACTGAGCTCATAGATAGTCATAGATGTACAGCATGGAACAAACCCTTCAGTCCAACTCGTGTTCATTTAAAAATGACGCGCATTCCATTTGCTTGTTTATTTAAATGGCGTGATTTACTTTACTACTCAAATGTGTTTTTTCAAACCCTCTGCTGAATTGGCTCCAATTCACTTTTTGTAACTCACATAACATTTTCACATGCATGTGATGTTGTTTTAAGTCAGAGCTGATTTGTAATTCAGCCTACTTGTGAATGATGGATAATAGGAGAACAAATGTGTGAAATATTTGCAAATATAAAAGTACAGCCTCTATCAAAATATTCTACTTTAGTTTTTAATCTTTTCAGCAACAATAGCTCCATATTGCACAAGTCTTTTTGTACTGTTAGTGGATTGGACCTATTTGTAGTATTATGCTTGGGTCTTCCCTGCGACAACCCCTGCAACATTTGAAGTTGAATTTATTTTTTAACTTTTTGAGCTGTTGGTCTTCAGCTGCACTCTACTGTTATGTGTTGGTATTACATTTCAGTTTACTATTAACTGGTATGCTTAAAATGCACAATTGTAACATCTGTAGTGTATTAAAATTTTAAACTTGCAACGTTTTTCTAATCTGTTTTAATGGACAGGTCTGCTTATTGTAGATTGGACACCATGCATTAAGTATTTATTCAAACCTGGCAAAGGTTTGAAATTTCATTAGGATGCTCAACTGACAATACACAATTCATGTATACTTCCAACTGCTGGCTTGTGTTTGACTTGTCACATTTCTAGTGCCTGTTCAGCTTGGTTGGGGAGTTTACACTAAATTCATTCATGATTTTAGCAAGGCTGTGATAAGAAGTTGAGGAGAAAGTGAGGTCTGCAGATGCTGGAGATCAGAGCTGGAAATGTGTTGCTGGAAAAGCGCAGCAGGTCAGGCGGCATCCAGGGAACAGGAGAATCGACGTTTCGGGCATAAGGCCTTCTTCAGGAAGGGCTTATGTGATAAGAAGTTGGACAGGTAGGTCACGTCGTGAGGGCAGTGCCGAGTTGGAGGATTAGATCTGGGATGAGGTGGAGGGTGGGAGATTTGGAAACTGGTGACATCAGTGTTGATGCTGTGTGGAAGGTCCCAAGGTGGAAGGTGAGGTGTTCTTTCTCCAGTTGGTGAGTGGCAGTGGAGGAGGGCCAGGGTTTGCATGTCTTTGGGAGAGTGTGAGGTGGAGTTGAGGTGGTTGGCCACAGGGCGGTAGTAGTGGTGCGTGCAGGCCAGAGATGTGTCTTTGCTCATGAAATCTTCAAGCCCTTCCTTAACATGCTTAAGGTAGCCACCAAAGACATAATAGGCAAAAGCGTGGACTGCAGATGTTGGAAACCAGAGTTTAGATCAAAGTGGTGCTAGAAAAGCACAGTTGGTCAGGCAGCATCCGAGGAGCAGGAAAGTCAACGTTTTGGGCAAAAGCCCTTGATCAGGAATAAAGGGCTCTCCAGGATGGAG
>NC_057712.1:51264355-51265237 GCF_004010195.1 Chiloscyllium plagiosum
GGTAGCAAGGAGTACAATAGGTGAATGGGGGTGGGGATGGGGATGGAGGTGATAGGTCAGGGTGGAGCGGATAGGTGGGAAGGGAGGTTGAAGATGCTCTCCAATGCATCTCATTCACATCCTGCACCTCTGCCCTCAAACCCCACTCCTCCAACCGTAACAAGGACAGAACCCCCTGGTCCTCACTTTCCACCCTATCAACCTTCGCATTAACCATATCATCCGCCGACATTTCCGCCACCTCCAAACAAACCCAACCACCAGAGATATATTTCCCTTCCCACCACTTTCCGCAAAGACCGTTCCCTTCGTGACTACTTGGTCAGGTCCACGCCCCCACCCCCCCCACCCTCCCATCCTGGCACCTTCCCCTGCCACCACAGAAACTGCAAACCTGCGCCCACACCTCGTCCCTCACCTCCATCCAAAGCCCTAAAGGATCCTTCCGCATCCAAAGTTTTACCTGCACATCCACTAATATCATTGATTGTATCCGTTGCTCCTGATGCAGTCTCTTCTACATTGGAGAGACTGGACGCCTCCTAGCAGAGCGCTTTAGGGAACATCTCCAGGACACCCGCACCAATCAACCACACCGCACTCCCGATGCGGTCTCCTCTACATTAGGGAGACTGGACACCTCCTCGCAAAATACTTCAGGGAACATCTCCGGGACACCCACACCAATCAACCTCACCGCCCTGTGGCCCAGCATTTCAACTCTCCCTCCCACTCTGCCAAGGACATGCAGGTCCTGGGCCGCCTCCACTGCTGCTCCCTCACCACCCGACATCTGGAGGAAGAGCGCCTCATCTTCCACCTTGGAATGCTTTAACCCCAGGGCATCAATGTGGACTTCACCAGTTTCCTCATTTTCCCCCC
>NC_057712.1:51265264-51288318 GCF_004010195.1 Chiloscyllium plagiosum
CCCCCACCTCAGTTCCAACCTTCCAGCTCAGCACTGTCCTCATGACCTGTCCTACCTGCCCATCTCCCTTCCCACCTATCCGCTCCACCCTCCTCTCTGACCTATCGCCTCCATCCCCACTCCCAGTCACCTATTGTACTCCTTGCTACCTTCTCTTCCCCCACCCCCCAGCCAAAATTTTTCTCTCCACCCTGGAGGCTCCCTGCCTGTATTCCTGAT
The DNA here is from genome assembly GCF_004010195.1 of Chiloscyllium plagiosum. Classification (NCBI taxonomy): domain Eukaryota; kingdom Metazoa; phylum Chordata; class Chondrichthyes; order Orectolobiformes; family Hemiscylliidae; genus Chiloscyllium; species Chiloscyllium plagiosum. The sequence continues at coordinate 51,265,484 of NC_057712.1, forward strand.
GAAGGGCTTTTGTTCGGAACATCGATTTTCCTGCTGCTCGGATGCTGCCTGACCTGCTGTGCTTTTCCAGCACCACTCTGACCAAAAACCAAAGACATAATGTGCGATCAAGCTAAGCCATTGCAATCTGAAGCACATGGTAAGTTGTGTTTTCTTTAGATTTACTCCAAGGGGCCAAACAGGAGCTACATAAGTGTTGATAACGCAGTGTGGTAGAGGCATGCACACTGTGTGCCCTCTCATCACTTGTTATCCCTGTGTGCTGATCAAAAGATTAGCTTGTACTTTGTACTCTGGAGTGATTGGGTTGCTTATTTTGTATTTTATAATGATAGACACAGGTTTACTTTCCTATCACATTTGTGAAGAATGTCGAAAGATACATTTGATTAGAGTAGCTGATCTCCTCTGGAAATATGCATTAAGACAATTCTTTGCTTCCTATTCTGCTGGTGAGGGTACTGATTTCATTTGCAGAGAAGAGCCAGTTTTCTTTTGCTGTTGTTGGGCTGTGTGTGACACATTTGAGCACTGGGTGATGTGAAGTATAACTCCAATTTCATTCAAACACTTAAGTGATCCTTCAGCAAACACACTCGCGTTTCTGAGTGAATAACTGCCTATTTTTTTATGATGATGGATTTTGTGTAGTTTGTGATGGTTTATTATTGCTAAACTATTGTCACTTCCATGTTCTCATGCTTTCCAACATTATTGCACCTTTAACGGACTCTGCTGCATTTATGAAGAAACTGTCATCTTTGATTCCTCAATAATGCCCCTCAAATTTAAACTAACAATCCAGTTTCTGATTTTAGCACATCTTCATCTTTTTCTGCGTTGGTGTAATATTATCTGAAACTTCAGATTGGCTTACTGTCTCATACTTCACTGGCAGTTATTCACTATCCTCTACGTAGTCAAAAGCAAGGTCTCAAGTGTAGTTAATCCACAGCTGGAAAATGAAACCAAATGTCACTGCAATGTTTGTTTCTTAAAACACTGCTCAAAGAGTAGCATTTTTTTTAGATTAGATTAGATTACTTACAGTGTGGAAACAGGCCCTTCGGCCCAACAAGTCCACACCGACCCGCCGAAGCGCAACCCACCCATTTCTTAAAACACTGCTCAAAGAGTAGCATTTGTTCTCTTAGTCCACAAGTGCCTCAGTCTTAAGTACGCCTGAGAAACATTGTCTGCACCACTAGTAGCAGCAGTACGTATGATCTGCAAGTAGCACTGCAGCTAACTACCAATAGTCTTTTGATACCACCTTTCATAACCACTACATCAACCACTGAGAAGAGCCAGCACAGCTGTCACGTAGAAATGCTAGCAGCTGTAATGCAATGCCAATTCACATGCCACCCTGACTTGGACTAGATTGTCATTCCTTTCTTGTCACTGGGTTAGTATCCTGGAACCCTCTAACATTTCTGTGGCTGTTCTGAAGTAACAAAGACTGAAGTTCAAGAAGGCAGCAAACTACCACCTAATTGATGGCAGTTAAGGATGGGCAACATATCCTGACTAACCATTGACACTCACATTCTGTAAAGTAATTAAAAATTCAGTATCATGAGCAACCTGGGCAGAGACCATCTATTTTGCTGTGGAAGGATTGAGATCAAAAGGTCACAGATTTAAGGTAATTGGCAAAAGAAACAGGGTAGTTTCCTGCCCTAAAGGACATTGAACAAGGCAGGTCCTTGTAACAATCAACAGCAGTTACTATTGGCCATTAGGCTAACTTACAAACCCAGATATTTATTGAATTCAAACTTCACTATCTACCATGATAGGATTCAAACACACATCCCCAGAATGTTTTTAAATAAAAACAGGAAATGCTGGACAAGGTCAACAGGTCTCACAGCATCTGTGGAAAGAGAAACAGTTCACATTTTGAGTCCAGTATGATTCTTAAGAATCCCAAAGTTCTTCGGAATTTCAAAGGAGAAACTTGGATTTGAAATGTTAACCCTGGTTCTCTCTCCACAGATGCTGTGAGACCTGCTGAGTTTCTTCACGTTTTTATTTTAGATTTTCAATATCTGTTGTATTGTTCTTTCCCCAGAACATTAAACAGATGCTCTGAGTTAGTAATCCAATGACATTATTACTGTACTACTGTCTCCCTCAATATCTGAATATAAAAAACATTATAAATTGTAATTTCACCAGGCCAGTAGTTTTTTAGCTGAATTGATGCTTTAGCTGAATTTGAGATCTTGGAAAACAGAGAATTTTCAGTACATTGTGAGACTTCTTGTAGTTGAATTTCCAGAGCCCGTTTGGAACAGCAGTAGCAGAAGAGAAGAGCGGGGTGCCCGGTGGCAGTGAAACTTCTAGATTAAAGCTGAGGAACAGAGTCCAGATCAAATTCAGTCAGAGGAGTGGAGTGAACTGAATCCAAAGGGTGGCTCTCTTGAAGTGACATGGTTCAAAATGTGATGTAGAGCAAGGGAATTGTCTACTTGGGAGCTAGCTTTTAGAGACTTTTGTGGTTCCTAATTGGTTAGGAATAGAGAATGAGAGACGGAAGTCTGATTTTGGTGAGTGGTGGGTAACGTTAAGTAATTGGTTCCTAGCTTATTGTTTATATCTGATAAGGTTCACAAAGGCAGGAGAACGTGGCCCTGTGGAATGATCCACCTGCAATATGTGGGAAAAATGTGTGTGGTGATCAGTTATGCAGGAAGCTTTCAGTTGCAGCTCCTGATTGATTATTTAGAGTGGTTGGAGCTGTGGATTGACTCATTGTTGTGCATCCATAATGCTGAGGATATTGTAGATAGCATGTTTTGCAAGCTGGTCATGCTACAAATAAGGACAATGCAGGCAAAAAGCATTTTGTGACCACCAGAAAGTATAGCGAATACATGATCATAGAATTCCTACAGTGTGGAAGCAGACCATTCAGCCCATCGAGAAAACGGTGCACCAGGAAGAAACCTACACAGACATGGGAAGAATGTGCAATCTCCACACACAGTTGCCCGAGGAATCAAACTGGGTCCATGAGTTTGTGAGGCAGCTGAGCCACTGTGCAGTCCCATTCCAGGGTTTAGATGTTTCAAGCGTGATAAAGAGTGGTGTAGAAGGGGCAAAGGATTTGCATGACTGATTGAGGAGACTGTCACAGCTATACTAAGGGAGGACATCTTGGAGGGCCCATCTAATGAGGCAATATGGGTAGGACTAAGAATAAGAAAGGTTCAGTTGTCATGATTAGGTTACACTATAGGCCTCCCAATAGCCAGTGGGAAGTAGAACAGATGTCAGTGGATCAAAGAAAGAAATTAAATAAAAAGGTGGTTATGGATGTTTTTTGATTTTCCCCAATATTCACTCTGACTCCCTTAGTGTCAGGGACTTAGATGGAGCAAAATTTGTCAGCTGCATCTAGGAGAGATTCTTGAAATGATGTATATAGTCCAATAAGGGAGGGGACCGTATTAGCCTGGGGAATGAGCCTGGCTAGGAGATCGGAGCTTCAGTGGGGGAGCATTTTGGGAACAATGGTCATAATTCCATAAGTTTTGAGGTAGTTATGAAAAAGGATAAGACTGGTCTTTGAGTAAGTGCTAAATTAGGAGAAGGCTAATTATAACAGTATTAGGCAGGAATGGGCAATGTTGGATTGTTTGAAGCTGTTTTGAAGGTAAATCAATATCTGATGTGGGAGTCTTTTAGAAACCAGTTGATCAGCACCCAGGACCAGCATGTTCTTCTGATGATGAAAGATAAAGATGGCAAGGTTTGGGAACTTTGGATGATAAGAAATGTTGTAAGTAACGGAAGCATATGTAAGGTTTAAAAAACAAATCAAACAAAGCACTTGAGAAGTAGAATGAAGCAGAAGAAAACTTAATTAGGAGACCTGGAAAGGGCAATGATCTTGGCAAGTAAGATTAAAGAGAATCCCAATATATTTTCTACGTATGTTAGGAGCAAGTGGGGAACGGGGGAAGGGGTAGGTCCACCCTGGCAAAGGGGGAATTTGTGTGTGGAGCCAGAGGAAGTGGGTGAGGTCCTTTAATGAGTACTTTGCATTGGTATTCACCAAGAAGAAAGTCACGAGTGGTAAGTTTAGAGAGGTTTGTTAATACTTGAAGGCACCTTGATATTAATAAGTTGTTGAGTGCCTTGAAAGTAATGAATGTACATAAGTTCCCAGGACTTAGTGGGTTCTATCTCAGGATGCTGAAGGAGTCTAGGGAGGAGATTGCTGGGGCCTTGACAGATCTTTGTATTCTCTTTAGCAACGGGTGAGGTCCCTGAAAACTGGAGAGTAGCCAATACTTTTTCGTTATTCAAGAAGGGAAACTGGGATAATCCAGGAAATTATAGGCTTGAGAGGCTTGGATTAGTGGTCAGGAAATTGTAGAGAAGATTCTTAGGGACAGGCTTTACTTGCATTTGGTGAAGAACAGACTTACTAGGGATGGCATTATGATAGGGAGGTCATCTCTCTCAAACATAGTTGAGTTTTCTTTGAGAAGGTGACAATGAGATTGAAGATAAGGCTATGTAGACTTTACTAAAGCATTTGACAAGATCCCTCGTGGTAGGTAGGTCCAGAAGATCAAATCGTATGGAATCCATGATCTATGGCCAAGTCAATTTTGATTTCAACTTGCCACCTCTCCGAGGATGGTCAAAAAGTGTGGTGTTGGAAAAGCACAGCCGGTCAGGCAGCATCCAAGCAGCAGGAGAGTTGATGTTTCAAGTATCAGCTGTGATTTCTGATGAAGAGCTTATGCTTGAAACATCAATTCTTCTGCTCCTTGGATGCTGTCTGACCAGCTGTGTTTTTCCAGGGCCACACTTTTTGACCCTGATCTCCAGCACCTGCAGTCTGCACTTTCTCATAGTTGATCTCTCAGAGGATAGTTGTGGAGGGGTGTATTGCTGACTGGAGGTCTGTGATCACTGGTGTTCCACAAAGATCAGAGGTCCCACTCTGTTTGTAATATATAAACGATTTGGATGAAAATATGTGTGCAGATGAAGTGAAAATTGTTGGAGAAGGATATCAAATAATGCAGGGGGAAGTATATATCATCTGGAAAGTTGGATGGAAAAATGGCAGATGGCGTTTCATCTGCAAACGTATGAGGTGATGCATTTTGGGAGGTCAAATACAAGAGGAGAGTACACAGTAAGAGGCAGGACCCTCAGACTCCAAGATCCTTCTGTATATCAATGCTCCTAAGTCCACAGATTTCTGAAAGTAGCAACACAAATTGGTAAAGAAAGCTCACAGCCATGGTTGGCTTCATTGGTCGGGTCATTAAATACAGAAGTTGGCAAGTCATATTGTAACTGTGTAAGATTTTGGTCATGCCACATATGGAGTACTGTGTGCAGTTCTGGTCACTACACTACAGAAGGCTTTGACAAGAGTGTAGAAGAATGTTGCCTGGATTGGTGTGTATTGGTTATAAGGAGTAGTTGAACAAAGTTGAATTAGCCTCCAACACACTCATGAGAATGAGGGGAGACTTTGTACATGAAATGAGAGGCATAGATAGTTGGAATTGTAGAATGACAACCGTGTAGATAGAGGCCATTCAGCCCATTGAGTCTGCAGCAACTGTTCAAAGAGCAAGTTCAGGGAACCCTGGATGTCAAGGTATTTAATTATTTTTAAAAAAGGTATGTAAAGCATAGCACATTAAGAACAGGAGAGGCCCTTCAGAGGTTTAGAGTACATAGCAGGTTGTTTAGGAAAGAAATTAGGAGGGCAAAGAGGGGCCAAGTTCATTTTTTAATGAGAAGGTGGAACCACCTTGACAATGGAGGTAAAGTGAGCAGCAACACCCAAAGTACTTTTACAAAAGCATCCAGTAACAACCTGCGGCTATTAAAATGCAAAACCAGCTGAGTCCTGTGCATTCTTTTTCTTGGGTATTATATTAGAAATTTCAGCTGAGAATCTATTGGCATTAATAAAATATTTAGTTTGCTTATTCATATTAATATTTCTTACATTGGGTTGAAGCAGTTATACAATTTTCCTGCGGTTCCTTTTTCTTTGATAAAGCACTTCCATACTGATTTCCTGATGACAAAGCACGGCTTTTATTCTGCTCAACATGAAATTGAATGTCAGAATCTCTATTTTAATTAGTGGATGATGATTGACACTGTTTTTAGATCATCCCACCCTCCCCATCTGATGGATTTGTTTTTAATTTTTACTTGGGGAACAATTTGATGCTTATCTCTGTAACCCTTTCAGCCCTCCAACAAATCCCTTTTAAATGTTGTAATTGTACACACCTCCTCCACTTCCTCTGGCAGTTCGATCAATACACACATCACCATCTGCATGAAAAACGTTAGGTGTCTTAAATCTTTCCCTCTCACCTTAAAAGCAATGCCCTCTAGTTTTGGACTTTCCCACCTTCTGAAAAAGACTGGCTATTCACCCTATGATTTATGCCTCTTATGATTTTATAAGCCTCTGAGATTGCCCCTCAGCCTCCAATGCTCCAAGGGGAGATAGCCGCAGCCTGTTCAGTCTCTCCCTATAACTCAAACCTTCACTTCTGGCAATATCCTCAAATCTTTTCTGCACCCTCTCAAGGTTAACAACACCCTTCTTCTGGAATGGCGACCAGAATTATACACCGTATTCTAAAAGTGCCCTCAACAATTTCATGTACAGCCACAACATGATGTCCCAACTTCTAGACTCCGTGTTCTGACCAATAAAAGCAACTGTGCCAAACTCTTTGTTCACCACCACCCTGTCTACCTGCAAGTTTACTTTCAAAGAACTATGCACCTGCACCCCTAGGTGTCTCTGTTCTGTAGCACTGCCTAGGGTTCTTCCATTAAGTGTGTAAGTCCTGCCCTGTTTTGCCTTACCAAAATGCAACACCTCATATTTATCTAAATTATATTCCATCTGCCACTTCTCGGCCCATTAGCCCATCTGATCAAGGTCCTATTGCACTGAGATTTTATTCACTGTGCATTACACCATCTATTTTGTCATCAGCAGACTTCCAAACCATCCCCCTGTATTCATATCCAAATCAGTTATATAAATGACAAAAAGCAATGGACACAGCACCAATCCTTGTGGCATATCACTGGTCACAACCCTCCATACCACCTTTTTATCTCCAATTGGCTAGCTCTTCCTGGATCCCATGTGATCTCACCGAACCAACATGATTTCCCCCACACACAGCCATATTGATGATCCCTAATCAGCCCTTGCCTTTCCAAATACTTGTAAATTCTGTCCCTCTGAATCCCCTTCAACAACTTACTCACCACTGATGTAAGGCTCACTGGAACAGTTGAACTAAATTATATCTCTGGATTGACACCTGAGCCATGGGACAAATTGTCACTGGGTAAATAAAGTCAAGTAGTTCAATGAATGGCTCAAAGATTGTGTGGCTGGAATGGCATTCAATTCATGAGGCATGGCCACCAGTACTAGGGGAGAATGGAGCTGTTCTGGTAGAATGGGCTTCACTTGAACTATTCTGGGACCAAACTAAAACAATACAGCATAGGACCAGGCCCTTTGGCCCTCCAAGCCTGCGCCGACACATTTGCCCTTCCAAACTAAAACTGGCTTCACTGACAGGATCCGTATCCTTCTATTCACTATGTATCCGTCCAAGTGCTTCTTGAATGCTACTATTGTATCTGCTTCCACCATCACTTCTGGTAGCACGTTGCAGGCTCTCACCACCCTTTTTGTGAAAAACTTGCCTTGCACAGCCATGCCCCCTTTTAATTGACCCCTCCATCTGAGTAAAAGTGTCATACTTTCCACTCTATCCAATGGCAATCTTATATCATGTCACCATCAACTTCATGCAATCTAGTGAAAACAAACCCAGTCTATCCAACCTTTCTTCATAGCTAAAATACCCCTTACCAGGCAACATCCTGGTAAACCTTTTTCTGAATCCTCTCCAAAGCATCAGCATCTAGTAGCATGATGACCAGAACCGGTTGCAATATTCCAAATATTGCCTAATTGAAGTTCTATAAAGCTGCAGCATAACTTATCTATCCTTCTACTCAGTACCCCTTCCAAAGAAGCTAAACATGCCAGAGGCATTTTTTAACTACCTTATCTACCTGCACTGCCAGCTTCAGTGATCTGTGGCCATGCACACCCAGATCCCTCTGCATATCAGTACTCCTAAGAGTTTGACCATTCACTGTATGATTTCCACCTGTATATGACCTTCTTAAAATGTAGCACCAGTATACTGACAAATCAAATAACTAGAGTTGATGAGAACATTTTAACCTAATTTAGCTGGGGTGGAAGGGTTTGAGAGAGAGAAAATGTAAGTTCACAAAGCAAGAGGATGTGGCAGAATTACATGCAAGCTATTTGGATAAATGGCCAAAGTGAGACAGGAAGGGTTGGAGCATAGAAACAGAAGAACGGGTTCAATGGGGGAAAATGGTTTTACTTGAATGCATGTGGTTTTTGGAACAAAACAGAAGAATTAACGATTCAAGTAGAGGTTGATAGCTCTGATCTTGGTCATTATAGATGTGGTTCCAAGGAGATCAAAGGTAGGAATTAAATATCTCGGGAGTTTTATAACTTTTAAAAAAATCATAGGTAGAAAGGGAAGAGGGGTGGAGTAGCTTTGCTACAAGACAGAATAAATACAAGAACAACAAATAGTCTGTGATCCAGAATGAAAGGTAGAAAACATTGTTCAAAGTAGTCAACATGCTCCTAACAGTAGTTTTAGAATAGGACAGAATAAATCTGGAGGTAATGAGGATATATTTTTTTAAAAAGCACATTTATCATGGGGATGATCTTGTACATTGCGAAAACTAAACTTACATAGCCACAAGTATGAACCCATCGTACGTAGCTCTAAGGTAGAAGATGGTGGGTGATGGAGGATGGTTGCTTTACAGACTGGAGGCTTGTGACCCGTGGTGTGCTATAACAGTCAGGGACAAAGCAGAGAACAAAGTAGGACTGATAAATTAAACTGCATTTATTTCAGAGGCCTAATAGGGATGGCAGATGAACTCTGGGCATGGTTAGGAACATGGGACTGGGATATTATAGCACTTACAGAAACATGGCTCAGGGATGGACAGGACTGGCAGCTTTCCAGGATACAAATGCGACAGGAAAGAACTGGCAAATGGGACTAGATTTGTTTATCTACTTGGCATGGATGAGTTGGACTGTGCTGTATATCTCTGACTCTATTCAGGGCAGTTTCCTGGAACAAGCAGGAATTGAGCTATTTGGGTTTGATGTGCAATGAGGCAGGTTTAATAAATGACATCAGAGTGAAAGATTTCACTGAAAGCAGACAGCATAAACTAACAAACTTAAGACCCAGTACAACCCATGGACAAAACGAACGTAATCTACAAAATTCCATGCAAGGACTGCCACAAACACTACATAGGACAAACAGGAAGAAAGTTAGCCACCAGGATACACGAACACCAACACCCACAAAAAGACACTACCCTCTCTCCCTGGTAGCCCTACATACGGATGAAAAAAACCACAATTTCAACTGGGACAACACATCTATCCTGGGACAGGGTAAGCAAAGACATGCCAGAGAATTCCTAGAGTGCCTGGCACTCCAACCACTCCAGCCATAAACAAACACACAGATCTAGATGCCATCTATCAACCCCTCAAAATGAGCAGGAAATGACATCATCACAAACCCCAGGAACCCCATCCAGGAGAAAGATATAAATAGAAAGCAGGAGACAACAGCTTCGCTTCACTTGGAGGTCGCCACTGATGTTACCTAGCCAGGTAATGAAACGTCTGGATATCAAACCTACAGCTCGTCTAGCAAACCTACACCCCTAGACAGCATAACTTGGTAGCATTAAGCTTTCATTTTGAGTCATCGAGTCATACAGCATAGAAACAGACACTTTGGTATAACTTGTCCATGCTGACCAGGTTTCCTACACAGAACCTGCCGAAGGCCTTGTTAAAGTCCGTATAGAAAACAATGTGCCTGCAATTGTATAGGAATCCCAACAAGGAGTAATGTCTGCCACAGGACAAAATTTAAAATAGAATGATTTAAATTTTAAAACAAGTGCTCACATGGAACAATACATCAAAAATAAGGCAATGAAATTTTCCAGAACAGTATAGAATCCCTACAGTGCAGACAGAGGCCATTAGGCCTATCAAGTCTCAGCTGACCCTCTGAGTAGCATCCCACCTAAACCCAACAACCATCCTTGCATCTCCGTAACCACGTATTCACTATCGTTAATCCACCTAACTTTCACAGCCTTGGACACTGGGGGCAAGTTAGCATGGCCAATTCACCTAACCCCCGCATCTTTAATCTGAGAGAAAACCGGAGCACCCAATAGAAACCCATCCGGACATAAGAATATGCAAATTCCATAAAGTTACCCAAGACTGGAATCAAATCTGGGTCTCTGGTGCTGTGAGTAGTCGTGCTGACCACTAAGTCTCAGCGTCACTAGTTTATGAACTAGTGGAAAGCAATGTCAGCCAGTTGTCAAAATCTTTGCTTTCTTGAACTTTACCTGCCCCTGCCCCAAGTAGGAAGCGTGTACTGTTGTTGGAAGCCTTGCGACACTAGATATTAACATATTAACATAATGGACATTATATGTTTTATACACTTTTTTACCATATCAAAAACATTGAATTAGATAAGCAGCATACTGGTATGCATCAATAGAACAGGCTATTCTGCTATAATGCATGTTTCATCTGTGTGAATTGGCAAATTGTGGGCATTGGATAACGTGAACTTTTTACTGCACGGGTATAGCAGTTTTCTGTAACCGGTTTTCCATTGTGGTATTTTCAATAGCGTGAGGTCGTAGAGGAACACAGCTGTCGTTATAGCAGAATGACCTGTATTGAGAAGTTCAGTATACTTTTCGTTTGCTGATTTTAGATATGCTTTTTGAGGAATGACTGGAAACCCAAATTAATAATTACTTTTCAGGAATCTGGTTTCAACAATATATACGGCTGTGACATTTTTTTGACTACTTATTCAAATATCAATCAAGAAATTCATTCCTGGAGAGGAAAGAAAGGATTACTTTGTTGTTCTGGCCAATTGTAATGATTTAGGTAATTTTGGAAATTAATTGGGAGACTGAAGCCGAACCTAACAAGCACATTTTCCAGCAGTGTGTTGGTGCATGTCCTGATTGCATCCAAAGTGGCATTATCTCAACCAGTTTCTTTGACATTAACGTGAATGTAGATATGTGAATTCTGTTTTTATAGTAATCAATTGGAAGCAGCAGTGAAGCAATTGGAGATCTTAACAATGCAGCAATAATGTGATTATTTCAAACACTGAAGTCCACGTAAGCAAGTGAGATGAAAACAAAAACATTCTGCAGGTTAGGTCTGACATTTCAACAGAAAATGCTAGCAAGCTTGAATTGATCTGAAATTATTATATGCTAACAAAAGACTTCACACAACAACAAAGGCAAACTGATTGATTGCAAAGTTAAAAATCACACAACACCAGGTTATAGTCCAACAGGTTTAATTGGAAGCACACTAGCTTTCGGAGCGATGCTCCTTCATCAGGTGATCTTCATGACCAAAAGTAATTTGACTTAGATTGAATAAAGCTCCAAACTGTAGACTTTGTGACTTAGTTTGCAAGATAGTTACCCAGCCAAGTCTCTCTCCAGTGAACTGAGCTCGCATTCCAGCTAACAACTTTGTTGTATGAAAATTAATTTTCACATTTTGAACATCATAGTAGATTTGAATATTTCCAACATATTTCATTGATTTGAAAGCCTTTGCACAATCCAGTAGTGAGTAGAAGAGAAACAAAAATACACACACAGGAGTTCTGAGAAAGGGTCGCTCAACCCAAAACATTCTCTCTGTGGAGAGAAATTAGATGCTGCCAGAGCTGCTGAGCTTTTTAAGCAATTTCAGTTTTTTTGTTTCTGATTTACAGCATCTGCAGTTACTTTTTTTTTTAAAAGAAACAAATATACCTTTTGAGAAACCCAGACAAAACTTAAGTGTTAAAAAGGAAAAACATCACGTTCTGTTTTCTCACAGAAAACTGACCAAATTATCTATAAAGATCTGAATTCTAAACACTGATACAGCATCTTAAGGAACTCCTTCAAATCTGAGGAAAAGTCAAAATTGAGCCTACCATAGTTTGTCTAGCACTTTCTGTACATATAATATTCCATTACCCTGCTTTCTTTGTTTTTGAGCAAAAGAATTATAGACTAGTGGACTCTCTGCTAGAAAAATAACTATTCTGAATTCCATTAAATGAGAAACATTGTTTAAAAAAATTTCTTCCTTTCTATAAGGGGAAGCAATCCCTCATCCACCCTGCACAGTCTTTTCATGATCTAACCTTCTACTCTTCTACTCTTTCTATCTTCTCAACACTAATGGATGTACCTTTTCTCATCAGGTAACCCCTTCATCTCCAGAATCAGTGAAGTTCGGCATGGGCAGGTTGGACCGAAAGGTCTGTTTCCATGCTGTACATCTCTCTGACTCTAAGTGAACATTCTCTGAGCAGTTTTGAAAGCAATTATATTCTTTTTCTGGAAGGAGACCAAAATGCGCACACTGCTACCGATGTGGTCTCAGCATCACCTTTTAAAATTGTAACAAAATTATTCTACTTTCAGATTCCATTTCTCTTGGGAAGAACTTCAGTTCATTTGTCTTTCTAATCTGCCAAGTTCTAACTTTGTGATCTGGGTACTAGGACACCCCAATCAATCTCTTTACTGCAGAACTTTATATTAATTAATATCTAGTCACAGATGACATGGTCTTGTCTAGAGTGAAGTGTGTCCTTCCTTCGCATTAAGCATGTGTTTTAGCTAAATCATTCATCAGCCGGCTTTCAGAAATTGGAAAAATGTCTTATGTACCCAAATACGTGTGCATTCACATGAGTGCATGTAGACGTGCAAAAATTGGATGCAAATAAAGACAGTGCATTTTTACAAATTACTGTTAACTCAGTATCTGATTTACGATCTCGTGTCTCCCATATAACAGACTGATTGATTGATTTAGTGAATGAATTTGTTGCAGTAGTGAGGATCTTGGGGGGGGGGGGGAAACTTCAACACTCTGTAAGCTTTCTGTCGTCCAGTGGGAAGTTAGGTCTTGAGAGATGTTTAAAATTGGAACAAGTTAAGCTGGCTGACACACCAGTTGGTTGGTGCAGTCTAATGACAAATGTGTCTAATCCAGAATTACCATGTTGTGCTTTACTGACAGAGCCTACTGGAAATCAACTCCACTGTTCCTGTGTTGTCATAGAAGTTGAAGATTTTAAAGAATTCTCTAATTTTCCTGTCTTTCAGACCTGGGTTGTCAGAAAGCATGGATCAGGTTTCTGTACCAACAAGAAAGGTTATTCATTACAAATAAATGGAATCTAGCTACAGATAAATGACAATGAACCATTGACATAACTCTAACCCAATTATAGACATGCGCACACACACTCACTCCCCCTCCCTCCCAAGTAGAGACAGACAGGAAATACAAAAACATGGGTGAGATTGGCAGAGGGAAAGACTGGGAGGGTAGTTCCTGTTTAGAGTTCTTTGAGATAGTGTTTTTTTTGGTTTATCAGGATGTGCTGCTTGATTCTTTTCCAGTTACTTTTACTTGTTTGCAGGTGTACAATGTGACTAGTTTGCGTGTGAAGGGAAAACTAAATTGGCTTTTCAGCTTGAGCTGCTTGTCACTTCAGAGCAAAATTAGCTACTTCCCTCCCTGAGGCCTAATGATTTCTCCCAAGTATTCACGCCACCAAGATTTTAAGCTATCTGGGGATCAATCTCAGTTGTTAGAAGGTAGAAGGTTTTTGTTGTTTACAGCTGGGCACCAGTCTGTAGACCAGCCAGTTATTTTGCCACAGAAAAGCTCCATTTGTACACAACTCTTTTGCTCCAATTTGTATGTGACCCTTCCCAGCTGTGCACCTTCTCCCACCACTTAAACACAGTAGTGTATACAACACTTGCTTTTAAAAGTGAATGCTCTTTAGTTTTTAAAACTGTTCTTTTCCATTTCCAATCAGAACTACTGAAAAATAAATATATATGGTCTTTGTAGCAATCTGAAACTTTGCTTGTCTCACACAACCTTCAATTGGATTTCCTGTTCTGCTGGAAAGATTTGCCACAATTGAGAGTTGCAAGTTATCCAAAACTGACTCCTGATAATTTTCACGTGACCAAGCTTAACCAGGTAGAGGAAGATCTGGTGAGGTGGGTCTAATTGAGGTTCTGTTTTAAGTAAGAAAAGAGGCCCTTCAGGCTATTCAAGAAGGGAGAAAGATAGTCAGTCTAACCTCAGCGGTGGTGAAACAATTGAAAGCAATGCTGAGGGATGGAATTAGTCTGTGCGTGAAGAGGCAGGGATTAACAGGAATAGTCAGCACGGTTTTGTTAAGAGTAGGTGATGTCTGACCAACTTGATTGAATTTTTTGAGGTAACCAGGTGTGGAGCTAAGGACAATGCATTCGACCTAGTCTACTTGGACTTCAAAGCTTTTCATAAGATCCTTTTTATGGGAGATTGATATCAAAAGTATTCCATGTGATTCAAGGAAATTTGGCAAATTGGATGCAGAATTGGCTGAGTGGCAAGAAACCAGAAATTGATATTTGAGGGATGATTCTGTGACTTTGAAGCCTGTGTTCATTGGAGTTCAACAGGGATCAATGTGAATGATTTAGACTTGGATGTAAGAGATGACTTGGTGAAAATTGATGGGGTAAAAGATAGTGAGGATGCTAATTTCAGATTGCAGCAGGGTACAGTCAAGCTGATCAGTGGCAAATGGAATTCAAGCCAGATAAATGTGAGGTGATGCACGTGGGTAAGACAAAAAAGGCAATGATGAATTGTAGGGCCCTGGGATCAGAGAATCAGAGGGGCCTTGGTGTACATGTACACCAATCCCTTGAGGATAAAGTAGTTAAGAAGGCATGTGGCATACTTGCTGAGGCATAGAGTTTGAGAGCAAGGTGGTGATGCTGGAATTGCACAAAATGGCAGTTAGGCCAGAGCTGGAGTTTTGGTGAAATTTTGGATTCCACATTATAAGAACAATATGATAGCACTAAGGTTGCTAAGTAGATTTACCAGGATGTTGATTTGGCTGGAGAGTTCAATATAATGAGAGATTGCCAATTAGGGTTGCTTTCCTTGGAGCAGAGGAGATTGAGGAGGATATGATTGAGATATATAAAATTGAGAGACATAAGGTAAACCGAAAAAAAATTTCCCACTTGATGGAGGAATCAATGACAGGGGACGTAAATTTAAGGTTCCTATATATAGGAATTTATTGTCGTGTACTTTTACATGAAAAGCACAATGAAAAGTTTTATAAGTCACCCAGCAATGGTGCCTGCATTAATAACAGGTCAAATTTAATAATAAGAAAGCAAAGTTAAGACAAAAGATCTTCACAGTTCAGTTAACAGTTCCTGGGCTCAGAGGAAGCTGATTAAGCAATGATGGAATAATTGCAACACATAGCCAGGATGAGACGGTCATTCCCTGACAAGAGTGCCATGCTGGGACGAAACCGCCATACCAGGTCACTGGAAAACTGGGCCGGAAGCCTCTGTCGAAGAAAACAGCCATACTGGGCCAAGATCGCCAACCCGGATGAAACTGCCACACTGGGTCCTTGGAATACTGGGCTGGAAGCTTCCACTGGGTCAAGATCACGATCCCTGGACGAGACCGCCGGCCAGAATGCCTGGGAGCCAATGGCGAAGAAGACCCCCACACAGGGATGAGACCTCTGTGGGACAAAACCACTATGCCAGGAAGAGGCCACCATGTCGGAAAAAGACTACCACTCTGGACTGCCAGAAGCCACTTCATTGCTGGGTCAGGAGAAGCCATCGTCTGAAACTTTTAAGTATTTAGATGTGCACTTGCAATGCCAAGTCGTACAGGGCTAAGGGCCAAATACAGTAGTGCCTTGACTTACGAACTTAATCCGTTCCGGGACCTGGTTCGCGAACCAAAAATTTCGCGAACTGAATCAATTTTCCCATTGTTCGGATATTCAAAGCGCGCGTAGCAAAGCAGAACAATGACAATGAAACCACTGGCTTTTTGAGTTCGTACCTTCGTTTGTACCTTGAATTTTGTATGTACGTTGAAGCAGAATTTTACGTACAATCCTGTTCGTAAACCGATTTGTTCGTGAGTGGGGTCGTTCATATGTCAAGGCACTACTGTACTGGAAAATGGGATTAGCATAGTTTGGTAGCTTTTGGCCAGCACAGTCTCGATGGACTGAAGAGCCTTTTCCTGTAGCCTGTAGAACTCCGGCTGTCTTGGTGAATGTTGAAGATACCATTTCTCGTTTCATTTCAGCTATGTGTTATGAATTTCATGTGCACTAATATCAAGCTAGTTTGCACGTGTGCTTCATCAAGTTATCATAGGTATGGAAGGAGGAGAAAAGAATATTATAAGGATAAGCAAGTTGCTGTGCTTGTTTATTTAAAATAAAAAGAAAATTAACATTGCAAATATTTCTGCAAGCTTTTACAATCTTGCATGCTTCTATTCATGCATCATATGCAAAATGAAAGATGATAACCCTTAATCACTAATGACTCTCACTAGAGTGAGAGCCCGAGTGACTAGTTGAGTTTGAATTTTGAATTTGAATTGGATTTGAATTTAATTAATTTTCACATGTACCGAGGTACAGTAAAAAGCTTTGTCTTGTGGGTAATACAGGGCTAAATAAGAGGACAGTTATTTAATCCTGATGAATCATCATTTCTCTTCTCTCGTGTATTTATGCACCATGTTTACTTTCATCCGCTTAGAAGTGTGAAATTTGATCTGCATTCGCAAGTTCAGGTGATATTCTTTCTGTTTTGTGATTTAATTTACATATTATTTTTAAGGTTGAAGCCATACTTCTAATAAAATTAGAAGTTTGAAATGATCAACCAATTAAGAATTTACACGAATTACAGGTCACTTTCTTCGATTTGTCATTTGCTTATATTCCTGATTCCTTACAAAAATGCATTTGTAATTCTTGCGCTGCTTTCCAATGAACTCTTCCTCCATGGTATTTTGGGCAGAGGAAGATTCCATTTGATAAAGGTCTGATATTTTTGTGTGCTTGTCATCAATCTTGGTTGATTCACTACATAATTATTCATCTCTTGTGTTTAATGCAATTAGGTTTTCCATGCTGCTCCAAGAGATGTACTAAGATACAGTCCTCTCTTGCAGATATTGAATCTTGCTAACTGTACAGCTTCAAATTTTGTCACTGTCTTCTGAAAACATTTAGATAGTTCAGTTAATTCATAAGACATTATTTCATGTGGTTTAGTGATATTGGAATTAATATCAGATTTTCTCCAACACTGCTGTCAAGTAATTACTTTGAAAATGAAATTTCAAAATATCTAGGGAGGGTTTTGTAATTGTGCATGAAATTCAGAATGGAATGGACAACCTCTGACCACTTAGAGGCTTAAACAATAGTCATGTTTTCTATGGCATTCCTCAAACTGCCGTCTTTGGACTGAGGATCTGCTTAAAATTGTGTAATGGTCTTGAGAAGTATCTCAATTTCCTTCATTGTAGATACTCTGTTCCAGGCATTCACAAATGTCAGGTCTTTTCAATAAGCCGTGCTATTTCCTTAAATGTGGAACACACTACTCAAGTCATGTGGCAACATTGTTCTTTTTCCCGAGCATAACAGAAGTATCATCTGAAGCGAACATCACCGTTTTCATCATGACCAACTTAATAGCATAAAAATATTTGATAGCTATAATGGTTTCTGTATTACAGGCAGGTAAGTTAATTCCACCAAATGCTGTCTAACGTGCTGCAAATGCTACATCTCAATGTTTTTCCATCAATAATGTGTTAAATGGGTGGACAGGTGAATCCCCGTAACAGCACTGTCTGTGTTGAAACTTATTACCTCTTTAAAAACTTCAAGAACATTATCTTCTTGTGTTTGAATGTTTTTATATCTGTTCCAAACTTGTCTGTCTCTGTTATTTGTACTTTTAGCATGTTTCTTACAGCAAATCCAAGAGTGTGTGAATATAATTTTCTTAAGAATGTGCACATGAGCTATTAGGGTGCCATCAGGTACCTATGTCAGGCAGGGTCAACAGTGAGGGCCATTACCTTGTTTTTGGTACAAGGCAGTCATTTTGCCTTAAAAACCCAGAGAAGTTCTTGGGCAGTTTAGACAGGACCTGACTGAGGTCAAGAACAAATTTAGTCTTTCGCCTTAAAGGGAGCATTGGCCAATTGTGGTAAGCGATATTTTTGGTAGAAAGGCTTTTAGTTCGGGCAACTTCAAGCCCGGGGTGTTTGTTTAGAAATTCTCAGGTTACTAAAAAGTTGAGAGACTCTGTTTTGAGTGTTTTAATGTAAGAAAACTTCATAGTTCATGGGGGAAAACATACTGCAGCAAATAAGCTTTACCAAATTTTAAGATTTGACATAATAGAGTTATGAATCATTCTAAAGTGGTAATGTTGTAGAATAGATTTAAACTTTTATTTTGCAAGATTTTTGATTTTGAAGCTGTTATATCTAGATAGCCCTTTGATTTTGCTACTTAATTTTGTTTTCTCTCTGTTAAAGAAACTCTGCAATCTTGTATGACAATGAATTCAGTGAATGATCATCAGGTTGACTATAAAAAAAGCTCAGGCCAGATTTCATTCCAGGATCTGACTTGTGCAGTAGTGCCATCAGCCAGGATTGTGACACATGATATCTGTGTAGTTGGTTGAGTCGCATTGTCCTTTGCCAGTGGCTTTGTTAATCAGATGAATGTACATTGAGTAACTGTACAATTTTTGTGAATGTATCAAGATTCGTCGCTCACACTGAGTTTTGAATCAAAAGAAATGAGTGAATTCATATCTACATTATCTTGTGCATTTATTTCTAGGTAATTTTTTTCATACCAGCAAGTGTACATTGAATATTAATAATGATTTATCTGCCAATTTGAAGCCTTTTTTATTAACTGTAGGGTAATCATCTTCAGCCTTGAAACTGACTTTCATTTATCAGTGTTTATGGAGAGAGAAACAAGTGCTTGAAAATTTGTTTTTCTTCATTTGCAGTCAGTGTTTTGTGGTGAACCTGTCTGAACAGCATTCCAACCCCTGCTTTAGAAATTCCCTGTCTATTCCCTTTGTAAAACCTGATGTTGCATTCTACTGAGAGCTCCTCAAGAATGGATGTTTTTGCCTTGCTAGATAGGTTTACTAAATGCAGAAAAAGGGAGCATCTTGCAGGATGTGCCTTGATAAATTTTCATTTTTGCTTTTTAGTTTCATGTTGGCTTCTTTTCACCCTCCAATGGATAGTTGTTTTGAATATGCTTCATGCATAATGAAGTGTCTTAAATAAAAAAATCAAAAAGTAGTGGAAATTATTCTTGAGTTTGTGTAAAGAATTTTAGGAAGATTTTAACATTATTTTTGATATCTTTATTCCCTACAGGTCCAAGATGGGCATCCTGGAATCTTGGTGTTTTTATTTGTATCAGGTGTGCAGGAATCCACCGAAATCTCGGTGTGCATATATCTCGAGTGAAATCGGTAAACTTGGACCAGTGGACACCAGAACAAATACAGGTATAAACCATATTGTCATCTTTGTGTGTTGCTTCATAACTACTTGTTCCAGTGAGTTGCGATGCATGTGTACAAATTAGGAGTAGAAGTAGGCCTCATTCTCTTGAGTGAGCTGTATCATTCACCAAGATGATAGATGATCTGTTTACCTCACATCTCTATCTGGATAACCTTTAACCCTCGACTTATTGACGATCGATCTACCTTTGCCTTGAAAATATTCAAGGATTCTGCATTTTTGATGAAGAAAACTGTAAAAGCTTTTTGCACTCTGCGAAAAACATCTCTCCTCATCTGTCTTCAGTGCATGACCCTTTATTTTGAAATGCTGTCCCAAAGTTTTAGATCCTCCATCAGATGAATCTTCACACTCGCCCCATCAAGACCCCTCAGGGTTACAAGTCATCAATTACTCTCCGAAACTGGAGTATTTAGTGTTGCTGTTAGCTTATGCTTTTACCTTTTGGGGGAAAAAAAGGACTCTTTTTAGATGCCAGCTTTGTACTGTTTTGCCCATCTGATGTAGATTAGCATCGGGTCCTGTCCTGATAATGCGAGAGTATGTTGGTATTGATTTCACTGATAAAGATACATGCTTCTGTTGATCATTAGCGTAAACACTAAACATGTTCAATCCTCTTCAGACAAAAAAAAACAGTTTTTAGTGCTAGTACTAGTTTTAAATTGTATTTACACAATTTGCAATGTTTGCAACACACAATACCATTATGCTTTGTGTGTTGGCTGTTTGTCAGAGTTTGCCTGCCCTTTCCCAGCAGTGCACAATGTATTTTTTTCGTTTTTGAGTGCTAACTGATTCATTTTAGAACATAGAAAAGTACAGTGCATAACAGGCCCTTCAACCCACAATGTTGTGCCGAGGATTAATCCAAATCTAAAATAAAATAACCTAACCTACGTCCCCCTCAATTCACTGTTGTCCATGTGCATGTCCAGCAGTCGCGTAAGTGTCCCTAATGACTCTGCTTCCACCACCTCTACTGGCAACGCATTCCATGCATTCACAACTCTGTGTAAAGAACCTACCTCTGACGTCTCCTCTATACCCTTCTCCTAACACCTTAAAACTATGACCCTTCATGGCAGTCAATCCTGTCCTGGGGAAAGGTTTCAGCCTATCGACTCTATCCATGCTTCTCATTACCTTGTACACCTCTATGAGGTCACCTCTCTTCCTCCTTCTCTCCAGAGAGAAAATTCCGAGCTTAGTCAACCTCTCTTCATAAGACAAGCCCTCCAGTCCAGGCAGCATCCTGGTTAACCTTCTTTGCACCCTCTCCAAAGCCTCTGCATCTTTCCTATAATATGGTGACCAGAACTGGACACAATATTCCAAGTGTGGTCTCACCAGTTTTATAGAGCTGCAGCAAAACCTCGCAGCTCTTGGACTTGATCCCTTGTTAATGAAAGCCAAAACACTATATGCTTGCTTAATAAACCTATCCACTTGGGTGGCAACTTTGAGGGGTCTATGCATTTGGACACCAAGATCTCGCGTGTTCTTCCACACTGCCAAGAGCCCTGTCTTTTAATGCTACATTCAGCATTCAAGTTCAGCCTTCCAAAATGCATCACTTTGCATTTATCCAGGTTGAACTCCATCTGCCATTTCTCAGCCCAGCTCTGCATTCTGTCTATGTCACGCTGCAGCCTGCAACAGCCCTCTATACTATCAGCAGCACCTCCAACCTTTGTGTCATCAGCAAATTTACTAATCCACTCCTCAACCACCTCATCCAAGTCATTTATAAAACCTACAAAGAGCAGAGGCTCAAGAACAGGCCCTAGCGGGAAACCACTCACTGACCTCCAGGCAGAATACGTTCCATCTACAACCGCACTCTGCCTTCTGTCAGCCAACCAATTCTGAATCCAGACAGCCAAATCTCCCTGTATCACATATTTCTTGACTTTATGAATGTGCCTACCATGGGGAACCTTTATCAAGTGCCTTGCTGAAGTCCATATACACCACATCCACGACTCGACCTTTGTCAACCTCTCTCGTCACCACCTCAAAGAACTCAATAAAAATTGAGGCATGATCTGCCCCTCTCAAAGCCTTGCTGACTGCTTTTAACCGCTCTATGCTTTTCGAAATAGTCATAGATTCTATCCCTCAGAATTCTTTCCTTGCTGACCGCAGATGCAAGACTGTCTGGTCTGTAATTGCCAGAGATTTCCCTATTACCCTTCTTGAAAAGAGGAACAACATTCGCTTCCCTCTAATCCTCTGGTACAACTGCCACAGAGAGTGAGGAAGCAAAGATCTTCGCGGCGGCTTAGCAACTTCCTTTCTCGCTTCCCGGAGCAACCTAGGATAAATCTGGCTCAGCACTGGGGACTTATCAATTTTAATGTTTGCCAAAATTTCCAACACACCAACTTCCTCAAGCTTAATCTGTTCAAGCCTGTTTTCCAGCTCCTCAAAGTTCTCATTCACAACAAGGTCCCTTTCCTTAGTGAAAACTGAAACAAAAAACTCATTTAGGGCTTCCCCTATCTGCTCAGACTCCACGCACAAGTTCCCTATGCTATCCCTGACTGTCCCTACCTTCTACCTGATTATTCACTTATTCCTCAAGTATGAATGAAATGACTTTGGGTTCTCCCTAATCCTTCCTGCCAAACCTTTTTCGTGCCCCCACCTGGCTCTCCTCAATCCCTTTTTGAGCACCTTTCTAGTAAGCCTGTACTCCTCCACTTTATGTAAACTGCCTTCTTCCTTTTGACAAGAAGCTCCTCTGTTCTCGTCACCCAATGCTCTTTAGTCTTGCCCTTCTTGCCTGTCTCAGAGGAACAAATTTATGCATCATAGAACATAGAACATAGAAGAATACAGCGCAGTACAGGCCCTTCGGCCCTCGATGTTGCGCCGATCCAAGCCCACCTAACCTACACTAGCCTTCTTGAAAAGAGGAACAACATTCGCTTCCCTCTAATCCTCCATATGCCTATCCAATGCCCATAATGAGGGAGAGTCCACCACTGCTACTGGCAGGGCATTCCATGAACTCACAACTCGCTGAGTAAAGAACCTACCCCTAACATCTGTCCTATACCTACCCCCCCCCTTAATTTAAAGCTATGCCCCCTCGTAATAGCTGACT
>NC_057712.1:51289656-51319525 GCF_004010195.1 Chiloscyllium plagiosum
GTATATACTTATCAAGGACACTCAATAGTTGTTCCTTGAACAAGCTCCACATATCAATTACGTCCTTGCCTTGAAGCTTACTTTTCCAGGCCACACATCCTAAGTCATGCCTCACCGCATCATAATTTTCCTGACCCCAGCTATAACTCTTGCCCTGTAGTGCACTCTTATCCCTCTCCATCACTAGAGTAAAGGTCACCAATTTGTGGTCACTGTCCCCAAAGTGCTCACCTACCTCTAATTCTAACACCTGGCCTGGTTCGTTACCCAGAACCAAATCCAGTATGGCCTCACCTCTTGTTGGCCTATCTACATATTGTGTCAGGAAACCCTCCTGCACACATTGGACAAACACTGACCCATCTAACGAACTTGAGCTATAGCTTTCCCAATCAATATCAGGAAAGTTAAAGTCCCCCTATTACTTTCACTCTTCTTTTGAATCATCCTCGCAATCCTTTCTTCTGCGTTTCGTGGACTATTAGGAGGCCTGTAAAAAACTCCTAACTGGGTGAGCTCACCTTTCCTATTCCTAACCTCAGCCCAAACTACCTCAGATGGCGAGTCATCATCTATCGTCCTTTCCACAGCTGTAATACTATCTTTGACAAGCAATGCCACACCTCCCCCTCTTTTACCCCTACCTCTGCCCCTACTAAAACATTTAAACCCTGGGATCTGCAACAGCCACTCCTGTCCCTGTTCTACCCATGTCTCCGTAATAGCCACAACATCGAAGTCCCAGGTACCAACCCACGCTGCAAGTTCACCTACCTTATTTCGTATACTACTTGCATTGAAGTATACACACTTCAAACCACTTTCCTGTTTACAGGCACCCTCCTTTGAAATTGATGCCATGTTCCTAACCTCCCTACACTCCAGGTCCTGCACCCTAAAGCTACAGTCTGGGTTCCCATGCCCCTGCAGAGTTAGTTTAAACCCCCCTCGCAACAACTGCTCCTTAAACAGTTTTCACATGTCTGTGCCCTTTCTGTGGAACAATTGCTCCCAATCTGTACTTCCCTACTCCTCTCTGATAGTCATAATTTCCTTTTCCCCAATTTAAATATCATCCCTTGGTAACTGCTCCTTTCTCTCTCCAGGGCTAAGGTAAATGTGAGGCTGTTGTGGTCACTGTCACCAAAGTGTTCTCCCACTGCGAGATCTGACACCTGTCCTGGCTCATTGCTGAGTACGAAATCCAAAATGGCCTGTCTATATACTGAGTAAGGAAACCCTCCTGAACTCACCTGACAAAAACTGCTCCATGCAAACCATCTGCAATAATGTGGTTCCAGTCAATATTGGGGAAATTGAAGTCACCATAACCCTGCTATATCTCCATTTTTTCAAAATCTGCTGACCTAGAGTTCTACGATCTCCCTACTGCCGTTAGTGGGTTTGTAGAAAACCCTCAGTGAGGTGGCTGCTCCTTTGCAATTCCTAACTTCCACGCATACTGACCCAGCAGACAATCCTTCCTCGACAATCTTCATTTCTGTAGCTGTGAAACATTCTCTGATTAGAAATGCTACACTCCCTTCTCTTTTTTACCCCCTCCTTTTTAAATGTTCTAAGCCATGGAATATCTAGCAACCATCCCTGCCCCTGTGAAACTCACGTCTTCGTTATGGCCATAACATCATAGTCCCAAGTATTGATCCATGCTCTAAGTTCATCACTCTTTCTGACACTCCATGTGTTAAAGCCGACACACTTTAACTGATCCCTTTGTTTCATCACATGAAAAGCCTCCCTGATTCACTACATCCTGTTACTGCCCCATCTACTACCCGCTCTCATATGTAGCTCTGGTTCCCACCACCTTGCCAAACTAGTTTAAACCGTCCCGAACCACATGAGCGAACCTACCCAGGACATTTGTGCCCCTTCAGTTCAGGTGCATCCCATCCTACATGTACAGGTCTCATCTTCCCTAGAAGGCATCCCAATAGTCTACGTATTTGAAGCCCTCCCTCCTGCACCAGCTGCGCGGCCATGTGTTGAGCTGCGCTCGCTGCCTGTTCCTCCCCTCTATCTCGTGGCACCGGTAGTAAACCTGAGAACACTACTCGTCCTGTTCTTCAGCTTCCAACCCACCTCTGTAGTCACTTTTCAGATCATCAATCCCTTTCCTGACTGTCATTGATGCCAATATGTACCACGATTTCTGGCTGCTCACCCACCCTCTTCAGTATTGTGTAAACCTGATCGGCGACATCCCGGAACCTGCCACTGGGGAGGCAACATACTTGATGGGAGTCCCGTTCCTGACCACACAATCTCCTGTCAATCCATCTAACTATTGGGTCCCTTACCTCTAGCACTTTTCTATTCTCGTCTCGTCCCTTCCCTTCTGACCCTCGGTGCCAGAGACCTGGCAACTATGGCTTTCCTCTGGTAGGCTGTCCCCACCAGCAGCAGTATGCAAAACGGTATACTTATTGCTGAGGGGAACGGCCACAGGGGATCCCTGCTTTGTCTGTTCCCTTTCCTCCCCCTGACTGACCCAGCTATCCTTATCCTGTATCTGAGGAGTGACTACCTACCAGTTTCCCCCTTAGCCTCCCGGATGATCCGCAGTTCATCTCACTCCAGCTCCAGTTCCCTAACTCTTATTTTCGAGGAGCTGGAGTTGGGTGTACAGTTTTTCAATCTGCTTCCACCACACACTCATTGTGCATTCTGAATCCTAACCACTTGCACCATTTTTCCTTATTCATGTCTTTTCTCATGTTATCCCTTACCTTTAAATATATTCTTTCATTTTTGACACTTTCATCACAAGGAATAGTTTCTTCCCATCGCTGTCTCGGATTCTGAATCCCTCTATCAACTTTCCACTCTGTTTTTTTTCTCTCCCCGCCTCCCCCCTCCCCATCCCCTCTTTGCTAGAGTCATAGAATCACACAGTCCAACCAGTCCATGCTGAACATAATTCCAAACTTAGCTCGTCCTACCTGCCTGCTCTGGTCCATATCCCTCCAAACCTTTCCTATTCGTATATCCATCCGAATATTTTTTAAATGTAATTGTACCCCTATCCGTCACTTCCTCGGGAAGTTGATTCCACACGCGAACCACCCTCTATGCAAACAATTTGCTTCTCATGTCTTTTTTAAAATGCTCCTACTCGCCTTAATGTGCCCACCAGTCTTGAAATTCTCCATTTTAAGGAAAAGACAACTCCCATCAACTCTCTTCCACTCATTATTTTGCAAACTTGTGTCAGGCCACCTCTTAATCTCCTACGCTCCAGTGAAGAAAAGTCTCAACTCATCCAGCCTTTTATTTTTATAACTCAAGCCTTCTATACTTGGCAACATCCTAATAAATCTCTTCTGAAGCCTCTCCAGCTTAATAATATCTTTACCATGACTGGGTGACCAGAACTGGACACAGTAGAGGGGAACCTCGATTATCCGAACAAGGCAGGTGGGAATAACAAAGGAAGCATTCTCAAGTGTAAATGGAACCGCGTGACACACAGCTTCAGCCAGACTGTGTTACACCAGTTAACTTGATCAAATAGATAGACATTCTGGGATGGAGTGGGGCTGTCTTTGCTGTAGTTTTACCATGGCTCTCAAGAGATTGCCTGGATCTCTGAGCCTCTGCTCAGAGCTGTGCTGTTTCACTCATTCGGGTCATTGAACAAGGTAGATTAGAGTGGTGCTGGAAAAGCACAGCTGGTCAGGCAGCATCCGAAGAGCAGGAAAATCGATGTTTCAGGACTGAAGGCAGGGAGCCTCCGGGGTGGAGAGATAAGTGGGAGGGAGGTGGGGCTGAGGAGAGGGTAGCAAAGAGTACAATAGGTGAATGGGGATGGGGATTAAGGTGATAGGTCAGAGAGGAGGGTGAAGCGGATAGGTAGGAAGGAAGATTGGCAGGTAAGGACCAGTCATGAGGATGGTGCTGAACTGGAAGGTTGGAGCTGGCATAAGGTGGGGGGGAGGGGAAATAAGGAAACTGGTGAAGTCCACATTGATGCCCTGGGGTTGAAGTGTTCTGAGGCAGAAGATGAAGCTTTCTTCCTCCAGGTGTCGGGTGGTGAGGGAGCGGCGGTGGACGAGGCACAGGACCTGCATGTCCTCGGCAGAGTGCAAGGGGGAGTTGAAATGTTGGGCCACGGGGCAGTGCGGTTGACCCAGAGATGTTCCCTTAAGTGCTCTGCGAGAAGGTGTCCAATCTCCCTAGCGTACAGGAGACCACATCGGGAGCAACGGATACAGTAAATGACATTGGTGGATGTGCAGATGAAGCTTTGGATGTAGAAGGCTGCTTTGAGGCCTTGGATGGAGGTGAGGAGGGAGGTGTGGGTGCAGGTTTTGCAATTCCAGTGGTGTTGGGGGAAGGTGCCAGGAGGGGAGGGTGGATTGTTGGGGGGGGGTGTGGACCTGACCAGGTAGTCACAAGGGAATGGTCTTTGCGGAAAGTAGATAGGAGTAGGGAGAGAAATATACCCCTGGTGGTGGTGATTTTCCTGCTCTTCGGATGCTGCCTGATCTGCTGTGCCTTTCCAGCACCACTCTAATCTTGACTAATAATATATAATGGCTGTAATTGGTTTATGGAATGCCAGAGTTTCAGAAAATTTAGGCTGCTTATAAACTGTAGTTCTGTGAAAGTGGTTTCATTAATATCACTTGATATAGATGCAAAGATTTGACACTTTATGAATGAGAAAATCATAATTCAATTTATTCTCGAGTCAGTTGGGATCTCAAATCCAAATTTACAAGGAAGAACACAAGCACAGATTTATAAAACAGAAATAATGAAGCTCCATTGCTGGTTTGAATTAGGCATGGATATGAGGTATGGAAAAGGTCAGAATAATTATTAACAGAACATTACTGAATCTCTCATTTGTGCTCACATCTAGTTGAGCCCTGATTTAGCAGCAATGTTGAACAGAGATTTCTGACTTACAGTGTTAACTGTCTCTTAAAAGATGCAAAACATATATCGTCATAAAATTCACTCAACACTAATTGTATAAATTTAATAATTTTACAGTTTAGTAATCAATATGGTGCAGAGATACTCACGAATACCTTTTTTTTTGCTTAGCTCTCAAAAAACTGTATATACATATAGAATTTTTAAAAATCATCAAGGACGTTATATGGTTCAGGTAAGAATGCAATTAATGTTCTTTGACCTATGATCCTACGACCTATTATCATGCTTTTCACTGCAGTATATAGCACAGCAAATTGTTTGGAAAGCCCTCACCTTGACCTTTTTCCACCTATCACATTTCCGACGCCCCTCCCCCAAGTCCCTCCTCCCTATCTTTTATCTTAGCCTGCTGGACAAACTTTCCTCATTCCTGAAGAAGGGCTAATGCCCGAAACGTCGATTCTCCTGTTCCCTAGATGCTGCCTGACCTGCTACGCTTCTCCAGCAACACATTTCCATATCTAAAATAGTCAAACCCAAACTTCAGATTATAATTAAAGTACAATGGTAAAGAAAAGTTGCACGTATGTCTGTAAATGTGCTTCTTGAAAGAACAGTTGTCAGGAACTTTCTGCTGTGTACGGGAGAGAGAAAAAGGGAGAGGGAGAGAAAGGGAGCAGAGACAATGTGAGAGAGAGAGTGAGGCAGAAGGGCAGTAAAGAAAGAAAATGAATAACAGAGGCAGAGTGGGAGAGAAGTTGCTGAGTTCACTGGTGTGTAGTCTGTCTTGGAAGGAGGGTTTCTGCAGGTAGTGACAGAGTCTGGTTTCTGATCTCAAAATTTGGGACCTTGCGATCTTGTTCGGATAATCCAAAATTTGGATAATTGATGTTCAGATAACAAAGATTGTTCTATATTCCAGAAGAATCACCAATGTCCTCAACATAGCATTCCAACTCCTACACTGAAAGGCCTGATCAATGGAGGCAGGCATGCTAATACCTTTTTTAACTATCCTGTCTATATGTGACACGTGTCAAAGAATTATGCCCCTGCACCCCCGGGTCCCTCTGCTTGACATTACCACCCAAGACCCTACCATTAATTGAATTCGTCCTACCCTTATTTGTTGTACCAAAATGCAATACCTCTCATTTATCCTGATTGAACTCCATCTGCCATTTTTCAGCACATTGACCCATTTGATCAAGATCCCTTTGTAATCTTAGAAAACCTTCTTCGCTGTCTACTATGTTGTCCACAAACTTAGTAACCATGCCTTCTATATTCTCCTCCAAATCATTTATATAAATGACAAATAAAAGAAGACCCAGACCTGATCCTTGTGGAACACTGTTGGTCACAGGTCTCCAGTCTGTAAAGCAATCCTCATCCATTACTGTCTCCTGCCATGAAGCCAATTATGTATCCAATTGGTAAGCTCACCCTGAATTCCATGTGACCTAACTTTACTAATTAGTCTACCATGCAGAACCTTGTCAAAGGCTTTACTAAAATCCAAGTAGACAACCCCTCTACTGCTCTACTATCATCACCCTTTTGGCAACTTTCTCAAAACTCAGTCAAGTTTGTGAGACATAATTTTCCTAATAAAACCATGCTGAATATCCCTAATCAAGTTTTGCCTTTCTAAATGTCCTTTAAATCCTAAGTTCTACAATCCCTTTCAACAATTTACCCACAGCTGAAGTCAGACTATAGTCTATAGTTCCCCTGTTTTTCCTTATAACCTTTCTTAAACAAAAATACAACATTAACCAGTCATCAGGCACTTCACCCATAGGTAGAGATGATGCAAGTATTTCTGCAAGGGTAACTTCCTCCCTTACTTCCCCCAACATTTTGGGATAAATTAGGTCAGGTCCTAACTATTTATCTACCTTTTTTAATTTCTCTAAAACATCCAAACTTGCTTTCCTGTAATGTGAACTGTTTTTAAAGCATCAGTGTATTCTCTAGAGTCCACTTTTTCTACAGTAAAAACTGATGCAAAATATTCATTTAGTAAGTCGAACATATTCTGGGGTTCAACACGAAGGTGACCTCCTTGATCTTTAAGAGGCCATACTCTTTCTCTCGTTACCCTCTTGTTGTTAATGTATTTGTAGAATTTCTGAAAGGAGACCACGCTTTTGACCATGCTTTTCCATTTGATATGGAAAAGAGGGTGCTTCAGGCTAAGAGCACTCAGCGAGTACTGTCATTTATTGGGGTGGTTTCTGTGTTGACATTAAGTATCTGCATGAGTTCTGGGAGAGAGTTGGGAGTTGAGATCACTTTGGAAACATGGGAGGACATTTGTGAGAATGTGAAGAGGATTTTGATATGTCATAGGACCCATTTAAATATTCTTCTTAGGGCTCATCTGGCTGCAGATAGTCTTGTGAAACTTAAGCAGGGAGCATCTTTAATATGCCCCACATGTAAAATAAATGAGTACCCTCACACACACTGTTTTTGGTCCTGCCATAGGCTCCGTGCTTATTGGAGCACTGTGGCAGGAGTAATAGAGAGGGTAAAGTGGACTTGGTCTCTTCGTTCCTGGGTCTACCAGATTTACCTCACTTAGATGTATGTGGGAAAAATCTTTTTAACATTCTCACTTTTTGTGTGAGGAAGAACGTTCTGGTGTGCTGGGTGTCTGAGACCCTCCCTCCCCCGCCGCCGGGTCTGTCAGGGTGGCGTAAGATAATTATGGAACACATTCCTTTAGACTTACAAATATAGTGCACCAGAAAATGAACAACTCTTACAAGACTTGGCAGCCCTTTTTAAATTACTTGGAAACAGATCTGTCCGACATTTCGATTAAGGCTTTTGTTGAGCCATGATAGTTTGGTAAATCAAAGACCATGAGAGGATGAATTTTGAACAAATTTGGTGATGGCAAAGGTTGAATGTTATGGTCTTGTTGCACTGAGTGGCATTATTTATTTATTAATTTTCTAATAAGTTTTGATTTTCTTTTGGAGAATAGTATAGTAGTTGGTTTATTTATTGTTATGCTATATTTTCATGTTTCTGTAACTTTCTAATTTTGTCAAGAAAAATATTCAATGAAAATATTTTTAAAAATCACACAACACCAGGTTATAGTTAAACAGGTAATGACTCTCTTTAGAGGCACTGCCTCTTCACCAGGTGGTGATGAACCTGATGCAGCGCCTTGAAAGCTAGTGCTTCCAAATAAATATGTTGGACTATAACCTGGTGTTGTGTGATTTTTAGCTTTGATTTTAAAGGCATCGAGGGAGTAGAGAAAGCAGGAATATGGTATTGAGATAAAAGATCAGATGTAATCCTATTGAATGGGGAAGATGGGCCGAGGGCCAAATGGCTCACTTCTGCTCCTAGTTCCCACATTTCTGTTCCAGATTCAAATCACTGACTACATGAAGTCTCCATAACTTTGCCAATTAGCTTATGCAACATTTAAAAGGCATCTAGATTGGTACATGAATAGGAAGAGTTTATAAGTATATGGAGAAAGTGAGGACTGCAGATGCTGGAGACCAGAGTTGAAAAGTGTGGTACTGGAAAAACACAGCAGGCCAGGCAGCATCCGAGGAGCTGGAGAATCGACGTTTCGGGCATAAGCCCTTCTTCAGGAATATATGTATACGGGCCAAGTGCTGGCAAATGGGACTGGATTAATTTAGGATGAATTGGACTGAAGGGTCTGTTTCCGTGCTATACATCTTTGTGACTTAATGACCCTGTGCCCTCTTGTTTTTTCTCCTTTCTTCAATGGGAACAGTTTGTCCCTATCTCTGTCCATATCTGTTGTGATTTTCAATGCCTCAAAACAAATCTCCCCTCAACTTTTTCATCAGGGAGTGCAGCCCAAGGCCTCCTATGTATATATGTAATTGAAGTTTCTCAAACCTAGAACTATGCTTGTGAACATTTTATGCACTCTGACTTTACATGACACCCAGAAATGGAAAATGCCTTCAGTTGAGGCTAAATCAGGGCTCTGTGCAAGTTTAACAATTTCCTTTGTTTTGTACTCTGTCCTATTGATAAAACCTACAATTCTGCATGGTTTATTAGGCTGTGCCCACTTTATAAAATTGGAGCCTTTTTTAAAAGGGCTGCACAACTTTCAGCCCCCAGCCAGAGCTCCAAAGGACCTATTGCTATCTCTGAGCAGGTGACCCCAAAATATTAGCTTGCAAACTGCTGCAAGTTGGTGGCCTACGTTTTGGGAAGACCTGTGCTAAAGCAGGCAGATTAATTTTTCTGTTGATTACACAATGGTCCTGGCAATTGGTCATTTGGTACTAGAACTAAGGTGCTGAAGTGATATTTTATAAACCTCATTTGAATTGTGTGATTATTAAAATCTCTTCGACTTTTTCCAAAGTCGATTTCAGTGCTTAGCCAGAAAAATAGGCAATGAATGTGTTCTCAAATACTATAAGAAAAACTATGCTTAAGTTGGATCAGCTATGATCCAGTTGAATGGCAGAGTAAGCTCAAGGGGCCAAATGCCCTATTTTTGTTCATGTTTCTTATGGTTTTAGTGACTGTCTTAAACTGCTGATCTCTTCCCAATCTCATTGAAACTGAATCCAGAAATTGACATGCGAAATCCTTGCTTGGAAGAACTGTTCTAATATTCATTTGCATTTCAGTCATTTGCTGTTTGTTATTGAAGTCATCCAGTGCTGATAAAGATTTAACATGGCAGAGATGTGATCATTCAGAGCTTATAGAGATTTAATGTAGCAGTAATGTGATCTTCAAGATAAAACTGAAGATATAGCATTTGTTGTCCTTTTACTACTCCTCCATGCTGTCTTCAGAAGATGCAAGAAAAGTGCTAAGTACCAAATGCCTTCCAAAGCTGTGGGCAGTTCCACAATAAAATGGGATACTTGTTTCTTGTGGATGTCTTTATTTGACTTCAGAGTTCATATGGAGCACTCAAGTATCTAAAAATGGTCAATCAAAATGTGCATCCTGAATCACAAAAATATGCAGTTATGCAGATTTAATTTCAGTAGTGCAATTACTGACTTTTTATCTCAACTGTCAAGTCCTTTGCACATAGTTATGATTAACTCATTTTATGGAAAAAGAATTCTATTTAGTCGAGTGTTAAAACATGTTTTTTTTTGTGGCCAGGAGCAGGAACACTTCCACCTCTCTCTCCTCTTGACCACCAACCCCTCCCATATAAAACAATTAGGCATTTCAAGTCTAATGTCTTTTGACTTTGCAATGAGATGAATTCCTTTGTAGATGTTAGCATTATTGCATCATGTTCTGTTGATTGTTTTGAGCACAGTGGATATTTGAAGGAGATAGAACGTGGAGATGCTGACTGTGCTTTTTCTTTGCAGTGTATGCAAGACATGGGGAATACGAAGGCTCGATATTTCTATGAAGCAAACCTTCCAGAACATTTCCGGAGACCTCAGACTGATCAGTATCCTAGAAGGCTGTTATACAGAACAGAACTGGATATCACTTCGTAAAGCTTAGAAATGCAGGAAGTAGTTGCACATTTTGAGAGGGATTAAAATTACCATGGCTAATTGAGAAAGTTAGAATGCATTAAATTCGAAGAAAAATTATACAAGGATGTCCAAGTTTGTGATGGCCCCAAAGACTCTTAAGTTCAGAATTCTGCAAACGAAGACTAAAAAGATGATAAAGACAACAGAAAATAAGCTGTAAGAACAAATGTGCAGGGGATGTTAAAAATAAATGACAATAAGAGCTCTTTTTAAACATAAGGAAAGGAAGAGCAGGCAAAATTCTCATAGGCCCCTTCGAAAATGAATCTGGGGGATGGTTATGGGGAGCCAGAAACTGGTAGAGGCATTGGAGATATTGTACATCAGTCTTTAGGGTGGAACATACTTTATTCCTCTCCTCACATTCTTTAATATTTAAAATGCCATCATCATCACTAGAGCAGTGGTATTGCACAAACTAATGGAGCTAAAGGCAGATAAAGTCCCTGGTCCTGATGGCTTTCATCTGAGGATCCTGAAAGAGGTGGCTGCAGAGATAATGGATGCATTGCTTGTAATTTTCCAAAAATCCTTGGATTCTAGAGAAGCACTAGTGTTTTGAAAACCAAAAATAGGCCATTCCTATTCAAAAAGGGAGAGGAGAGGTGATTATAGGCAGATTAATGTAATATCTGTTGTTGGAAAATTGATAGATTCAATCATTAAGGAAGTATTAGCAACATATTTAGAAAATGATAATTAAGGAGAGTCAGCATGGCTTTATGAAAGAGACATTATGTCTGACTAGCTTTATTAGTTTTTTGAGGAAGCCGCAACCAGAGTGGAAAGTGGGGAAGCAGTTGATGTAATTGGAATTCTAGGATGTACCTCAAAAAGGGTTAAGTGATAAGAAATGGCATATTAAACAGCAGAACAGGCTCAAAAGGGCCAAATGGCCTATGCCAGCTCCTTTTTTTTTGAGATTAGATTACTTCTAAATTAACAGCAAGACACTGCTGGGGCCACAAGTGTTTAGAATATATGTCGATGACTTGGTGGAATGTACAGACTTTCAGATGCAAAAACAGGTGGAAAGACAGGTTGTGAGAGGAATACATGCTGTTTAGAGAGATTGACAGGTTAAACAAGTGGGCATAAAGTTGTCAATTTTGGAAGGGAGAGCAAAAGATCAGAATATTACATAGCAAAACAGCAGAAAGCTGCAACAA
Source organism: Chiloscyllium plagiosum (assembly GCF_004010195.1). Classification (NCBI taxonomy): domain Eukaryota; kingdom Metazoa; phylum Chordata; class Chondrichthyes; order Orectolobiformes; family Hemiscylliidae; genus Chiloscyllium; species Chiloscyllium plagiosum. Next base: position 51,301,280 of record NC_057712.1, read on the forward strand.
AAAGGTTCTTGGAAGTTCTTGTGCGTGAAATAAAAAGTTAACACACAACTGCAGCAGTTAATCAAGAAGACTGTTGGAATATTGGCCCTTGTTTCAAGGGTTTGGAGTGTAGAGCAGGGGAATCTTAATGTGTAAATATACAAAGTGCTAGTGAGACCATGCTTGGAGTACCGTGAGCTGTTATAGTCCTCTGATTTAAAGAAGGATATCACTTGATTGGAGGCAGTTCAGAGAAGGTTCACTATAAGGTGATCAGAGCTGAAAATGTGTTGCTGGAAAAGCGCTGCAGGTCAGGCAGCATCCAAGGAACGGGAGAATCGACGTTTCGGGCATAAGCCCTTCTTCAGGAAACGTCCGAAACGTCAGCTTATGCCCGAAACATCGATTCTCCTGTTCCTTGGATGCTGCCTGACCTGCGCTTTTCCAGCAACACATTTTCAGCTCTGATCTCCAGCATCTGCAGTCCTCACTTTCTCCTTCAATAAGGTGATCCCTGGTATGGTGGGATTGTTTTTGACCAAAGGCTAAACACGATGGGAGTCTACTCACTAGAGTTTAGAAGAATGAGCGGTGATTTCATTGAAGCATATGGGATTCTTAAGGGCTTGTCAGGGTAAATGCTAAAAATGGGAAATTCTCTCATTGGCGAGTCTTGGTCCAGAGGGCATAGTCTCGGAATAAAGGGATGCCAACTGAAGATTGAGGAGGAGTGTCTTGCTGTTAATTTAGAAAATAGGAGCTGGCATAGGCCATTTGGCCCTTTTGAGCCTGCCATTTAATATGATCATGGCTGATCATCCTACTTGATACCGTGGTCTTGCTTTCTCCCCATACGTTTTGATCCCTTTAATCCACTGAATAATTCATTCCTGAAAATGTTCAATGTTCTAGCCTCAACTGCTTTCTGTGGTAGAGAATTCCACAGGCTAACAACTCCAGGTGAAGAAATTTATCCTCATCTCTGTCCTAAATGGCCTACTCCCTACCCTTAAACTGTGACTCCTCATTCTGGTTTCCTGTTCATTGGAAACACCCTTCCTGTATTTATCCTGTCAGATTTTTTTTTTAGGTTTCTATGAGATGTGTCCTCACTCTTCTACTCCCTACCCTTAAACTGTGACTCCTCATTCTGGTTTCCCTGTTCATTGGAAACACCCTTCCTGTATTTATCCTGTCAGATTTTTTTTTTAGGTTTCTATGAGATGTGTCCTCACTCTTCTAAATTCCTGTCGCATTGTAATAACCAATCCAGTTTCTTGTTAGTGCTGCAACCCTGGAATCAGTCTGGTAAATTTTTTTTGGACTCTGCAGTCAGAACATCCTTCAGGTACAATACTCCAGATGTGGTCTCACTGGGGATCTGTATAATTGCAGGAATGCATCCACACACCTGTATTCTAAACCTCTTGCTCTGAAGGCCAACATACCATTTATTGTCTTTACCACTTGCCATACCTGCATGCTTACTTTCAGGACTGGTATACGAGGATACCCAGGTCTCATTGCACTTCCCCTTTCCCTTTCAGGTTATAAGCTGTTTTGTTTTTGCTACCTCTGTTATGGACTGCACCAGGACAGACCCCCTCAAAACATTTCAAGAAAGTGGCCCAGACCCTAACTTTTAGTTGTTTTAAGCAGGCGTAACACAGGTCATCTAAGGGGAATGCAGCTGGTCAAACCACTTTGTTTGAAACAAAATAGAATTTATTTACAAGATTACGGAATGAAACACAAACAAAAGAGAACAGAATACAGAATAACTTAATCTATCCAAAAACCCGGCAGACTGTACCATCTTAATGATGCTGTTCCAAAGACTTGCAACAATCCCTATAAACACCCCTTGGCACAAAAGGTAAAATCAAACAAAGGGTTTTAGAGGAGAGAAGTCTGAGAGAGTGTACCAGCCAGGACCTGCTTCTTTGGGTCCAGCAGTGTTTTTTCTACACTTCTGCTAAAAAAAACCCAAAGCAAACCAGAGAAAAGCTGAGCTGGGAGAACTTGCCACTCCTGTTCCATTGCAAAAGTGTTTTTTTTTTTAAACTTGAAAGCCGTCTGGCTGAGGCAGTATCTTTTGGCTATAATCAAATCTGTCCTGAAACCCTTCAACTTAGACTTTTCGGAGTCTGCGTCTTTTACGACTTCTCTGGGGGGAAAAAAAAGGACAACATAATCTTGTTAAAGGAGCAGCTTCATCACACCTCCCATTTATCCACATTATACTTCATCTGCCATGTGTTTGCCCACTCGATCAACTTGTTTAAATCATACTGAGACACTTCTGCATCCTCACAGTTTACTCTCCCATCTGGAAATTTGGAGATAACAGATGACGTTTGATCATCTGTTGAAGAGAATTCAGTGGTACAAACCTGGTTAAAGACAAAAAAAAAACTGCAGGTGCTAGAATCTAAGGTAGACAAGTAGGAGGATGGGATCACATAGCAAGCCAGGTAGCCTCAGGAGGTGCAGAAGTTGATGCTTGGGGTAACCCTTCTTCAGGATTGGGGGTGGGTGTAAGGGGAGTGGGGGGACAGGGTGGTGTAGTGGGGATAGGTGGAGACAGATAGAAGGTATAATCTGGTTGGTCAGTGGGAGGGAGGAATCCGGTAGGTAATTGAGAGGAATGGAAGGGACAGGGAGGGGCTGGGAAGGGAGGTTATTTGATATTGGAGAACTCCGTGTTGAGTCCTCTGGGCTGTAGACTTCTGAAGTGGAAGATGAGGTGTTCATCGAATTTGCAGTTTGATTCATTGTGGCAGTTGAGGGGGCCAAGGGTTGTCATGTTGGAAAGGGAGTGGGAAGGAGAATTAAAATGGGTGGTGACTGGGAGGTCTGGTCGAACCCCGCGGGCCCAGCTGAGAAGCTTGGCGAAACGTTCCCTTGGTTTATGTTTGTTCTCCCTGATGTAGAGAGAACCATATCAGGAGTACCAGATATGGTAAGCTCGGTTGGAGGAGAGGCAGATGGAATGTCTGTCTCACCTGGAAGGACTGTTTGGGGCCCTGGATGGAGGTGAGGAGGGTGGTGCACAGGCAGGTTTTGCATCTTTTCTGGTTGCAGGGGAAGGTATGTGGAGGGGGGGTACAAAACCAAGGATTGGTGAAGGGAATGGTCCTTGCAGAAGGTAGAGAGGGGAAGGTGTCCTTGGTGGTGGGGTCTAGTTGGAGTTGGCGGAATTATTTAAGGACGATGCATTGGGTGCGGAGACTGTTGGGGTGATAGATGAGGACAAGGGGAACTCTGCCTTTGCATGGGGGGGTGGGGTTAGAGCAATGAAATGAGGAATGGAAGTGATGCAGTGAGAATTTATAGAATCTTGAAAGTTGACCACCAATGTATCCACTATTTTTAGACTCCTTCCCTAAATGTACTGGGACGTAGGTCATTAAGCCCCAGGGATTTATTGGCCTTTAATCCCATCAATTTTGCCGATGCCTCTTAGTTCCTCCCCCTCATAGCATCTGCATTCCCTAATATTATTGCAACATTATTTGTGTATTCTTTTGGGAAGAGAGAACAAAATATGTATTTAATTGCTATTTCTTTGTTCCCTATTATAGCGTCCCTGTTTCTGACAGTAATGGCCCTTACATTTGTCTTCACTAACCTTTTTCTCTTCACATACCTCTAGAAGCTTTTACGTTCAGTTTGTATGTTCCCTGCAAGCTTACATATTCTATTTTCTCTCTCTAAATCAACCCCTTTATTCAAATCTAAACTGCTGCCAATCCTCAGGTCTGCTTTTTTTTTATTCGGCAAACTTAGATGGCCCTCCTTTGGATCTAATACTATCCCTAATTTCCTGGTAGCCATGATTATTTTATGTAGTGCCAGACAGGAATAATTGCTGCAGTTCTCCCATGTGTTCTTTAAACATTTGCCATTTCTTATCCAACATCCCTTTAAGTAACACTTCTCAATTTATCATAGGTAGCACCTCATATATCGTAGTTTCCTTTATTTAGATTAAGGATCTTAGTCTCAGAATCAATCAAATCACTTTCTGTTTTAAGGAAGAATTCTATCAAATTATGGTCACTCTTCCCCAAGAGATCTCGCACAACGAGATTGCCAATTGTACCTTTATTATATAGTCCCTAGTCTGCTGTCTAGTTGGTTCCTCACATATTGATCCAGAAAACCATTTTATACACAAGCCATAATTCCTCTTCTTTGGTATTGTTTTTGATTTGATTTGATTTGATTTTATCGTAACTGCACTTGTAACTAAAATGAATAAGTCATGTATAGACTCTCCCATGATTTTTGTTATAAGACTGCAATTAAAGTTGCCCATAATTAGAGCTCAGCCTTCATTGTTTGCTTCTCTAATTTTCTCTAATGGCTTCCCCAATATTACCACTTCTCTTCGTGGGCGGCATGGTGGCACAGTGGTTCGCACTGTTGCCTCACAGCGCCAGAGACCCGGGTTCAATTCCCGCCTCAGGCGACTGACTGTGTGGAGTTTGCACGTTCTCCCCGTGTCTGCGTGGGTTTCCTTCAGGTGCTCCGGTTTCCTCCCACAGTCCAAAGATGTGCAGGTCAGGTGAATTGGCAATGCTAAATTGCCCGTAGTGTTAGGTAAGGGGTAAATGTAGGGGTATGGGTGGGTTTCGCTTCGGCGGGTCGGTGTGGACTTGTTGGGCCAAAGGGCCTGTTTCCACACTAAGTAATCTAATCTAATCTAATAGAACTAGGCTAGCATGAAAGATGGAATAGCTTAATGATTTCAGAAAGGACAAAATAGTTTAATGATTAAAATATATTATTATTAACAATAAAGGTATTTAGCTAAAAGCAGAAAACAGTTACCATTTTAAAGCAGACAACTTGTTAGTCAAGCAGATGTCTTGTCCTTATCCAAGAGCCTTAGCAAGCATATAGGCCTTTTTGGCTAGAATACCAGTGACCTGCACATAGTATACTATGTAACTGTAAAACTGTAACTCCATTCATTTCTTATCAGCATGGCATTTTATCGTAACTGCACTTGTAACTAAAATGAATAAGTCATGTATAGACTCTCCCATGATTTTTGTTATAAGACTGCAATTAAACTTCGATAACTTTTAATGTCTGTATACAAGCACCACTATTGTTTTCAGTCACTTGGTATTCCTAAGATTCCACTTCATCAGAGCCAATATCCTCCTTCACTATTGCATTAATTTCTTCTTTAGTTTGTAGTGTTACTCTACCTCCTTTTCTATTTGGACAGGCAGACAGAAAGAAAAAGTAGAAACATAACCCATGTGGGATGAGAAGTGCTTTTGAATTTGCGTGCTCTCATTCTTGTACCTATCACTACCTATCAAATAATAGCTGTTGCTCTGCATTATATTTGACTATTTTACTGTCTTTTCATTTCACAAGATTTATTTGTGCACTTGAAAAAACATGCTCTTACTAAAATTGTGGCATCTGTCTCAATCCTTAAAAGACTTGCAGTGCAAGGCAATAATCAAAATAAGAATTGATTCCTCCTATTCAAACCCAATGTCAATAACAGATGACTTACCTGAGCTCGTCTGCTTGCAGATCTGTCGTGGAAATACTGAGGCATACATTCAAATTGGTCTGTGTAGGATACTATTTTAATCCAATGCAGCTGCATCTCTGCCAGCAGTTTAAAAAAATTAGCATGGCTATTTTTTTCACATAAGCATAAAGTGCTCCAGGTCCAGTGCTCTGAATAGAATACAGAAATAGTGTCTGGAAGATCTGATGCAGAGTGTTCCACAGCCAGAAAATACAAAAGACTTGGTATGTCTTTGAGGGTTGTGAAACTTGGAAATTCCTTTATTCAAAGAGTTGTGGGGGCGCAAAGCTTGTGTACAGTTAAGGCTGAGACAGATTCTTAAACAGTGAGGAATTCGAGGGTTACAAAAATGTAGGAAATTGGATACAAGAAACGTCTGATCAGTCTTGACAGACCAGGCTTGAGGGGCTGAACAGCCTGCCATTTATGGTCTTTGAAGGATTTGCCACTCAAGCATCAAATGAGCTGTGCTATTTAAAATCGATCCCACCTGATCTTCCACCAGCATGCCATTTCCTTTATTTCCTAATGCCTTTAATATCTAGAAATCTATCAATCTGTTTTGAACTTTCTCATTCCAGATGGTTGTAGAGAGTTTCAAAGATTTGCCACTCCGAGTCCAGACGTTCTTCCTCACCTCAGTCCTAAATAGCTTACCTTTTCATTTTGAGTTTGTCCCCAATCCTTGGTTCTTAAACCTCTTGCTACAGGAAACATCCTTTGTGCATCTGTCCTTTGAAGCCCTGTAGAATTTTGCATGCCTCACTGTAATCACACTTCATTCTTCTAAACTGTTAAGAATAAGGCTTAGTTTCCTCGTAGAACAATTCATCAGTCTGGTGAACCTTTGTTCTTCTATAGCAAATATATTCTTTTGTGGTAAAGTGTCTGAAACTGTACGCAATATTCCAGATGTGACCTCACCAAGGGTCTACACAATTGGAGCAAGGCATCTTTCTACTCTTGTACTCCAGTCTCTGGTAGTAAAGGCCAACATACCATATATGTTCCTAATTGCTTGTTGCACCTGAATGCAAGCTTTCAGTACTTAAGAGCAAGAAAGCCCAACTCCACATGGGCATCAACACTCCCCAATTTCTCACCATTGAAGAAATGTACTGTGTTAATAGAAAAAAAACAAAGGGGATTGCTTGACATTTGCTATGTTCTTACCCACTCAGCTTGTCTATATTTCCTTGAAGCCTCTTTACATCCTCCTTATAACTAATGAATGAACTAAAACGTTTCTGCTAGTTTTGGTATGAAGGAGCTGTATAATGTATATGATATTTTTGTTCTGAAATCTGAGGGGCACCAGCCTGATATTGCAAATTCAGGACACTGGGGAGAACTCTCCTGTTCAAAATAGTGCAATGAGATATTTTACATCCATCCAAGCAGACAAGTGACTTAACATTTCATTCAAAAGACACCACCTTCCACAATGCAGATATTGGAACAAATGTGCCTCTCCATAATTTGGTTTACGTACAGAAACAGATTGAACAGGATATTGCAAGTTCAAATTTGTCCTTACAATCTATTGTAATTTTCTACAACTCGAGCTTTTTTCTTTAGAAACCGATTTTAGAAGTTCAGCTACCTAAAGTACAAGAGTTCACTGCTCAAAAGATTCAATGATTTGAGGCATGATTGATTCCAGTGAGTATTAAGTTAATTTCTGATGTAAACAGCCATTTTGGATTTTTGGGTGTAGACTTCTAGTCATATTGTTTTGGATTTTTGGGTGTAGACTTCTAGTCATATTGTTCACTATCACCTCAAGTATCTAATAGACTTAGAATCTTTAATCTTTTACAATGGTGAACCAAAATAAAATGATTTGCAAAAAAATGAGAATATACTAGACTTTTGTATTAAAAGCTTTGTTTGTTTTACCCCAAACGTTTGGAAATCTTAATGGAAATGCAGCATAAAATGTTTGACAGCTTTAGTTGCATGATTCCTTGAAATTTTAATTTGTTACCTGAAGCAGAAACTATTTTTCCATGAGCTTTTTTTTTTAAAACTCTTGTGCTCCTGCATTTGACACATTTGACTTCTCGCATTTAAATTTTGAATTATCCACTGCATTAAAACTGCGTTATTTTCTGTAGAAAGCTGTTGCACTGAATTCATGTGTTTTATGAAGACTTGGCTGCAAAGAGTAGCTGGTGCAGTTTGGTTGTTTAGTTCCAGGAGCTGTTTTCCAGCTGAATAATTAGGAAGATGTTGATTAACTGTCTTGTAAATGCGTGTAATTAGTGATCAATTGCACTTATTTAATGATGAATTTGCCCTTCACCGCCATAGCATGGTTTTGTTTTTGAATTGCCTATTTAGTTATGTTCTCTGGAGAGCTATGATTTTAGGGCATAGAACTTTACAGGCCCTTTGGCCCATGATGTTGTGCTGAGCATTTAGCTTAATCTAAGATCAACCTAACCTCCTACCCCTCAATTTACTGCCATCCGTGTGCTTGTCCAGCAGTCGCTTAAATGTTCCTAATGTCTCTGACTCTACTACCACCGCTGGCAGTGCATATAGTAGATTTGGATTGGCTCAGGCTTGGAGGGCCAAAGGGCCTGATGCTGGGCTGTAAATTTTCTTTGTTCTTTATTCCATGAACTTGCTGCACTCTGCATTTTTAAAATAACCTTCCTCTGACATCTCCCCTCAACCTTCCTCCAATTAACTTAAAATTATGACCCCCTTGTGACAGCCATTTCTACCCTGGGGAAAAGTCTCTGGCTATTGCTCAACCTCACTTCATAAGACAAGCCCTCCAATCCAGGCAGCATCCTGGTAAATCTCCTCTGCATCCTCTCTAAAGCATCCACATCCTACCCATAATAAGGCAACCAGAACTGGACACAATATTCCAAGTGTGGTCTAACCAGAGCTTTATACAGCTGCAACAAAATCTCATGGCTCTTAAACTCAATCCCTTTGTTAATGAAAGCCAAAACACCATACACCGCCTTAACAACTCTATCAATTTGGGTGACAACTTTGTGGGGTCTATGTACGTGGACCCCAAGATTCTGCTATTCTTGCACACTGCCAAGAAATCAGCCTCAACCCTGTATTCAGCTTTCAATTCAACCTTCAAAAAATGAATCACTTTGCATTTATCCAGGTTGAACTCCATTTTCCACGTCTCAGCCCAGCTCTGTATTCTGTCAGTCTTGTTGTAGCCGGCAACAACCCTCAACATTATTTACAACACCACCGACCTTTGTGTCTTCGGCAAACCAACTAACCCACCTTTCCATTTCTTCATCCAAGTCATTTATAAAAAACACAAGGAGCAGAGACCCAAGAACAGATCCCTGTGGGACACCACCGGTCACCAACCTCCAGGCACAATACTTTCCATCCATAGAACATAGAACATTACAGCAGAGTGCAGGCCCTTCGGCCTTTGATGTTGCATTGACCTTTGGAACCAATCTGAAACCTTTCTAGCCTCCACTATTCTGTTTTCATCCATATGTTTATCCCTTAAATGCCCTTAAAGTTGGCGTGTCTACTGCTGTTGCAGGTAGTGCGTTCCACACCCCTACTATTCTGAGTAAAGAAACTACCTCTGATATCTGTCCTATATCTATCAGCCCTCAATTTAAAGCCATGTCCTCTTGGGCTAGCCATCACTATCCAAGGAAAAAGGCTGCCACTGTCCCCCCCCATCTAACCCTCTGATCATCTTATATGTCTCAATTAAGTCACCTCTCAACCTTCTCTAACAAAAACAGCCTCAAGTCCCTCAGCGTTTCCTCATAAGACCTTCCCTGCATACCAGGCAACATCTTAGTAAATCTCCTCTAAATCCTTACCAAAGCTTCCACATCCTCCTCATAATGTCGTGACTAGAACTGTATGCAATACTCAAGTGCGATCGCACCAGAGTTTTGTACGGGTGACGCATGGCCTTGTGGCTTTGAAACTCAATCCCTCTACCAATAAAAGCTCACACACCATATGCCTTCTTAACACTATCAACCTGGGTGGCAACTTTCAGAGATCTATGTACATGGACACCGAGAGATCTCTGCTTATCTACACTACGAAGAATCTTACCATTAGCCCAGTACTCTTTATTCGTGTTGCTCCTTCCAGAGTGAATCCCCTCACACTTTTCCACATTAAACTCCATTTGCCACTTCTCAGCCCAGCTCTGCAGCTTATCTATGTCCCTCTGTAACCTGCAATATTCTTCAGCACTATCCACAACTCCACTGACCTTGGTGTCAGCCGCAAATTTACTAACTCATCCTTCTATGCTCTCATCCAGGTCATTTATAAAAATGACAAACAGCAGTGGCCCCAAAACAGATCCTTACGATACTCCACTAGTAACTGAACTTCAGGATGAACATTTCCCATCAACCACCACCCAAATCCACTACCACTCACTGTCTTTCAGCCAGCCAATTCTGTATCCAGATGCCAAATTTCCCTGTATCCCATACCTCCTAACTTTCTGAATGAGCCTACTTTGGGGAACCTTATCAAATGCCTTATTGAAATCATATACACCATATCCATGACTTGCACCTCTCCAGCCATGCTGACTATCTTTCATCAAACAATGTTTTTCCAAGTAGCCATAAATCCTATCTCTCAGAATCATTTCCAGTACCTTGCTTAGCACAGACGTAAGACTGACTGACTGGTCTGTAATTCCCAGAGATTTCCCTGTTCCCTTTCTTGAACAGATGACAATATTTGCCTCCCTCTAATCATCCAATGGAGAGTGAGGATGCAAAGATCATCGTCAGAGGTGCAGCAATCTCATTCCTCGCTTCCCACAGTGACCTTGGATATATCTGGTCCGGTCAGTGGAGTTATATATCTTGATGCTTCCCAGAATTTCCAGCACATCCACTTTCTTAACATCGATCTGTTGAAGCCTATTAACCTAGTCCACAGTATTCTCACAATCAATAATATCCCTCTCTTGAGTAAATACTGAAGCAAAAAACTCATTTTGGGCCTCCCCTACCTCATCAGACTCCAGGCACAAGTTCCCTTGACTAACCATAATCGGCCCTACCCTCTCTGATCATTCTATTATTCCTCACTTAAGTGTCGATCACCTTTTGGGTTTTCCCTAATCCTTCCTGCAAAGGCTTTTTCGTGCCCCCTCCTAGCTCTCCTCTGTTCAATTTTGAGTTCTTTCCTAGTTGTAATCGTCTAAAGCTGTGCCAGTTCCTTGCCTCCTCAACCTTAAGTAATCTTCCTTCCATTACAAGGGGGCATAGCTTTAAATTAAGGGGGGGTAGATATAGGACTGATGTTAGGGGTAGGTTCTTCACTCAGCGAGTCAACCTTAAGTAATCTTCCTTTTTCCTTTTGATGAGAAGGTCCTCTAGCCATCCAAGTCTCCTTCACCTTACCATTCCTTGCCTGTTTCAGTGGGAGAAAGTTATCCCAACAGATGCTTCTTAAATAGCCTCCACATTTCTGTTGTGCCTTTCCTGTAGAATATTGATCCCAATTTATACTCCAAAACTCCTGTCTAATAGCAGTATAATTTCTCCTCCCCCAGTTAAATACCTTCCCATACTGTCTACTCCTATTTCTCTCCATGGCTATCGTAAAGGTGAGGCATTTGTGCTCTTGGTCATCAAAATGCTCTCCTATCGAGAGATTTGACACCTGGCCTGGCTCATTGCCTTGCACCAAATCCAATATGGCCTCCCCTTAGTCAGCCTATTTACATATTGAGTCAGCAATCCCCTCTGGGCACACCTGACAAAATCGGTTCCATCCAGACCATCTGCACTAAGGAGGCTCCAATCAATATTGGGGAAATTGAAGTCTCCCATAACAACAACTGTTAGATCTACACCTTTCTAAGATTTGTCCAATCTCTCTGTTGCTACTGGTTTTGTTAGCTTGACTAAATTTTCTTTGTCTAATCTTGAGATTTCAACCAATATTTTCTAGAAGGAACAATGATTTATTTCATTGGTAAACTTAATTGTGTAAGTTAGGTAACTCCTTGTTAATAGAATTCTAATTGTCTGCATTCATGGAAGATGCAGAATTAATTTTCCCTTATTTATTCTGCTTTTGTTGATTCTGATTAAATCTACAGTTGAGTTTTAGAAAATTATTCCTTTCAGCATAAACTTTTTTATGCTTTCAAAACTGTTTTTGTATGTGCAGATGTTTTCTGTAATTTCAGTGCTGCATATGTTTGACTGAAAAAACTCATGGTTTAGCATTAAAGCTTCATTTTTGAGTCTGATTGGAAATTTATGTTTTCAATTTTCAGTGAAGGAACTGTTTCAAGCAAATGGATAGAGAGGCCTGAATTCTATAAAGCCTACAATTAAAAAGTTACTGTTCAACACTTACAATGTTACACTTAGAGAGTAAAAATGTAATGCAAGCTGTCCACTTTTGAACGTCACTTCACACATAGGCTTTTGGTAGTGATTTGTCAGTCTCATTAAGGTAATTTGTGCAAGTTGGTAAAATTAATTGGGAGGCTTCTAAATATTTATAAGTATTTTCTAGCTTTTCACCTGCATGGTATTATTGATTTTTCTATGGAGCTCGATTTTAGTAGAAATAGTTACAACCAAAGCGTGTAATCCGTACTTTCAGACTAACTATTTTGGCATTGTGTGCATGGTAAATAGCTCCTTCCTAGAGAAAGCAATAGGTGGGTGATCTGATGCATTTTGGTCTGGAGTTCTCATTCTGCTGCAGTTAATGAGCCAGTGTGGAATGCGATCACTGTATGCATCACACATCTCTGGCCAAAATGAGTCTGTTCAGATCTTTCCATACTGTAAATTAAGCTACTTTTCAGTCTTTGGAATCATGTTTGAATTATGACAACACTGCACGTTTTAGTCTGCATTTCCCTTAAGGTTAATGAATGTAAATTTCTGATTTTGCACAACTGGTCTGCTTAATTGACTTTCTTTTCAAAAAAGTTCATTTATTCGCTTAAGTCTTTTTATCAGTAGCCACTAATTGTGTTCTCTTACAAATCCTTGATTCTAATTGTTTCACTGTTATTTGCTGAGCCTCAGCTGCCCAGGCATTTCTCCTCCTTTAAGATATTCCTCAAACTTAGTCTTCGTTACATTTCCCTCGTGCCTGTTTTAACTTAGTGTTGCTTTATGTTCTCCTGTAAAGTGTCTTAGGATATTTTATCGCATTAAAGATGTTGTGTAATATTGTTCTAGCCAGTGTTAAAACAAATTAGGACAATGAGAAATCATTTTTATTATAATTGAAAATTCCAGTTCTGGAGCAAGCATAATTTGAAAACCTTTTTTGACCCTTTGTGGACTGAGGGGTAATTTCAATAGAAAATAATCAAATTTTGACTAAAGTGAAAAGACAAATCTAGGTTAACATAATTTTATTATGTATCAAAGAGATGTTTTAGAAGTAAGGGAATTCTACTTTTAAAGTTGGCTGAAAATACTTTGTTAATAATGCATAATTTGATTCAGCTGCGTTCAGAAAACTTTTCTACTGTTGCATCCTAATGCAAGAAATGAAATGCTTCCTTTATTTAAAAACACTATTTTCCTTGATGGCGTATTCTTCAGAGCTGTAGAATTTTTCATCAGGGACAAGTATGAGAAAAAGAAATATGTGGATAAAAATGCAAACAGTGGAATCACAGTAAGTACTGCTGCTTCATGTCATAGCCCAGGACTTTCTTAACCTCAAATTCACTAATTTTTAAAAAAGATTTTTTTACTGCAAGCACTGTAGAATTTTCAGTCATTTTTTCTGAGCAGTATGCTTACATGGTACAAATTATTAACACAATACTTTGTAACTGTGTCGTTGCTAAGATCACACTGCATTTAATTGTTTGTTTTACCTGCCTGATTTAAACCTTTAGTTCACAGACCCAGCTAGGTGCACTGAAATTACTATTTTGAACCCAATATGACATTTTAACTGAAGAGGGATTGAAAATTGTTTTTATTGCTGTTGACTAGGAGGAATGAGGAGGAGCAAGTGGAATAGGTAATGAGGGTGCAAAGAACAAAAGACAAATAGTGCTAATAAAGGAGGGATATAAAAAAGGAACAGATGCTAATAGCAGAAAATTGATTAGACCTGCTAACAGTTAGCACCTGTCAACAAGACAGTGGAAGATTGTTGGCAGTTGGTGCAGGTCCTGAGAGTTGGGGGTCTGTAACCAAAATGGCTGTGTGTGTATGGTCTGCTGCTGTTGAATGCAATTTTCAGTCCAGAAGGTTGTGGAATGCTGAAGTAGAAAATGAGCAAGTGAAGGGGAAGAGTAAGATTAAGAAAAAAGTAATTTCTGCATTAGGCTAGAAGGTGAGAAAGATTAGATATCCAAAACCTTATAGCGGGAAGCCAAAAGGAGCTGTAACAAAGGGGTCATATGAAGAAATCAAATTAGTAGAGGTGTGGATTGTAGTCATAAATTGCTGTCATCTCAAAATAAAACAAAAGGGTTTTTGAAAAAGAGAAATGACAGAGTCAAAATAAGGAGTTTCTCATTGGAAAGAAGAAGGCTAAGAGGGGATTTGATAGAGACATACAAGATGATCAGAGTTTTTTAAAATCTCTCTCCTATCACCTTAAAAATGTGGCTCCTAATCTTGAAACTCCCCATCTTAAGGAAAAGGCAACTACCATCAACTCTATGTCCCTCTCATTATTTTATAAACTTCTATCAGGTCACCTCTTAACCTCCTATGTTCCAATGAAAAATGTCCCAGCCTTTCTTTATAACACAAACCTTCTATACCCAGCAACATCCTAGTAAATCTCTTCTGAACCCTCTCCAGCTTGATAATATCCTTCCCATTACTGGGTGACCAGGCCTGGACAGTCTTTCAGATGCGGCCTCCCCAATGTCTTGTACAACCTCAACATAATGTCCAACACCTATACTGAAAGGCCTGATCAATGAACGCAAGCATTCCTAATGCCTTTTTAAAGAAATTTTGCCTCTCTAACTGTCCATCTTTTATAATCACCTTCAACAATTTACCCACATCCAAAGATAGACACTCTGGTCTAAAGTTTTCTGGTTTCTCCTGACAGCCTTTCTTAAACAAAGGTGGGAGCAAGTGAGGATTGCAGGTGCTGGGGATTGGTCAAAACGTGTGGTGCTGGAAACACATTCAGATCAGGCAGCATCTGAGGAACCGAAGAATCGACATTTTGAGTGTAAGCTCTTCATCAGCAATGTCTAGATTAAAAATGTGTTGCTGGAAAAATACAGCAGGCCAGGCAGCATCCAAGGAGCCGGGGAATCGACATTTCGGGCATGAGCCCTTCAGGAAAACTTCCTGAAGAAGGGCTTCTGCCCGAAGCGTAGATTCTCCAGCTCCTTGGATGCTGCCTGACCTGCTGCGCTTTTCCAGCAACACATTTTTCAGCTCTGATCTCCAGCATCTGCAGTCCTCACTTTCTCCAGTGTCTAGATTAAACAAAGGTACAACATTAGCCAGCCTCCAGTCATCAGGCACTTTGCCCATAGAATCTCAAAATCCCTACAGTGTGGGAACGAACCCTTCAGCCCAACAGATCCACACCAACCCTCCAAGGAGTAACCCACCCCGACCCATTCCCCTACCCTATTATCCTATATTTGACCCTGACTAATGCACGTAACCTACACATTCCTTAACACTATGGGCAATTTAGCATGTCCAATTCACCTGATCAGCACATCTTTGAATTGTGGGAGAAAACCAGAGCACCTGGAGGAAACCCACGCATGCACAGGGAGAATGTGCAAGTTCCATCCAGACATCCCAAGGTTGAAATCTAACCCAACTTGGTGCTGTGAGGCAGTGGTGCTGTGAGGCAGTAGTGCTAACCACTGTGCCATCATGCCATTTCTGCAAAGGGTCTCATAATTTTGTCCCTTGTCTCCCACAACATCTTTGGGATACATTAGATCAGGTCCCGGAGATTTATCCACCTTTTATATTCTCTAAGACCTCCCGAATCACCACATCTGTAATGTGATGTTTTTAAAGCAACAAAGTTTATTTCTGTGCATTCTCTGGACTCCATTTCTTTCTCCACAGGAAAAGCTGACATGAAGTATTCATTTACTATCTCTCCCATTTCCATGCGTTCAACACAAATTTGCCCTCCTTGATCTTTAAGGGGCTGTCTCTAGTTACCCCTCACCCTTTTGTTCTGAATGACTGTCGAATTTCTTTAAATTATTTTTTTGCCTTATCTGCCACTGCTATCTGATATCCCCTGTTTGCCTTCCTGATTTCTCTGAAGAATGCTGCTCTGCTCTGCTCTGCTCTGCTCTTATGATGTGGAAGAGTCACTGTTGGACTGGGTTGGACAAAGTTAAAAATCACAACACCAGGTTATAATCCTACAGATTTATTTAGAAGCACTAGCTTTGAGTGTTGCTCCTTCAGGTGTTTGTGGAGTGTTAGGTCATAAGATACAGAATTTATAGCAAAAGATTATTGAACAAACCTGGATTGTTCACTCTTCCTTCTTTTAGAGTGCAGGTTTGGATTATTAATGTACAAATCCCCAAACTACTTTTAAGTCACCTTCTCGAGATAACTTAAGGTTTTATTTAAAAAAAGTGACATCTTAGCTCAGACAATGTATAACCGGTGTGAAGTCAGTCTGTCTCTGTCCTGATCTGATAAATTTTGTGCCTTATGATCTTATACTCCACAACAACTTGATGAAGGAGCAGTGCTCAGAAAGCTAGTGTTTCTAAATAAACCTGTTGGACTATAACCTGTCGTTGTGATTTTTAACTCTTTATGTTGATTAAGAAGCTAAGTTGAACTAACTTGTCTATATCTAAAATAATCTTTTATTCCTGACTAGAACCTCAAGATCTTTATTCATTCATTGTTCATTAATCTTACCAGCTTTACCCTTCACTCTTAACAGGAATAAAATGCCTATCCTATCAGTGATCTTTTCTTTATTTGTAATTTCTACCCATATATTTTCACTGGACAATTTTTCAGAAATATCTTTCCTAGTTACAGAGGTAAGGTATTCCTTGATCAAAACCGATTCCAGCCTCCCCACCTTTCTTGCCTCCTTTTTCTAACCTTCCAGAACATTGGGCTGCCAGTTTCGTCCACCTTTCTGCCAAGTTTCTGTAATAGCTGTGATGTCCCAATCCCATGTTCTTAAATATATCCTGAGTTCATCAGCCTTACCTGTAAAAGCTCTTGCATTGAAATAAATATAATTTAATTCTTCAGAGTTACTACATACTCTGATTCTGTCTTGTCTCAATTTTCTAATTGATGACATTCAGAACCACCCTTATCGATCCTTCCACTTGCACTGCTACTTTGAATTTGTCCAGTCGCCTTCTCTATCAGTAGAATATCTCCCTTAACAGATTAGATTAGATTCCCTACAATATGGAAATGGGCCCTTCGGCCCAACGAGTCCGCACCGACCCTCCAAAGAGCAACGCGCCCAGACCCACTTCAACACCCTATGTTTACCCCTGACTAATACACCTAATACTATGGGCAATTTAGCATAACAAGTTCATCTGGCCTGCACATCTTTGGATTGTGGGAGGAAACCACAGCACCCGGAAGAAACTGCAGACACTGGGAGAATGTGCAGACTCCACACAGACAGTCGCCCGAGGCTGGAAATGAACCCACATCCCTGGCTGTGGGTCTGCTGTGAGGCAGCAGTGCTAACCGCTAAGTCACCATGCTGCCCTGATATAGAATGAGGAAATCTCACTGCTAAGATATTTGTCCCTTTCCAGTTTAGGTTAGACCCATCCTTTTTGAATCTGTCTTTTCTATCCCAAAAGGCATTGCAATTGTCCAGAAACCTGAATCCCTTAATAGTTCACCAGATCTTCAGCCATTGATTTATCTCCTTTAACCTTTTGTTCCTTCCCCATTTGAGTTTGGCATTGGGGGTAAACCAGAAATGGCAACATTTACGGTTTTAGTTTTTAATCTTCTTCCTAACCTCTTAAATTCATTGTGTACTGCTTTAATCTTTTCCTTAAAATGTCCTTTCTACCAATGTGTACAATAATTTCTGGTTTTTCAATCTCACCTTTAACAATATGCTTAAAATGTTTAGAGATGTCCTCAATACTAGCACCAGGAAAGCAACAAACCCTCCTAAATTTACACTCTCTGCCACAATCTCCTGTCTTTGTCCCTGACAGGAGAGTCCACAATAAAAATAATTCTATTAAACATTGTCAAATGCTGACTAATAACTGACTGGCCCTTTCATTTTCCCCGGAGAGACTGTCCTCTTTAGCAGTTCCAAAAACTGAATATCTACTTGAGAGAGGAATAGCCACCGGAAACTTTTGAACTACCTTCTTAGTCACTCATCTATCTGTCTGACAGTGCTGGATAATAATTTATCTAAACTTACTAGCCATCTCATTCTATATCTTTTAATATATGGCCTTAATAACATTAAGCCTAAAAAAAATTTCAAAAACATATTAATATTTATATGGCTATCTTTCATTACCTACAGAACATAGAAGAATACAGCGCAGTACAGGCCCTTTGGTTCTCGATGTTGCGCCGATCCAAGCCCACCTAACCTACACTAGCCCAATATCCTCCATATGCCTATCCAATGCCCGCTTAAATGCCTATAAAGAGGGAGAGCCCACCACTGCTACTGGCAGGGCATTCCACGAACTCACGACTCGCTGAGTAAAGAACCTACCC
>NC_057712.1:51320168-51371396 GCF_004010195.1 Chiloscyllium plagiosum
TCAATGCCATACCTCCATATTTTTTGAAGTAGCCTACCGTGGGGGACCTTATCAAATGCCTTACTAAAATCCATATACACCACATCTACCACTTTACCCTGATCCACCTCCTTCTCAAAGAATTCAATAAGGTTTTTGAGGCACGACCTGCCCTTCACAAAACTATGCTGACTATCCTTGATCACATTATTCCTATCCAGATGTTCATAAATCCTATCCCTTACAATTCTCTCTAAGATTTTGCCCACAACAGAAGTGAGACTCACCAGCCAATAGTTACTAGGGTTATCCCTAGTCCCCTTCTTGAACAAGGGAACCACATTTGCTATCCTCCAGTCTTCTGGCACTATTCCTGTAGACAACGAGGACATAAAAATCAAGGCCAATGGCTCTGAAATCTCCTCCCTTGCTTCCCAGAGAATCCTAGGATAAATGCCATCAGGCCCAGGGGACTTATCTATTTTCACCCTTTCCAGAATATCCAACACCTCTTCCCTACATACCTCAAAGCCATTCATTCTACTTAATTGTGACTGAGTATTCACATCGGCAACAATGTCCTGTTCCTGAGTGAATACTCACAAATGTGTAATACTAGTGCTGAGTGAAAATAATGTTAAAATGGGAAAAAAATATATCAAATGTACAAAACTTAAATAAAATCCATCACTTAGCTGACTGACTGACTAAATAAAAACTAATCCTCTTCAATAAATTCTTGGAAGAAAATAAATCTTCTCCAGACCTAACCAGGTATAGTGCTCTCTGGAACGAAAACACAACTCCTCGTTTGAAACAACTGTTCGGCTTTTCAAAAAAAAGCTTTGCAATGTTTAAGAAAATCTTCTGGAACATATTTTAAATTTCTGAATTAAGAGTAAATAAAACCTCAGCCATTCATTTTCGACCCTTAAAAAGCTTGTTTATACAAATGGTCTGCTTGAAAAACAAAAGTCAATTTTTGTTGCTTGGCTTTTTTGGATTTTTTTTTTGAATGTCATAAAACAAAATGGGACAACAATCTTTTATTGAATTAGAATGCCTATAATTGTTTTTTAAAAATCTATTGTTAACTAAGCCTGCAAACCCAGGAGCAGTTGCATGATCCAATTATTCAAATGTGTAATACTAGTGCTGAGTTATGAAAACTGTAAAATGCTCTTTTTGGAAAAGATATGCTGCTTTTCCTTGAGCTTTATTGACGCACCTTAGGAAACTAAGAACAGGAGTCAGAGTTAGTTGGACTATCAAAATCATGGTAATACCTGTTTCCTGAGACACTTGTGTAGGAATTTAGGACTTACAGAAGAAATCCAGCAGGCCATCAGACAGACGGTAGCATCAGCACTAAGCAGAAGGAAAGAAGGGAGCACCCTCAACACACTGGAAAGGAAAGCCCTGGAAGGACTTAGAAAATACAGAAATATCGTAATCCTACCGGCAGAAAAAGGGCACAAGACTGTCTTTATGAACAGAACACCATACATTGAGAAAGCAAACACACTACTCACAGGTGACGATGGACCCGACTCCACAGCTAGAAAACTGTATAAAGTCAAAAATCACACAACACCAGGTTATAGTCCAACATGTTTAATTGGAAGCACACTAGCTTTCGGAGCGCCGCTCCTTCTTCAGGTGATTGTGAGGGCACAAATCTAAGGCACAGAATTTATGGCAAAAACTTAGTGTGATGTAACTGAAATTATGCATTGAAAAATACCTTGATTGTCTGTTGAGTCTTTCATCTGTTGGAATACCATGATAGTTTCACTTCTTTCATGTGTAAATCACAAAACTTTTTTTTTTAAAAGTTGCATTCTCAGCTTCGCTGTAACAATGGATGTTAGCTAGACAATATGTTGAAGATGTTAGCCCCGTGTTCTCTGTCTATGCCATGATGTTTAGATTGATTCTAATCTAAAAAGTGAGATCAGAGTTTTACATGAATTCATGCAGTTTTTGAGCAAAGTACAATGTAACTCTACTAGTACAAATTCACCCCACAAAGTCTCCCGGTCTGTCTCCCGGTCTGTCTCCCGGTCTGTCTCCCGGTCTGTCTCCCGGTCTGTCTCCCTCTCTTTGGGGTTGTCAACATCATACACAAAATACCATGCAAGGACTGCAACAAACACTACATTGGACAGGCGGGCAGAAAACTTGCCACCAGGATAAATGAGCACCAACTAGCTACCAAAATACATGACCAACTATCACTAATATCCATTCACACAGACAAAGAGACACTAGTTCGACTGGGACAATACATCCATCCTGGGACAGGCTAAACAAAGATACACACTGGAATTCCTAGAGGCCTGGCATTCAAACCAGAACTCCATTAACAAACACCCATTTGGACCCCATTTACCAATCTCTCAGAAACAGAACCAGAAGTGATATCACCCACCACAACAGACCAAGGCACACAAATAGCAAGCAGGACAGAACACCAGCACTTCATTGGCACCTCAGTGATGATGTTATCTAGCATGGTGACGAAATATCTGAGAAATTTACCAGTTCAGCAAGCAAGCTTACAACCTAATCCACAACTTGAGCCACAAATCTTCTCCAAAATCGCAGTTCCACAAAATGGTCAGCAAATCTTTTTGTTTCCCTAGTTCAATGCACATACATTGTGAGCAGCTCCAAACAGTGCTTTTTTTTTAATAAAACAAGGAAGTCACCGTTCATCTGTAAAGTAGATTTAGAGTCTTGGATGGTGTGAATGTAGGAGGCCAAACAGCCGGTGTTGTATCTCCTGAGCTTGTGTGGAAAGGTGCTATTGGTTGAGGAGGGACTGTTGGGCAAGATTGCTCAGTGATTCAGGGTATGATTCCATTATGGAGTGCTGAAATTGGAGAAGGAAGATGCATTTTGTGGCTGAAAAGGCAGAGAATGCTAAGTTGAAAATGAATATAGGAAGGTGAAGACTGGACACAAATCCATCAAATAGAGTTCACATTCTTGACCCACCTTCCATCAAGAAAGTAAAGCATAGTGATACTCTTTCTAAATGTAAATAGTTTTGAATTTCCAAAATGTTAACAGCTTACAAAATCTGTAAAGGAGTTTTTTTGGAACCAATTTGTGACATTGTGACTTTGCACCTCAATTTAACTTCTCTTGCTCCAACAATGCTTTTATTTCTGATCGTCTCAATGCTTAGATTTTCTTTTTCTAAATACTTTTATTATTGGTCATGTCATTGTCAGAAAAAATAGGATTGGGCTCCAGAGTTGGTGTATGAAAAAAGGGATTCGTATGGGAGAATGCTTTTGCATGCAGATATCATACTTGAATTCAACTTCATTAAATAGATCAAAATGGAGCAGCATCTTATTAACACTGTTTTCCTGAGTGATTGAGAGGAATTTTATTTCCTGCCATCATGATAAAGCAATATTGAATGGAAAAATGCAGCTAATAAGCTAAAAAGGGGTAGACAGAAACATAGGCAATTGCAAGTTAAATTTCTTAGACTTGTGTTGTGACAATGATCTTAGTCTTGATTGTTCATTGTTTGTTTCTTCAGCAGTAGCAAAGATTGCAGACCTCAGTTCTCAGTGAATATTTATTTCAGATGAGTCTGTAAATGGGCACTTTTGAGGTTGATCAAGAGATGGGCAAGTAGTGTTTTACCTAGAAGTAGCTGTTGACAATAATCCATATACGTATTGGGTCTGCACATGTTTCCAAGTTGAATACTTGGCAGTTGAATACATCTCGCTATGTAACTTGTAGAAAAGATATGAACCAACTTGGAGGTCAAATATGAGCTTTGATGCCCTGTTTTAACTTAAACTGATCTTTGTGGGTGGTTTCATTCGGTTGGCTGAACTTGGCCACGAGATCATAACAGAGCTGAAAATGTGTTGCTGGAAAAGCGCAGCAGGTCCCCCACCCCTCTCACCCACCTCTCTCACCCACTCCAACCTCTCACCCTCGGAACGCGCAGCCCTCCACTCCCTCCGTTGCAACCCCAACCAATAAAAAAAAACCCAGCAACACATTTTCAGCTCTGATCTCCAGCATCTGCAGACCTCACTTTCTTCCCACGAGATCATAACAGCCAATTTGAATCATTTCATTTTAAAATTGCTTTTAGTCCGTTATGAATGTTCATCCATTTTCACTGTTACAATAGAATAAAGAAATTAGTAGGAAAATGGCAAGCTACTGTCAAGACCACAAACAATAAGTCATAGAAAATTATACACAATTAAGAGTGATGCGAAAGGCATGACAGTAGGTGCATTTGAACTAATGAATAAGCTATATTTTACAAAATACATCTAGAGTTATTGATTTTTCTGATAATCAAGTATATCAGCATTGACTATTTCAGTTCTGTGAAATGGATATGAACAAGTGTAAACAAATAACTGGAGAATGATCACAATGAAATTAAGAAATGACTACTTTGATCAAAGTTAACAATACAGATTCCATTTTGTTTAATTGACTTAACCTTAACCCTATCCAATCTGGCTTAAGTTAATTGACCACTATTGTAAACAAGTTTATATATCAGCAATGTTATAAAATGCAGTTATAAAATAGAGGATAACTGAATCTGGGTAAAGTATATAAAACTGGTCTTTGGAGAAGTTATTAAACTTCTTAAAATTGCAAATTGAAAAATTAGAAAGAATGCAAGAAAAATTGTGATCAGAAGTTTTATAGAAGCGACGTAATAGGAAAGTAGACAAAGTGAGGGAATGAGAGTTCAGGGACAAGAGGTATTCTAATGCCAGATTCTTTGCATAGGAATTCAATAGTAAGTCTATTGGAATGGCTATTTTGGTGAACTTATGGAAAAAAAAACATAAGATTGATATGATACTAGGACTGACTGCATGTACACTAAACTATTGAAAATTGTCTGAGAAAGCATAGCTGAAACTCTGGCCGTACTTTGAAATCCTGAATTTTATTAATTGCCTTTGTCTTTGAATTAGTGTATCTAATTCTACTGATCACTTCAAGAAGAGCACAGCAGGTCAAGCAGCATCCAAGGAGCAGGAGAATCGATGTTTCGGGCATAAGCCCTTCTTCAGGAATGAGGAAGGTGTGCCAAGCAGGCTAAGATAAAAGGACCTTGGCACACCTTCCTCATTCCTGAAGAAGGGCTTATGCCCGAAACGTCGATTCTGCTCCTTGGATGCTGCCTGACCTACTGTGCTTTTCCAGCAACACATTTTTCAGCTCTGATCTCCAGCATCTGCAGTCCTCACTTTCTCCTGATCACTTCAAGAAGCAAGATGGGGTAATTAATTCAGTCTCAAGTCTTATAATCCATAATTTAGGAGAAATCATTGACTAATGGATCTACTCCAAACCGTCTGAGAAAATACAACCGTGGGTGACCAGTCAGACAGAAATTCAATGAAAATAAGTGGTGAGGAACTCCTTCCAATCACTTCTTGATGTTAGTGAACATATCAGCAAAAGATATGGTATAGAAGTAACCATAGAAAGGAGCAGCCGATGTTGGGAATAAGTAGGTGCTGACAGTGAGGGATTGGAGGGTCCAAGGTGCAGCCAAGAAATCTTATTACCAAGGCTGAGACATGGGGAGTGGTAGCAATTGACTTTCTACCCAGTGAGTAACAAGGAGCTGCTATCTTTTTTGCTGAGGCAGTTGTTTGCCCAGGAGGAATTATGGTGGGGGTGTTGGAAGGAAGTCAGTGAGGTTGAAGCTTGAAAGAGTGTTAAGAGGGAGAGACAAGGCATGTGAAGGGATGGGTGAAATAGAAGAGATTGCAAGGGTATAAGGGGGTAATTAGGCCACTACAGCAAGGAAAAAGATACAGAAGGCAGAAAGCAGGGGGCTACAAAGAAGAGTTTTATAAACATTTCAATAAATGAAGAATAGTTTAACTGAAAAACTTGAGGTCACTAAGATAATAAATTAGGTTTTCATGAATGTGGAATCTGTAGTTTAAGTATTATTAAAGGACGGCAAGCGATCTAAACTTTTTGCTTTGTGTTCATCACCACAAGTCCGTTATGAATGTTGTTTGTTCATTTTCACTGTTATAATAGAATAAAGAAATTAGTAGGAAAATGGCACGCTACTGTCAAGAAGCAGACTTTAGGTAAGGAAAGAAACAGCATTTTATACGGCACGTAAAGAGAATTTTGGCTAGTAAAACCATAAATACAACTCTTCTTTGGTCTGGGTTAAACGGATATGGGTTTCTAGTTCAAAGAATCATTTGATGTGTCTGTTTACAACAATTGCCTTCTGCTGGAGGAAGTTGCAGGCAGCTACTTCCAGTAGATCTAAACAGATACAGTTGAAATTAGCTGACCAAGCAGGACCACAGCTAATTTCTCATTGGGGTGGCACCGTGACTCAGTGTTTAAAACTGCTACCTCTCACCACCAAGGACACAGGTTTGATTCCAGCCTCAGGTGATCCTCAGTATGGAGTTTGCACATTCTCCCCACGTCTATGTGGGTTTCACCTCTCAATCCAAATGTGCAGGTTAGCTGGATTGGCCAATGGAATTACAAGGATAGGGTAGAAAGAGGTTTATTTAGGTGTGATGCTCTTTGGAGGGTTAGTGTGGACTTGATGTGCCAAATGACCTGCTTCCACGCTATCTGGATTCTATGTAAATGCCAGTCATTCCAGTTATATAGAGTTCAGCCAGTTAGCAAGGCATTTATTGTTGTGGTTCTGTTCGCTGAGCTGGAAATTTTTGTTGCCCTATAATGGTAGTGTCCCAGTCGAATTCATGTTGCTTGTCGTCTGCAAGCCAAACAAAGAACAGCCAGGGAATTCCTAGAAGCATGGCACTCATCCACAAACTCCATCAACAAACACATCGACCTGGACCCAATATACCGGCCACTACAGTGGACAGCTAAAACTGACAACCGGAAGCAGCAGGGACAGGCCACTATAAATGCCGGAGGAAACACCACAGAAGCGCTTCACAGGAGGCTCCCAAGCACTGAGGATGTCACCTAGACAGGGGGCGAAACGTTTGCAACAAAAAATTCCAGCTCGGCGAACAGAACCACAACAACGAGCATCCGAGCTACAAATCTTCACCCAAACTTTGAAGGCATTTATCTTCAGCAAGATTCAGATGGTCCTAATTAAAGCCAATTAGGCAAGTGAGGATGCCAACTAGTTTGTTATAATCTCCCACTATTTCAGTTCAGTTAAATTCAGTTCTGACATTAATTCTGATAAAAACTAAAATTATCTGATTTATTTAATTTCAACTGATGTTTCTCATGTATTTGTACAAATTATTGGTTAGGTTGCACGGGGGGAATCAAAGTAATGATAGGTGGTGGTGGAACCAGGGCGGGGAGGGGTTGTGGGGGGGTGGGAAAACAGTTAATTGGTCAGTCAAAGGAATGTTTAAATGTCAGCCTGAGAGAAACGTGTGCTGAAGGGGAAACTAAGTGACCATGGGTTATTTGTGATAGCAGCTCATGTGATGGCAATATTTTGAAGATCGTTAGGCTGTGGAATTCTAATCATAAAGCAGATAAGCAGAATAATTGAATTTATTCAAGGCCATTTTGAGTAGATTTTGATGGACTAGGGAGTTGAGGATCATGAGGGACACTCCAAAAGTGGAGCAAAGATCAGCTGCAGCTATACTGAATGGTGGAGTAGGTTTCAAGAGCTGACTAACCTACTCCTCGCTCCTAAATTGTATGTTATGTAAATCTCCCTGTCTCTGAATTGTTGGTATGTAGTCTCCTACTCAATAGAGCTACCAGAAATACCTAATCGCATTGTAATGGCCGAAGAGAAATTTTCATTTCAAGTCTATCAAAGTTTGAGTCCTTTTATAAATCCAATACATAAATCGGCAATTTGATATGAAATATTTGAAGCAGTTATAGTACCAGTTGGTATTATTACTGGATAAGTTCAATCCCAGACTGAAATAGAAGCCTGGCTTGATGAATCATATTTCTTAGTTTTAATTAGGTGTTTTTTTCACTAAAGCATAAACATGCAATGTTACATGTTCAGGTTTTGCAATAAAACAGAAGTATATTGTGCAAAATAAATGAAGATGAAATAGTAAACCAAAATATTTATGTTTAACAAATTTAAAGATTTCAAAATGCATGGTAAAATAAATCTTATTAATCTCATCACTCATTTCCAGTACTTAAAATTCCCTTCTATCCTGTCTGTGGGATTTGCTTAACAGATGCTTCAGCCTCCACTTTTGAGAACATGATAGCATCTTCATTGAATCTTATAACTGAGCATAAGCTTTCTCAGCTTCAAATAACTCCTTCAGGATTTTAGCAAACAGGAAATGTTAGCAAGATGATGATAAAGCTAGGTGCATCAATTCTTTTCACCTCAAGCAGTTGATTTTCTAGTTTAGTATTGTAATATGGGGAAACTCCTGCATGACCATTATGACTATAGTTCAAAGCTATTTAACTGACTGTAATGTACGTTTAGATGGCTGGGTGGTCATAAACAGTGTTATATAATTGTAAGGTATAGGCCTTTCAGCCCCTCTGGTCTGCACCGTTGTTTAATTAGATTATGGCTGTACTAGTTGTAACACCAAATCCACATTTTTGCTTACTCCTGATAACCTTCTACCCTATGCTCATCAAGAATTTAGTTTGTTTTTCTTTCAGTGGCAATTAGATATTCTGGTTTCTGGCAACCGTACAATTTACTGAATATTGTCTTAGATTTGAAATTTCAAAGTGAAAGGTCTCGAAGGCATTTTTGGTTGTTAGCTCATTTCTATTACTGACATCTGCAAATAGAATAGTGTCTAAGGTGCCGTGAAATAACTATAAAGAAAACTCATTGACAGTATTCACTTTTTAAAATTGAGGCTTGTGCTGAATTTATCAACTAAACAATAGGTGATGTGCAACGGATTGTGCACTAACAGCTATTTGTTTTGAATCGTTTTCCTTATAGGCAATAATCATAACATGGTATGCTTTATTGCTTCGTAGCCTAAAGCTCCCTATTCGAGATTTCCCTATTCGATTTTAGTATCTGATGTGAAGTATGAAAAGGTTTGATTGAGTTTAAAAAACCCTTAAGGAAGGAAGTAAAGTAACTTTATATGGATGTGTGTTGCCCACCATTCTAGTAGTAATAAAAATCATACACCATTTCTTTCTATATAAAAGAGTTTAATGTGCAATTATTCTCTATGTTGTTTGTGTACAAGATATAATTTTGTTGTATTGGCAGCGTCAGAGGTGGGTAATTATGCAGTCTTCTGGACTGTGGACAGGATTAGAATTTTATAATTTTAAGAGTTGAGATTGCACTGGTCCATAAAATTGTATTTCTGAATTGAAGTTATGCAATTTCTCAAATGATAACGCTGGGGGGGAAAAAAATTCCTTATCACTATTTTTCATTTGCTACAGTATATATCTTGTGACATTTGAACTTTTAGGGCTTTTTATGTTCTCTAATTCATGCTAATGCTTGTTTTCTGTTTCCTGTTCTGTTTCACATGTGTCTGCTTGTTCCTTTAATCTGTTCTGTACAGATAACATCCTCTGATGCTGCACCCTTGCCATCATCTCCCTCTTTATCAAATACTGCTGAGAAGAGCAAACTAGAGGTATTATGTTCTAAAACTATCAAGTTGATGGACACTGAATGTGGTGTATTTCGCTCTGCTGCATATGATCTCCCAATCAATTATGGTGGGAAAAAAAAACTTACATGATGTGGTGGTAGGAAAGCAGATAAACTTTTAATAGGAGACAAAAGCTTTCTGGCGAGAAGCTGTTTGGTGGAAACCATGCTTGCTTAGTTTAGACTGTTGAGATTCGATGACCGTGACTTTTCCAAATGATTATTCATCAATGATAATTGTGTTGATCTGTCATTTGACATGGTCAACTGAAAACATTTGGTCAACAGGGCTTCAGAGAAACTCAAAATTGTTCTTTTTATTGCCACAATGTTGACAAGGTAAGGGTAAGGCAGCTCATTTTACCAATCAAATCCTCTTGAGTTCGATCTCCTGAGGGTTTCTGTAGATGCAGTCTACTACTGTTAAAATCAAGGTTAGAGAAGCGTCTTCTGATTATTTTTCTGTCAGCCTTACCCCCAACCAAAATCCCAGAATGTTTTATTTCAATTGTAAAGCTTAGCCTTTTGTTTTCATCATTCTAGATTTTTTTCAAGATGTTGTCTGTTTGTGTCTTTAAATTTTTAGATCCTCCTGAAAAGTTTGCAGATTTGTATGGTGGTTAATTTGACCAGTTTTGTGGATTGTACTGGTTTCCAGTGCTTTTTTTTTTAAGCAAAGTTTTTGACATGCTAAATGTAACTTGTGAAGTTCTGTGATTGTTTGGTTTATCGTTGTCACGTGGGCTGAGATACAGTGAAAAGTGATGTACAGCAGATCGATGCCATACAAAATGCATCAAGGCAGCAGAACAGTGTACAGGATAGTGTTATAGTTGCAGCGATGGTACAAGAGGCAGAGAAAGAGAGATCAGAATTAACATTTGAGAGGTCCATTCAAAAGTCAGATAATAGCAGGGAAGAAACTATTCTTAAATCTGTTTGTGCATGTATTCAAACTTTCATATCATTTGCCACATGGAAGAGGGAGTATAAGCAGAGTGGGAGGGGTATTTGATTATGGGGAAAAAAGATGGAGTCAATGAATAAGAGGACCAGGCTCTCTATAGTTTCTTGTAGTCTTGGGAAGAGCAGTTGCCATACTATGCTGTGATGCATCCAGAAAGGATGCTTTCTATGGTGCATCTCTAAAAATTGGTAAGAGTATTTGTGGACATGTTGAATTTACCTAACATCCTGAGGAAGTAGAGATGTCGATGTGCTTTCTTGATTATTGCATCAATGTGGGTGGACCAGGGAAAATTGTTGGTGATCAGTACTCCCAGGAGCATGATGCTTTTGACCATCTCCTCCATCTCGAGAGCCATTGATACAGACAGAGGCGTGCCCTCCACTCTACTATGAGTCAGGAAGTTGAGAATCCAGTTACTGAGCAGGGAGCCGAGACCTAGGTCTTGGAGTTTAGAGATACGTTTGTTTGGAATTGTGTTGACGACCTAACTGTAGTCAATAAGTAGGAGCTTGACTTAGGTATCCTTGTTATGCAGATGTTCCAGAAATGAGAGTAAGGCTAGGGAGATAGCATCTCCTATGGACCTGTGCTGGTAAGTGTATTTGTAAACGATCAAAGCAATTTGGTTGGGGGAAGTTGATGTGAGCCATGCCACCCACGCGAAACACTTCATAATTATGGAGGTCAGAATCAGTGGGTAGTAGTCATTGAGGTACACAGCATGATTTTTCTTTGACACCGAAATGATGGTGGTCTTATTGAAGCAGCTTGGGGACTTTGGATTGTATTAAGGAGACATAAAAGATGTCTACGAATAATCACGCCAGCTTGTCCCCATTGGATCTCTGTGCGCAGCCACAGACTCCATCTGGGCCAGTTGCTTTCCGTGGATTCCCATGCAAAGCTGATCTAACATCTGCCGTGGTGATTGTGGGTACAGGTGGATCTGAGGCTGTTGGGATAGGTGACGTTGTTTCACTGACTTCTGTTCAAAGCAAGCATAGAACGCCTTGAGTTTGTCATGTAGTGATGTACTGCTGCCTGCGATTATGTTCGACCTCGTTTTGTAGCCCATTATGTCACGTAAGCCTTGCGAGTGTCTGTGTAGTTAGTCTGGGTCTCGAGCTTAGTTTGGTATTGCCTCTTGGCGTCTTTGGGCTTATGTAAATTGTACCTGGCTTTCCTGTATAGGTTAGGATTGCCTGACTTGTACTCCTCAGTAGGGAATGGATCTCCTGCTTCATCTACGGTTTTTTTTTAGATTAGATTAGATTAGATTACATTACAGTGTGGAAACAGGCCCTTCGGCCCAACAAGTCCACACCGACCCGCCGAAGCGCAACCCACCCATACCCCTACATTTACCCCTTACCTAACATTACGGGCAATTTAGCATGGCCAATTCACCATGGTTGGGGAACATTCGGATTAACTTTTTCAGCATGAAGAATTCTACATACTTACTAACTAAGTCTGTAATAGCATATTTGTTTAGATTGTCCGTTAAGTTTTTCAATATGGATTAGTCCACTGACTCTTAGCAGTCCTGGAAAAGCCCTTCCATTGCCTCAGTCTGACACTGCATTGGTTTTGGGCAAACTTAAAAGTCAGCCAAGCTTAATAGAAATTCCATGCCAATATTTTTAATGCTTAATAAATTTAGATTCATGGTAAGCTCACTCTCTCCATACCCTATTGCTCTGAGCCCACATTAGATTAAGTGGGATAGTCGAGAATTACTAATTGTTAAACACTATGTACTGTTCTATAAGAGTATTTGAAAGCTTTGGTCTCCCTTCAAAAGTACTGAGTTATTAATTCATACTTCCATGCTAGCATTCCATCAGACATAAATAGGAATAAACTGGTGGAATAATTTTATACTGAAGATTAAAATCTTTCACTCCATTTAAGATGTGAGAATTACAAAAAGAAAAAATAGCATCGGATTGGAAATTCATTCCTTGCTTTGTTATGCTTTAAAATGTATTTTGATGTAGTTAAAATGTGATACTCTATGGCTCTATTTTTGATTAGTGGGCTATTAAAGTCTAACGTATAATTGCAGAGAGAGAAGGACAAACGGAAAGATGTAAAAAAGAGGGGAAAAGATGAAGAGAAACCTATTGCTTTAGAAAAAGTGAAAATGGTGAGTTCAATTTATTCTTTTTCGAATGGCTCTTAAGTACATATGTTGTGTCATTTACCACATTTGAAGCAGCTAAAGTTATGCTACCTTTGTGTGATGCATCACAATCATAATGTAAAAATCATTAGTTTTGGGAAGTCAGATGACACTCATTTTCTTAACAGTACAGATGGACAGTATTGTGATTTTAACTGTTGTATGGCATTGAATTAGCTTTGAGTATGAACATTTGCAGTTGTGTGTTACATCAAATTGTCATGCTGTCCTTTATGGCTCTGCATTACTGAACAACTCCATGTCAGATTGTTGATATTGACCTCTGCTGAGGTGATAATAGGTCGTAACAAGTGGCTTGATTCACTGAATATATACACTAATCTGGTTCCTGCTTCCTAAAGCCTAATCAAATTATTACTGTCTAGGACTGTCGGTGGCTGTACTGACATGAGTCCAGTTAGATGACCCTTTCGTTAACTTGGCAATCGTATCGAAAATAGTGATTTTATGAAACAAAATTTGACACCAAGACACACAGATACTGTGCCAGATTTTAGAGTAGCAAGCATCCAATGTCATTGGCCATTTAAGTTTCTTACTGCATCCTTCTGCTTAAAATATTTTTGCTTGCAAAGTTGCTGGAAGTGTGAACCGATGAAGGCACAATGAGAGAAAGAACCCATCTGGAAACTGAACTTCTGCCCAACCAATGAGATTGAAAGGTTCAGACTCGAACTGGAGGACGTAGAACTAATTTGTGTGTCAAAATTAAATGCGGAAACAAATAATGATTAATTAGTTTGTTTTTAAAAGCCTGAAAAACAGACTTAACACTAATTTTTTAGTGTCAAAGAAAGTGATTGGCATTAATTAACATATGTGAGCTTGTTTGAATGGCAAGACTTGGCTTGAATTTAGTTTACAGGGGAACCTCGATCATCCAGCATTCGATTATCCGAATGTCAGATTATCCGAATGTCAGATTATCCGGCAAGATTGCAAGGTTCTGATGCTTAGCTAAACGATATTATCCTGCATTCGATTAATCGAACAAAATACTCCCGTGTCCTTTGGATAATCGAGGTTCCCATGTACAGCCTTTGCTTACATGAACTAACTTGATTTTTCAATAAAATAAAGAACTGTAGATTCTGGAAATCTGGAATGAACAGTTACTGAAGAAACTCAACAGGTCTGGTAGCATCTGTGAAGAAAGAAATTGTTCATGTTTTGAATCCAGTGGCCTTTCTTCAGAATTGGTTGCCTGAAAAGGGGTCACTGGACTCCAAACATTAATACTTTTTCTCTCCACAAATGTTGCCAGACCTGCTGAGTTTCTCTAGCACTCTCTGATGATTTTTAATGCTTTTCAGCGGTAGGGCAGACAACATCATGTCATTTTCATGAAGCAAGCACAAATAACCTTTTTTTTTTGTCATTTATATAAATGATTTGGATGTGACCATAAGAGGATAGTTAGTAAGTTTGGAGATGACACCAGAATTGGAGGCGTAGTGGACAGCGAATAAAGTTACATCAAATTACAACGGGATCTTGATCAGATGGACCAATGGGCTGAGGAGTGGCAGATGGAGTTTAATTTAGATAAATGCAAGGTGCTGCATTTTGGGAAAACAAATCTTAGCAGGACTTGTATACTTAATGGTAAGGTCCTAGGGAGTGTTGCTGAACACCTGAGGAGTGCAGGTTCATAGCTCCTTGAAAGTGGAGTCACAGGTAGATAGGATAGTGAAAAAGGTATTTTGTATGTTTTCTTTTACTGGTCAACTTCCTACACAACCTCCTACCGCCCCCTCGGCCATGACCTCACCTTCCATCTCCAAACCATTATCTCCCAGACCGTACACAACCTCATCACCTCAGAAGATCTCCCACCCACAACTTCCAACCTCATAGTTTGGGAACCCACACTGCCCAGTTCTACCTCCTATCAAGATCCACAAGCCTGCCTACCTTGGCCGACCCATTGTCTCCACCTGCTCCTGCCCCACCAAATTCATCTCCACCTATCTCGATACAGTCCTATCTCACCTGGTCCAGGAACTTCCCACCGACGTTCGGGACATCACCCATGCCCCCCTCCACCTCCAAGACTTCCGTTTCCCTGGCCTCCAAGGCCTCATCTTCACCAGGGGCATCCAGTCTCTATACACCTCCATCCAGTCTCTATACACCTCCATCCACCATTTCCAGGGCCTCCAAGCCCTCTGTTTCTTCTTCTCCAGATGTCCCCATCAGTACCCTTCCATTGACACCTATTCGTTTGGCTGAACTGGTCCTCTCCCTCAACAATTTCTCCTTCGAATCCTCCCACTTCCTCCAGACGAAAGGGGTAGCCATGGGCACCCGGATGGGCCCTAGCATGCCTGTCTCTTTGTTGGCTATGTTAGCACTTCCACACGTCACTTATTGTATCCATTGCTCCCGATGCAGTCTCCTCTACACGGAGGAGACAGGGCGCTTCAGAGGACATCACTGGGACACCCGGAGCAATCAACCCCACCGTCTCGTGGCTGAATACGTCAACTCCCCCTACTACTCTGCCGAGGACACGCAGGTCCTGGGCCACCTCCATTGCCAATCCCTTACCACCGACACCTGGAAGAAGAACGCCTCATCTTCCGCCTCAGGACCCTTCAACCCCAGGGCATCAATGTGGATTTCACTTGTTTCCTCATTTCGCCCCTCCACACCTTACCCCAGTTCCAACCTTCCAGCTCAGCCCTGTCCCATCTGTCCATCTTCCTTCCCACCTCTCAGCTCCACCCTCCCCTCTGACCTACCACCTTCACCCTCACCTCCATCCACATATTGCACTCTCAGTTACTTTCCTCCAGCCCCATCCACCTCCCATTTATCTCTCCATCCCCAAGGCTCCCAGCCTCATTCCCGATGAAGGGCTTTTGCCTAAAACATCGATTTTCCTGCTCCTCAGATGCTGCCTGATCTGCTGTGTTTTTCCAGCACCACACTCTTGACTCTCTTCAACTGTGCTGAAAATGTGTTGCTGGAAAAGCGCAGCAGGTCAGGCAGCATCCAAGGAACAGGAGAATTGACGTTTCGGGCATAAGCCCTTCTTCAGGAATCAGCCCTGAAGAAGGGCTTATGCCCGAAACGTCGATTCTCCTGTTCCTTGGATGCTGCCTGACCTGCTGTGTTTTCCAGCAACACATTTTCAGCTCTGATCTCCAGCATCTGCAGCCCTCACTTTCTCCTCTATTCAACTGTGCACCTGCTCTTTGACTGAAGTAACTGAACCATTTAAGTGTTGATCAGGGAAGTACCATTAGTTTCATTTATTACAACAAAATTTGCTTCAACAGCACAGATAATTGCTGCAAGTCATTTTATCCACTGTCACTCTTTGCGCCTGCTGTGGAGGGAGTACATTTTTAAGATAGTAGATGGCCTACAGATCAAGTGGACTGCTTTGTCCTGCATGTTGTTGGAGCTGGTTAAGGCTATTGGAGAGTATTCCGTCACATTCCTGGAATTGAAAATTGAACCCAGATCTTGTAGTGTAGAGGTGAATTTGTTATCAACTGAGCTATGACTTGCGCATTCAACAGGAGCACAAAAGACTAGCCAGCTATTCTGATGTGTCGAAAGATGAGATTAGAAAGAGATCAGCCATTCTGCGGTATATCAATTAACCATCACAAAAATAGTCTGATGTCTGAGTCAATGGGTTTACCTTTCCTTACTGTTGGTCAGTCTCTCCCATTGACATTAATGAAATGACCAAAAACAACCTGAGGATTTGGATTGGTAAATGGTATGAAGCCAACAGCATTATAAGCATTAAAAAAGCTTGTTTTATGCGTAAAGCTACAGACTGCAAATGAAAAAGGTAAATGAAAATTTTCTAAATCAGGCAATTGGCTAATTAAAATTGCGTTCAGTGTTTCTTTTTGCTCCCCTGTAAATCCATAGGAAACAGAAACAGGAGAAGGCCTTTTGGCCCTTTGAGCCTGCTTCACTATTCAATGGGATCATGGCTGATCCAATGACTTTTCTCACATCCGCTTTCCTGCTTTTTCCGATGATCCTTGATTTCCCCCTACGAATCAAGAATCTATCTAACTTAGCCTTAAATACACAAGGACTCTGCCCCCACAGCTATTTGTGACAAGTAGTTCCAAAGAAATTCAATGTTTTGAAAGAAGAAATTCCTCCTCAGCTGAGTATTAAATTGGTGCCTCGTTATTCAGAAAGTATACCCTCTAAATCCCTTAAAAATTCGATATATTTAGATTTAGATTAGATTACTCAGTGTGGAAACAGGCCCTTCGGCCCAACAAGTCCACACCGACCCGCCGAAGCGAAACCCACCCATACCCCTACATTTACCCCTTACCTAACACTACGGGCAATTTTAGTATGGCCAATTCACCTGACCCTGCATATCTTTGGACTGTGGGAGGAAACCGGAGCACCCGGAGGAAACCCACACAGACACGGGGAGAACGTGCAAACTCCACACAGACAGTCGCCTGAGGCGGGAATTGAACCCGGGTCTCTGGCGCTGTGAGGCAGCAGTGCTCGCCATCGTGCCGCCCACAAATTTCACTTATATCATTGCCCAATTCTCCTAAATACAGTGAATAGAGTCCCAACCTGTTTACCCCTTAGCACATAAGATGGTCCCTCCATAGTGGTGGTAATCTGAAGTGCCTCCAATGAAATATCTTTCCTTAAATAATGAGACCAAAACTGCTCTTAACACCAGATGTAGTCTCACCAGCACTTTGTGCAGTTGCAGTACGGCTTTCCTATTTCTTTATACTTCACCCCCTTTGAAATAAGAGTTAACATTCTGTTAGCATCCTGATTACCTGCTGCACCTGTGTTTTGTGCACAAGTATCCTAGGTCTCTTTGTATTGCAGTTATCCATTTAAATAACACTTCTTTTGCTCTCCCTTCCAAAATTAACAACATCCCATTTTCCCACATTATACTCCATTTACTAATTTTTTTTACCCATTTATATGAATAATCATTATCTCTCATTAACTTTTGCAACTTGCTTTTCCAACTATTTTTGTATGATCTGCAAATTTGGCTACAGTACATTAGTGTCCTTCCTCTAAGTCATTAATGCATATTGTAAGCAGTTGTGTTCCCAGCAGTGATCTCTGTGGAACCCCACTGGTTTAAGGTTGCCAACTAGGCAAAGAATCCTTTATCCGCAAATGCTGTTTCAAGCCCATTAGATAATTTTCTATCTGTCACTATATTACCTCCAGCGCAACGGGCTCCAGTGGCTTAACCTTTGTAACGTGTCTTGTCTAATGCCTTCTGGAAGTCCAAATGCGACACATCTGGCTCCTTTGTATTCACTCTGGTTGCAATTTCCTCAAACGTTCAATAAACTAGTCAGACTCCCTTCATGAAGCCATGCTTGATCAGATTATGATTTTGTATATGTACTGGTATTATTTTCTTAAGCAAGTACAACATTTTTCTAACAATAGATGTTAAGTCAATCTGCCTAATAGTCACCCACTTTTATTCTCTCCCTTTTTGAGTTGGGATGTCACATTTGTATTTTTTTAATCCTCTAGCCCTTTTCCAGAATCCAAAGATTTTTGGAAAATTACAATCAGTGCATCCACAAACTCTCTAACTGCTACTTTCAGGATCCTACAGTGGAAGCCATCAGGGTCAGGGGACTTATCTGCCTTTAGCCCCATGCATATTTCTAATACAACTTCTCTAGTGATAGCATTTAAGTCCTCCTTTATATTCTTTAGTATTGATTTGGATGTTCCAAGCATCTTCCACCATAAAGACTGATGCAAAATATTGGCTTAACTCCTCTGCCATTCCCTTCTTCCCTATAGCTATCTCCCCAAATTCATTTTCAAACAAACCTGTGTTCTCTTTGACCTCTCACTTATTTAAATTTTTATATTTTAAAGGAGCTCTTATTGTCAGTTTTCGTATATCTTGCTCATTTGTTCTTTATTTTCTTTCAATTGCCTTTTACTGGATTCTGAATTTATTCCGGTCTTCGGGCTGTCATGACTTTGCCTTCTTGTATGCTTTTTTTCAACTCCATACTCTCCTTAACTATTATCAGATGTTATTCTCCTTGATAATATATAGCTAAATAATGTGCTAGGACATATGATCACTCTGGGGAAATTTAAGTTTTTCCTCTTTGGAAGCTGCATTAATTATCAATTTGATTGACGTTGTTTCATTTGTAATGAATGATGGAAATGTGAGGTCAGGTGAGATCACATGTTGCATTCTTTTGCTGGCTGGCCGAACCAGTTTTGGAAAAGTTAGGTTTGCTAGTAGTGCATACAGTAGTCAACAAGTTAAGAACAGGACTAGGTTATTCAACCCATTAAGCAATTTCTTTTTACCCATTCACTGAGATCTGTTTTAGAGTGGCAGTGGCATGAGGATAATGTAACTGGGTTAATAATCTTGAACCCCAGGCTAAAGTTCTAGGTGCGGGAGTTTTGAATCCTACCGTGGCAGATGGTGAAATCTGACTCAACAGAAATCTGGAGCTGAAAGAAAAAGTAATGGTGACCACAGCCATTGCTAGTTACTGTAAAAACTCAACAAAATTCACTAATGACCTTTTGGGGCATGAAATCTGTCCTGACCTGTTCTGGCATATGTGTGATTCCAACTCTAATTTGGGATGGGCAACAAATGTCACATACCATGGAAAGTTGTAGCTCAACTCTATTTTTAATATGCATTTGTGGGATGTGGGCATCACTGGCTGGAACGTTATTGACAGCCCATCCCTAGTTGCCTGTGGTGATGAGCTGCTTCCTTGAACCAATGCAGTCCATGTACTGTTAGGGAGTGAGTACAAGCATTTTGACCTAGCAAAAGAGGAGGAGTGGTGAGTGGCTAGGAGGGGAACTTGCATGGATGGATCCCATGTGTCTACTCCCCTTTCCCTTCTAAATGGATGTGGTTATGGGCTTGGAACATACCATTGAAGGTGCCTTGTTGAATTTCTGCAGTGCATCTTGTAGATAGTATACACTACTGCCGTGGAGCATCCATTTTGTGGATGTGTTGTGAATCAAGTGCACTGTTTTGTCCTGGACAGTGTCGAGCTTAAGTGGTGTTGGAGCTGTGTACATCCAGGAAAGTGGAAAGTATCCCATCAAATTCTTGACTTATCTTTGGGTGGCCATGCTTTGCAGAGTTAGTGGTGAGTTATTTACTGCAAGGTTTCTAGCTTCTGACATGTTCTTGTACAGTATTAATAAGACTATTTCAGTTCATTTTCTGGTCAGAATGTTGATGGTAGGGGAATTTAGTGATGGTAATGCAATTTAATGTCAAGGGCTGATGTTTTAGATTTTCTTCTGTTTCAGGTGGTTATTGCCTGGTTCATGCATGGTATGAATATCACTTGCCACTTGTTGGCCTAAACCTGGATACTGTCCAAGTCTTGTTGCATTTGGACTTGGGCTGCTTCGGTATCTGAGGAGTTGTGAATGATGTTGAACAGTGTAATCGTCAATGACTATCCTCACATCTGACCTTATAAAGGGAAAGAGAGCAGCTGAAGGTGCTTGGAACTGGGATGCTACCCTGAGGAGCTCATGTAGGGATATTCTGGAACTGAGATGATTGACCTTCAACACCCGTAACCATTTAAGATTCATATAGCTCTGTTAAGTCTGAATCCTGTCAGTGGCGACTCTCCCCTAACCCCCCACCCTGCCCTATTCCCATTGATTCCAGTAGGACACCTTGATGCCCTCCTCCGTCAAATGTGGCGTTGATGTCAAGCGCTGTCATTACCACCACGGCTGTGGAATTCAGCTCCATTAACTATATTTGAATAAAGGTAATGGGTTTAGGAGCTGAATGGCCCTGGCAGAACCCAAATTGGGCATCAGTGAGCAGATAGATTGTTCTTCGTAACAATATTAGAACAAAGAACATTACAGCACAGGAACAGGTCCTTCACCCCTCCAAGCCTGCGCCTATCCAGATCCTCTGTGTAAACCTGTCGCCTATTTTCTAAGGATTTGTATCCCTTTGCTCCCTGCCCATTCATGTTTTTGTCTAGATATATCTTAAATGATGCTATTGTTTTCGCCCCTACCACCTCCACTGGCAGCGCATTGAGGCAACCACCACCCTCTGTGTGAAGAACTTTCTATGCATATCTCTCTCATGATTTTGTAGGCCTCAATCAGATCCTGCCTCAACCTCCTTTCCAATGAAAGTAATCCTAAGCTACTCAACCTCGCCTCATAGCTAGCACCCTCCATAATCAGGCAACATCCTGGTGAACCTCCTCTGCACCCCCTCCAAAGCGTCCACAACCTTTTGGTAATGTGGCAACCAGAGCTGTATGCAGTGTTCCAAATTTGGCCGAATCAAAGTCTTACACAACTGTAACATGAGTCTTGTATTCAGTACCCCATCTGATAAATGAAAGTGTGCCATATGCCATCTTGACCAGTGTACTGACCTGCATTGCTACCTTCAGGGAACAATTGACCTGAACACCCAGATCTCTCTGCATCAATTTTGATTGATTAGATTGCCTACAGTGTGGAAAGAGGCCCTTCGGCCCAACCAGCCCACACTGACCCTCCGAAGAGTAACCCACCCAGACCCATTTCCCACACTATGGGCAATTTAGCATGGCCAATTCACCTAACCTGCATGTCTTTGTGATTATGGAAGGAAACCGGAGCACCCGGAGGAAACCCACGCAGACACTGGGAGAATGCAAACTCCACACACAGTTGCCCGAGGCTGGAATCGAACCTGGGACACTGATGCTGTGAGGCAGCAGTGCTAACCACTGAGCCACCATGCTGCGTTCTCCCCATGACTTTTCCATTTACTGTGTAGTTCACTCTTGAATCAGATCTTCCAAAATGCATCACCTAGCATTTGTCTGGATTGAACTCCATCTGCCATTTCTCTGCCCATTTCTCCAATCTATGTCCTGTTGTATTCTCTGACAGTCCCCTTTACTATCTGCTACTCCACCAATCTTCGTGTCATCTGCAAACTTGCTAATCAGACTACCTATAGCTTACTCCAGATCATTTATGTATATTACCAACAACAGTGGTCCCAACACTGATCCCTGTGGAACACCACTGGTCACAGGTCTCCATTATGAGAAACACATACTGATGCTACGTTCCATTGTTTTGCTGATGATCTAGAGATGGGATTGTAATTGCCTGGATTTACTTGTCTTTTTTTAAACACACAGGAAATACCTGGGTAGTTTTACACATTTATACCATTGTTGTAGCTGTAATGGAACACCTGTCAGCATTTTCTCTATAGCCCTTGATAATTTAAACAGAATAGCACAAAGTAGCAAAAAGGATAGCGAAAGCTTCTATGGGTATATAAAAGGGAAGCAAGTTGCTAAGCTGAATGTTGGTTTCTTGGAAGATGAAACTGGAGAATTAATAGTGCGGAATGCTGACATGGCAGAGATGCTAAATCAATACTTTGCCTCCATTTTCCCGTTGGAGGGCGGTAGTACCATTCCGATTGGAACAAGCAAGTCAGAGACTATAGAAAGGGTAGAACTTGGAACAATCAACATCAGTAGGGAAAAGGTACTCAGCAAACTATTAGGATTGATGGCCAACAAATCTGGGAACTATAGACCAGTAAGCTTAACATCTGTGGTAGATACGTTACTTGAGAAGATTGAGGTGTAAGATATACATTTATTTGGAAAGACAGGGTTTGATTAGGAATAGCCAGCATGGCTTTGTGTGTAGGACATCATGCCTCACAAATTTGTTAGTTTGTTGATGAAGTGACCAGGAAGGTTGGCATGGATTTCAGTAAGGACTTTGGTAAGTTTCCACGTGGTAGGCTGCTCTAGAAGGTTAGATCGCATGGAATCCAGGGGGAGATGGCGAATTGGATACACAATTGGCTTGATGGTAGGAAGCAGAGTATAATAGAGGAAGGATGCTTGTCAGACTGGAGGCCTGTGACTAGTGCTGTCCCTCAGGGGTCGGTGCTGGGCCTATTTTTGTTTGTTATCTACATCAATGATTTGGATGAGAATGTACCAGACATGATTAGTAAATTTGCAGATGACACTAAAGTAAGTGGTATTGTGGACAGTGACGAAACAACAAACACAGACCAAATATTTAACGTCAGAAGCAATCATCCCAACACCCACAAACAGAGCAGCATCAAGACATTATTTCAACGTGCTACATCACACTGCAGCACCTAAGAACTACAAAAAGCAGAAGAAAAATATTTATACAAGGTTTTTCAAGAAAAATGGGTACCCAATAAACACAATCCACTGATCCCTCAAAGAAATCCAAACAAACATACACAATGCAACCAAAAACTATAGCCACATTATCTTACATCAAAGACACATCAGGAATGACTTCGAGACTACTCAGATCCCTTGGCATCATGGTAGACCACAAACCTACCAACACACTTAAACAGCGACTAATGAACCTAAAGGATCCATTAGATACTACCAGCAAAACTAACGTCATTTTCAAGATACCATGCAAGAACTGTAAAAAACGCTACATCAGGCAAACTAGCTGGAAATTTACTACCAGGATCCATGAATACCAACTGGCCACCAAAAGACACTACCCACTATCGCTAGTTTCTATACATACAAAGAAGGACACCACTTTGACTGGGACAACACACACATCCAAGGACAGGCAAAACAAAGGACTGCACGATAATTCTTTGAGGCTTGGCATTTTAACCAGAACTCCATCAATAAACACATTGACTTGGATCCTATTACCTTGCCTTGAAAAGAAAAAAGAACCAGAAAAGACATCACCCACCTTAAAAAAACCAAGACCTATAAACAGAGAGGCGGGACATAGCACCAGCGCTTCACCGGAGACACTCAGTGATGATATTACCTAGTATGGTGACAAAACGTCTGAAAACAACCTTCAAGCTCCGCGAGCTAACTTGCATAGTTAGTGAAGAAGGTTATCAGAAATTGCAGCAGGACCTTGATTAGCTGGGAAAATGGGCCGAAAAATAGCAAATGGAGTTTAATATAGATAAGTGTGTGGTCTTGCATTTTGGAAAGTCAAATCATGGTAGGAGTTTCATGGTGAACGGTAGACCCTTAAGGAATTTGGTGGAACAGAGAACCTTGCAGTTCGGGTGCAAGTGGAGTCACAGACAGGCCAGTGAAGAAGGCTTTGGCGCACTAATTTTATCAGTCAGGGCATTGAGTATAGAAGTTGGGAAGTTAGGTTAGTCGTGAGTTTATGGAATGCCCTGCCAGTAGCAGTGGTGGACTCTCCCTCTTTATGGGCATTTAAACGGGCATTGGATAGGCATATGGAAAATAGTGGGCTAGTTAGGTGGGCTTGGATCGGCGCAACATCGAGGGCCACAGAGCCTGTACTGCGCTGTATTTTTCTATGTTACAGTTGTGCAGGGTGTGATGAGGGTGCACTTGGAGTATTGTTTGGTTTTGTTCTCCTTGTTGTAGGAAGGATGTTATTAAACTGGAAAGAGTGCACAAGAAATTTACAAGGATGTTGCCAGAACTGAAGGGTCTGAGTTATAGGGAGAGGTTGGACAAGCTGGGACCTTTTTCTTTAGAGCTTAGGAAACTGAGGGGGGATCTTACAGAAGTGTAGAATATCATGAGAGGCATGGACATGATGAACACACTCAGTCTTTTTCCCAGGATTGAGGAATCAAGGACAAGAGGGCATCAGTTTAAGGTTAGAGGGGAAACAATAAAAGAGAACCTGAGGACCAACTTTTTTTAACATAAAGGGTGGTACATATGTGGAATGAACTGCCAGTGGTAGTGGTTGAGGCAGGTACATTAACAACATTTAAAAGACATTTGGACAAATACATTGCTAGGAAAGGTTTGGAAGGATATGGGCCAAGTGCAGGGAAATGGGATTAGCATGGATGTCCATTTTGTTTGGTATGGGCCAGTTTGAGCCGAAGT
Source organism: Chiloscyllium plagiosum (assembly GCF_004010195.1). Taxonomy (NCBI): domain Eukaryota; kingdom Metazoa; phylum Chordata; class Chondrichthyes; order Orectolobiformes; family Hemiscylliidae; genus Chiloscyllium; species Chiloscyllium plagiosum. The sequence goes on from NC_057712.1 coordinate 51,344,897, forward strand.
GCCTGTATCTGTGCTGTAGAACTCTATGACTGTATCAAATTGAGGTAATTAAGATGATAAAAGGTATGGATAAAATAGACATGGAGCGGATGCTTCATCTTGTGCGGCATTCTAGGGCGAGAAGACAGCCTTGAAATAAGGAGTAGTAAATTTAAAACAGAGTTGAGGGTAAACTACTTCTCCCAAAGGGTTGTTAGTCTGTGGAATTCGCAACAAACAGACAGTAAATTTGAGGAGTTAGACGTTTTAATTGGTAAAGGATTGAAGGGTTATGGGGAGAAGATCGGAAAATGGGGTAGAGGAGGATGTCAGCCATGATCGAATGATGGAGCAGACTTGATGTGCTGAATGGTCGAATTCTGCTCCTATATCTAATGAACTTGTGAATGTTCCTATGAAGCATCTTGAGATGTTTTGCCATTTCAAAGGTAGCAATATTTTCAGTTCCATATGCCTGCAGTGTTCTGCAATCTATCACTTATTTTCCTTGCACATTGTGTTCACGTTTCTTTGATGCTGGTCTTGTCCTTGCTTTGGGTTTATCCAGGCCCCAGTCTCCCACGAGCTTCTTATGAGATTTCATTTAATATCAAATGCAGTGATTTTGTTGGCAGTTTTTCTGATCCTTATAATTTAGGGCTGTTCCCACAACAATTGTGGATCTTCATACACAAGGTTCATGAAGGCAATTCACCAAGGGCAACTAGGAATGGGCAATAAATATTAATCCATTCAATGACTCTACAAATGAATATATTAAAGTATGTGACTGGTGTTTGTTCAGTTGTTGATCGTTAATGTTATAAGTGATTTAAATTCCACTGTGCTTATGCTTATCCAAGATAAATTGGAATGTAAGTCAGACCAAAAACCCTCCTTTCCCATTGTGACTCTGTAGCCAGTTCACTTGAGTCTGATGTGCCAGAGCAATGTACCTGCAGGCTTCTCACTGATTTCTCAGCTGTGGAAAAGTTAAAATCAATCAATCTTCCTGTGCCAGGATTCTACTGTGGATTGTGGCAGGATGAGTAACCCATAATCAGGAAGCTGCAACTTGGCACCACATTTTAGAAATGTATTGAGCCTTAATTTGGCGGCATGGTGACTCAGTGGTTATCACTGCTGTCTCACAGTGCCAAGGACCCAGATTCATTTCCACCTTCAGACGACTGTGTGGAGTTTGCACGTTCTCCCCGTGTCTGCATGCGTTTCCTCTGGTTTCTTTCCACAGTCCAAAAATGTGAAGGTTAGGTGTATTGGACATGCTAAATAGCCCAGTGTCTAGATTAGATTAGATTAGATTAGATTAGATTAGATTAGATTAGATTAGATTCCCTACAGTATGGAAATGTGCAAGTTCAGTGGATTAGCCATGGGAAATATAGGGCGACAGGGATAGGATAAAGGAGCTGGTCTGGGTGGGATGATCTTCGCAGTGTTGGTATGGACTTTGTGGGCTAAATGGCTTCCACCTTTAGGGATTCTGTGTTTCTATGATTCTCCCTACAAGGGGAATCAGTATCTTCCAGCCCTTTTTTTGTTTAGCCTTTTCTAAGTTGATGCTGAAATTGATTATATTCCTATGGAACGTTTTTCAGGTTTTTTTTTAAAATATGTGAGGAACAAGATCGAATTTTAGTTTTATTAGGAATGTCTTATCGTGGAGGAGGGGATCAAACTAAATTACAGAAGGTTTCTATTCAAAAGTGATACCTCGACATTTCAAACCTGTCATTTATTTCCTTTAGTTTTAAATGAACTATGTGCTGCATTACAACATTACATTCCAAGATTTCTTTTATTGACTATTAATGCATCGTACACCTCTGAATTGTTGGTTCGGAGATACACAAATTAGGTCTAGTCTTTCGTTTGACACTCGTTAATGAACAGTGGTTTTTCTTTTAATTACAAACTTGGATCACAAATGACACTGGTGAAAGCGATTTTAAATAGCTTTCGACAATTCTTCTTCACGGGGATGGAAGTATAATCCATATATTCATATGTTTACAATTTTATTGTTTCTTTTGTTCCACATAGAAGCAATTTTTGAACAGAATGAAGCAAAGTATTTTTGAATGTGTTTGGCAACTAATATAAGATATACATGAAAGGATAGTGTTAAAGCTAGAATTCAGACAATAAGCCATGTTTGTCCAGCAGATTTGTATTTTTAATCCTAGACACTCAATTGCACTGTTAAATGATAATCCTCATTTATTGAATGTTCATTCAGGGGTAAAAAGGAATACTTTCCAGTTAAGTCAGTGAATTTCGGATTTACTGCTTTTTTTAAATCATGAGGAAAACCTATTGAATATAATATTTTATGGATTTCATGTTTAAGTTTCTTTTATTGTTTCGTAGGATGAGGGTATATCGGTGACTGGGCCAGTATTTATTGCATATCCCTGAATAGCTTGAGTGAGTAAAAGTCAACCACATTATTGTGGCTCTGGAGTCATGTAGGCCATCAAGGAAAGATGGCAAATTTCCATCCATAACAGCTAATAGTGAACCAGATGAATTTTTCTGGCAATAATCATTGTTGATCATGCTTTTCCAGATTTTTATTGAATTCCGCTTTCACCATTTAGCATTGTGGGAATCAAACTCATGTCTCAGTATTAGCCTGGAATTCTAGATTGCTAGTCCAGTGACTTTACTACAATGTCACGGCCTTCCTAGTGAGGTACGTGAACACCTTCGAGTTCTCATCGTTGTTTTTAGCTTGGTGGTGAGGGTTGGCTGGGTTCCTTAGTTTTCCAAATGTATTTTCATTTTTCCATTAATCTGTTTTTATGTAGTGCCTTCAGTGTAGTAATAGAAGGTACTTCACAGGAAAATTATCAAGTATAATTTGACACTGAGGCTCAATGCCTATATTACTTCCTTTGACAGTCAAGGATGTAGCAGAATCTGTGAGGGAGCAACTGGTGCTGAGTTCAAAACAGTGGCATCACAGGAATAACTGTTAACTGAATGGTAAATTGCTGTAAATTTTCAAAAATCACAATTTTTAAACAATTATTTGCACTTGGATTTAACTGAGGGTGTTTGGCCCATTATAATAAGGCAATAAAAGTGATGTAAGGGAATTAAACAAGATTTTTGCAAAGACTTTGCATTGCAGTGTGACTATTTAGAGTGAAGTAAGGTCCTTAGCATAATTAGCATCTTTTAAAGGGACTAAGTTACAAGTCTCATCTAAAGAGAAGTCATGCCAGTGGAACTTTCACCCGGGATATGCTCCTTCATGATTAAGTGGGCAATCCTGGACCTTCCAATGCCCCTGATTACCGCGGGCAGGAATTGTACTCAGCTGCAGCTAGTGGCCTAACTGCACTTTTGAATTGGAGCGCCAGGTGAACTCGCTGAACAAGATTTGGGCAGCACGGTGGCACAGTGGTTAGCACTGCTGCCTCACAGCGCCAGAATCTAATCTAATCTAATCTAATCTAACTCCTCACCCTTGTTTTTTCACTGTCTGTCACATTTGCTTATCTTTCAAGACTTTTGTGTCTGTCCTCCTTCCTTCCTCCCACATCTCTGCACAAGTTTCCATCCCTTTAACATTTGAATTTAAACCCTCCCTGACAGCACCAGTAAATCCCCTGCCCATTCAGTGACTACCTTATTGGACTTGCTCTCCATGACAATCTCAGCATCGCAGATGCTCTGCAGCGAGTTCACCTGGCGCTCCAACTCAAAAGTGCAGTTAGGCCACTAGCTGCAGCTGAGTACAATTCCTGCCTGCGGTAATCAGGGGCATTGGAAGGTCCAGGATTGCCCACTTAATCATGGAGGAGCATATCCCGGGTGAAAGTTCCACTGGCATGACTTCTCTTTAGATGAGACTTGTTACTTAGTCCCTTTAAAAGATGCTAAGGACCTTACTTCACTCTAAATAGTCACACTGCAATGCAAAGTCTTTGCAAAAATCTTGTTTAATTCCCTTACATCACTTTTATTGCCTTATAATAATGGGCCAAACACCCTCAGTTAAATCCAAGTGCAAGATTCTATGCCCGGGGCCACTGGCTATAGTGGGAGTAAGATTCTGCACACTGGGCTACTGGCTACAGGGGGAGTAAGATTCTGTGCACTGGGCTACTGGCTACAGGGGGAGTAAGATTCTGTGCACAGGGCCACTAGCTACAGGGGGAGTAAGATTTTGCACACTGGGCCACTTACTACAGGGGGAGTAAGATTCTGTACACTGGGTTACTGGCTACAGGGGGAGTAAGATTCTGTACACTGGGTTACTGGCTACAGGGGGAGTACGATTTGGCGCACTGGGCTACTGGCTACAGGGGGAGTAAGATTTTGCACACTGGGCCACTTACTACAGGGGGAGTAAGATTCTGTACACTGGGTTACTGGCTACAGGGGGAGTAAGATTCTGTACACTGGGTTACTGGCTACAGGGGGAGTACGATTTGGCGCACTGGGCTACTGGCTACAGGGGAGTAAGATTCTGCACACTGGGCTACTAGCTACAGTGGGAGTAAGATTCTGTGCACTGGGCTACTAGCTACAGTGGGAGTGAAATTCTGTGCACTGGGCTACTAGCTACAGGGGGAGTGAGATTCTGCGCGCTGGGCTACTGGCTACAGGGGGAGTGAGATTCTGCACACCTAGCCACTTGCTACAGTGGGGGTAAGATTCTGTACACTAGGCCACTTGCTACAGGGGGAGTAAGATTCTGTACACTGGGCTACTGGCTACAGAGGGAGTAAGATTCTGTGCACTGGGCTACTGGCTACAGGGGGAGTAAGATTCTGTGCACTGGACTTCTGGCTACAAGGGCTGTAAGATTCTATGCCCTGGGCCACTGGCTATAGTGGGAGTAAGATCCTGTGCATTGGGCTGCTGGCTACAGTGGGAGTAAGATTCTGTGCACTGGGCTACTGGCTACAGGGGGAGTAAGATTCTGTGCACTGGGTCACTCACTACAGCGGGAGTAAGATTCTGCGCACTGGGCCACTTACTACAAGGAGACTAAGATTCTGCGCACTGGGCTACTGGCTACAGTGGGAGTAAGATTCAGTGCACTGGGCCACTTGCTACAGGGGGAGTAAGATTCTGTGCATTGGGCTACTGGCTACAGGGGGAGTAAGATTCTGCGCACTGGGCTACTGGCTACAGGGGGAGTAAGGTAACAAGCAGTCTAGTTACGGATAAATTAAGGTTTGAAGTTCCCAATGTGTCTTGATCAGGTACTGCATATTAGGAACTTAATAAGGCACATGTTCATGGTTTTGAGGGTACTACATTAGTGTGGATAGGGGATTGGCTAACTAATAAAGCTGGGCTAAAGGGGGTATTTTCAGGATAGCCATCTTTAGTGGGAAAACAGGAATCAGTGCTGGGGCCACAACTATTCACAATGACTTGAATGAGGAACGTTGTACTATAGCTATGTTTGTAATGAAATAAATAGGAGGGAAAGTGAGTATTGAGAATGACAGAGTCTGTAGCGAGATGTAGACCTGTTAAGTGACTGGGCAAAAACAGAGACCGTATAATTATGCAGTTTTGGCAGGAAGAATAGAGGAACTGAATATTATTAAAATAGAGAAATAAAGCTGTAACACAATTATTTTTGACTATCTTTTAGTGATTCACAATAACCCAATGGGTATTAAGGAAGGCAAATGGAATATTGGCCTTGCATTCAAAGGGAATGGAATGAATAAATAAATAACTGGAAGAACTTGCTAAAACTGTATAAGGCACTAGTCAGACAGCAGCTGGGATACTATGAACAATTTTGGTTTCTTTGTCCAGCGAAAAATGTATTGACATTGAGGAATCTTGAGAAGGTTCAGTAGATTGAATAGGTTCAGTACATATGGAGAAGAGGTTGAATCAGTACTCACTGGAGTTTAGGAGAATGTGAGCAGGCCTTAATGAAATGCACAAGATTTAAGACATGGTAGATACAGGGAGGTTTTCCCTTGTGGAAAAGTTTATAATTGGCAGGAATAATCCGTGTAAGGAGTTGTTTATCTAAGGTATAGAGAATTTTTTTTTTGAAGGTAGTGAATCTAGGGATTTTGTTTTAACCACAGAAGGTCACTAGCAAAGACTGTAGAGGTTTGATTACTAATTATATTCAAAACAGAGATGGATAGGTTTTTAATATATAAGAAAATCAAGGATTATGGGGAAAAAGGCAGGAAAATAGAGTTGAGTTATGAATCAGATCAGCCATGATCTCATTAATGGTAGAGCAAACTCACCCCAGTTGGGCCTACTCCTGGTCTTGCATCTTATGAGCTGATGATTCTAAGTAGAAGGGATTTCGAAGGGAGCAAAAACTCAAACTTTATACAGAGATGAATAAAAATGGGCATAGAATCATAGAATAGAACAGCATGGAAACAGACCCTTCGATCCAACTTGTCTATGCTGACCAGATATCCTCAATTAATCTAGTCTCATTTGCCAGCAAAATGAGTTTACTATTTTAGGGTCGATTACTTTAGTTTACAGATTTTACTTTAAAATCAGGCCCGTTGGGCGGCAGGCCATGTATTTTAGTGAAAAGTAAACTCTCAGATGATTAGGTTCTTTTGTTTTGCCCTTGTAATCTGGGCCCGAGGGTGTCACTATTAATTACATTTTTGAACAAGTGGAAAAATTGAAACTGACCGAGACAGTTCAGCGATTTTTATAATGCTGGTTTATTGACCAGCCTTGGTGCATTCTAATGATAATAAAATACTGTGAAAATAGATTAATATATATTTTTAAAAGCATTTACTAATGTACCACACAGGAAACAACAAAGATAATGATATGTGAAGGACAGAGGAGTGTGGTAACATGGATAAGAGGAGTGTTTGAATGATAGGAAGCAATAAAATGAGATCTATTGGAGGCACTTGCTATTATGGACTTAAGTTGAGAATTGGGGGCACAATATTGAAATTTGCTGTTAACATTGAAATGCAAGGTAAGATATCTCATGAGGAGATTTAGGAGGACAGGTCACCAGGATGGACAGAATAGGCATTTATGGTTCGTTGTAGAAAAATGCAAAATAATCAATTTCAATGCAAGATCAGGGAATGCAAGTTTACTCCCAAGACATAAAAGGTGATAGGAGAAATAGATTAGGCTGTTAAGACAAGTGGATCTTTTTCTTTTATAGATTTAGAATCATCATCATCAGCGGTCCCTCGCAGATGAGGATGATTCTCTTCCAATGTCAGGATGTCTGTAGGTGGTTGTACAGACAGGTGTGTCTTTTGCAGCTCTGTTACACTTGGGACAAAAGATGGTCACAGGAACGGTGGGTGTTGGTGTAGCAGTGCACTCTTTAAGCTGTTTTTACCTGTTTTTTTTCTCCCATTGGCAATTCTCTAGGTGCTTGGCATCTTCTCAGATGCTCCTCCTTTACTTTGGATGTTCTTGTGCCTGTGATTCCCGGGTGCTTGTGGGAATGCTGCACTTCAGCAGTTGTGTCGGAGCTGGAAGTAGAGCATTTGCTTGGGGAGTTTCATGTTGGTCACGAAATGTGCCCTCCCATCACAGTCAACCAAGGGTGGTCAGTGCCTCTGCTGGGGATGTTGGCCTGGTCGACAATGCTGGTGTTAGTGTGGCTTTCTTCTCAGAGGTATTTGCAGCATCTTGTGTAAGCAGCATTTGTGGTACTGCTCCAGTGCTTTGAGGTGTCAGCTGTAGATATTCCATGTCTCAGAGCTGTAAAGAAGGGCGAGAACTAACACAGCTCTGTAACCCATGAGTTTGGTGTCAGATCTGATGTTGTCCTCAAACACCCTTTTTCTTAGGTGGCCAAAGTCTGTGCTAGCCTGTTGGAGGCAGCACTGGACCTCTTCCTCAATAGCAGCTTTGGCTGAAAGAACGCTACCAAGGTATTGGAAGTGGTCAGCATTGATGATTGGGGGTTTACTCTGTCATGCCAGGCCAGGTTGGTGGACGACTTTTGTCTTACTAATGTTCAGGCTGAGATCTGTACTCTCATATGTCTCCATAAAGATGCTGATGCTGGCCTGGAGTATGTTCTCTGAAGTTGCACTAACGCAAGCATCTTCTGTGTGCTGCAACTAGATGACATTGATTGAGGTGATTTTGGTTTTGGCTTGAATGCAGCGCAGAGTGAAGGTCTGTAAATAAGCTGCACTCCAGCATGGATCTTGTTGATGGTGAGATGCAGACCAGTGAGGTAGGTTGAAAGGATGTGGGGTGATGATGCATCCCTGCTTGATACCAATCCGAAAATGGGTTGCTGGTGGAGCCATTTGTCATTACGATGACTTCCATGTCATCGTGGAGTAGGCAAAAGATGGTGAAAAACCAAAGCGGAGAAGGGTGCTCCATAATGCTTCCTGATTGACAGTGTCAAAAGCCCTTTGAAGATATAGAATATAAAAGCAAAGTAGTGCAAAATATCCTAAAAACTTCAGTTTTGTGCACGCCTTTAATTATTCCACAATAGAAGGAAGAAAAAAATGGAAATATGTAACTTTAATTTGCTGTGAAATTCCATGAGGGAGAGGTTACAGTCAATGTATGAAATATAATGTCAAAATTATTTAGCTGGATCCAAGAGAAATACTTCTGAAGAACTGTTGATGACAGTTATTCTTTTATCTTCTGGTTAGCAAGGCAGTAAAAAGGCAATAAATTTATAATAGTTAAAGGAGGAAGTATTTATAAAAGATAATTCTAGAATTCAGTCTCCAAACAATACCAAATCCGAATCCTCTCCATAAATCGAAGATTGAATAGTCTAAAGATTCCTTAAGTGTTATGGAGAGTGGACAGGAGATTAGCTTAATCCAGAATATCAGAAAATGGTCCAGATTATGCTTTTCTTTCCTGATTTAAAGTGATTATGGAAAAAAGAGATGGCATGAGATTAGTCTTCCTTTTATGCTGAGTTGTGAAAGTGTTGTGGAAGCAAAACTAGTATTTAAAAGACGAAAATTGGGACAAATGCATGGAAGGAACAAAATTGCATGCAAGACCATGGGGCTAATTGGATAGCTGTACCATAAAGCAGGTACAGACACAATGCTATTAAGTAGCCTTCTAAGGGATAATTGTGCACAATTATGATTCCAGGTGATAAGTCTATCATGTTGGCTGCTGATTCACAGTTCAGCTGCAGTATTCAGCAGTAGCACTGAAGCAGCTACTGAGCTCTCATGCTTCCTCAGCAACAAAAAGTAACATCACCCAAATCAGATTAGTTTAGACTCAATCAATAGAGTTTTCTGTCTGTCACTGCATCTGGATAATAACGGCAGAGAAGAAGCTGTTCTTGAACGCGTTGGTGCACATATTCAAGCTCCTGTATCTTCTGCCTGACAGAAGAAGTTGGAAGAGAACCTTACCAGGGTGGGAGGGGTCTTTGATGTTGGCAGTCTTTCTGTAAATGGAGTCAGTGGCTGGAAGGAGGGCTTCCTGTAGTTTCCTTATGGTCCTGGGTAGAGTAGTTGCCATACCAGGCCTTTACGTATCGTTAAAATGCTTTCACTGGTGCACCTGTAGAAATCAGTGAAAATCCTTATGGATGTGCTGAATTTCCGAAGCTTCCTAAAGAAGAAGAGGCGTTGTTGTATCACTTTGACCATTGCATCTGCATGGGAAATCCAGAACAGATTGTCAGTTATTGTCACCCCATGGAACTTGACATGCCCTCGCCTGTTCACCTCAGCTCTGTTGATGTAGGTAGGGGCATGTTCACCTGTTTTCTTCCGGGAATCAATGATCAGTTCTTTTATTTTGCTGACATTGAGAGAGAGGTTGTTGTCATACAATAAGCTTCAATCTGCAATTTGAGAGGGAGAGGGTACAATCGGAAGTGACAATATTTCTGTTGAATAAAGGGAACTATGGAGCTATGAGAGAGGAGCTGGCCAAAGTTCAATGGTGCAGTACCTCAGCAGGGATGGCAGTGGAGGAACAATGGCAGATAATGCAGAAGATGCAGGATCAGTTCATTCCAAAAAGGGAGAAAGATCCGAGGAGGAAACATGGGCAGCCGTGGCTGATGAGGGAAGTTAAGAAACATGTAAAGTTAAAAGAGAATAAGTATAAAAAGCAAAGATAAGTGGGAAAACAGAGGACTGGGAAGCTTTTAAAGAACAACAGAGGATTACTAAGAAGGAAATACGCAGAGAAAAAAATGAGGTACAAAGGTAAATGGCCAAAAATATAAAGGAGGATAGTAAAAGCTTTTTTAGGTATGTGAAAGGCAAAAAAATGGTTAAGACTAAAATTGGGCCCTTGAAGACAGAAACAAGGGAATATATTACGAGAAACAAAGAAATGGCAGAAGAATTGAATTGCTACTTCAGATCTGTGTTCACTGGGGAAGACACAAGCAATCTCCCCGAGGTAACAGTAGCTGAAGGACCTGAACTGAAGGGAATTTATACTTGCCAGGATTTAGTGTTGGAGAAGCTGTTAGGTCTGAAGGTTGATAAGTCCCCGGGGCCTGATGGTCTACATCCAAGGGTACTGAAGGAGGTGGCTCGAGAAATCGTGGATGCGTTGGTGATTATTTTCCAGAGTTCAATAGATTCGGGATCAGTTCCTGCGGATTGGAGAGTGGCTAATGTTGTACCACTTTTTAAGAAAGGAGGGAGAGAGAAAGCAGGAAATTATAGACCAGTTAGTCTGACCTCCGTGGTGGGAAAGACGCTGGAGTCTATTATAAAGGATGAAATTATGACACATCTGGATAGTAATAACAGGATAGGTCAGAGTCAGCATGGATTTGAGGGGGAAATCATGCTTGACTAATCTTCTGGAATTTTTTGAGGATGTAACTCTGAAGATGGACGAGGGAGATCCAGTAGATGTAGTGTACCTGGACTTTCAGAAAGCTTTTGATAAAATCCACATAGGAGGTTAGTGAGCAAAATTAGGGCGCATGGTATTGGGGGCAAAGTACTAACTTGGATTGAAAGTTGGTTAGCTGACAGGAAACAGAGTAGTGATAAACTGCTCCATTTCAGAATGGCAGGCAGTGACCAATGGGGTACCGCAGGGAAAAGTGCTGGGACCGCCGCTTTTTACAATATATATTAATGATATAGAAGATGGTATGAGTAATAATATTAGCAAATTTGCTAATGATACTAAGCTGGGTGGCAGGGTGAAATGTGAGAAGGATGTTAGGAGATTACAGGGTGACCTGGACAGGTTAGGTGAGTGGTCAGATACATGGCAGATGCAGTTTAATGTGGATAAATATATGGTTATCCACTTTGGTAGCAAGAACAGGAAGGCAGATTACTATCTAAATGGAATCAATTTAGGTAAAGGGGCAGTACAAAGAGATCTGGGTGTCCTTGTACACCAGTAAACATGCAGGTACAGCAGGTAGTGAAGAAGGCTAATAGCATGCTGGCCTTCATAACAAGAGGGATTGAGTATAGAAGCAAAGAGGTTCTTCTGCAGCTGTACAGGGCCCTGGTGAGACCGCACCTGGAGTATTGTGTGCAGTTCTGGTCTCCAAATTTGAGGAAAGACATTCTGGCTATTGAGGGAGTGCAGCGTAGGTTCACGAGGTCAATTCCTGGAATGGCGGGATTACCTTACACTGAAAGACTGGAGCGACTGGGCTTGTATACCCTTGAGTTTCGAAGACTGAGAGAGGATCTGATTGAGACATATAAGATTATTAAAGAACTGGACACTCTGGAGGCAGGAAACATATTTCAGCTGATGGGTGAGTGCCGAACCAGAGGACACAGCTTAAAAATATGGGGTAGACCATTTAGGATAGAGATGAGGAGAAACTTCTTCACCCAGAGAGTGGTGGCTGTGTGGAATGCTTTGCCCCAGAGGGCATTGGAGGCCCAGTCTCTGGATTCATTTAAGAAAGATTTGGATAGAGCTCTCAAGGATAGTGGAATCAAGGGTTATGGAGATAAGGCAGGAACATGATACTGATTAAGGATGATCAGCCATGATCATATTGAATGGTGGTGCAGGCTCGAAGGGCAGAATGGTCTACTCCTGCACCTATTGTCTATTGTCATTGTGTCATGACACCAAGCCCTCTGCCTCCTTTCTGTATTCTGACTCGTTGTTTGATACCTGTCCTACCACAGTGGTATTGTCAGATTTAGATGGTGTTCATTCTAAATCTGGCTACACAGTTATGGGTGTGTACAGGGAATACTGTAGGGATCTGAAAATGCATCCTTGTGATGCGTCAGTTGAGGATTATCGTGGAGGAGGTTCTGTTGTTTATTTTCACTGATTACTGTCTGTAGTCAGGAAGCTGAGGAACCAGTTGTAGAGGGTGGAGCTGAGACTTTGCTTTGGAGTTTAGAGATTAGTCTGGAAGGGATTATAGTATTGAAAGCAGAGCTGTAGTCAATGAATTGGAGCCTGATGTAGGTGTCCTTGTCATCCAGGTGTTCAGAGGTGAGTGTAAGGCTAGGGAAGTGGCATCTGCTATGGACCTGTTTTTCCAGTAGACAAATTGCTGGGGATCGAGGAAGGCTTGGAGGCTAGAGTTGATGTGGACCATGATCAGCCCCTCAAAGCACTCCATGATTTTGGAGGTAAGAGCCATTGGGTGATAGCCATTCATAGACATTGCATGAATTTTTTTTGATACTAGGATGATGGTCATCTTCATTGGTTAAAAGTTTTAACGTATGGTTGATTAACAGTTCAAATGTTCATTCTTGATAAGTGGTGATTATTTTCTCAAATACAGGCCCGGTAGGAAAAATGAACTGGTAAGTCACTAACAATTCAAGTTGCTGTATTTCAAAACAATCAATCAGGTAATTACATGAGTAAACCAATGAAAAAGATTCTGATAACTTAAAACCAATAAAGCTTGCCATTTAAAAGCTGTAGCTTCTCATTGAAATCCAAAGTTTGCCTTCTGTCCCCTTTTAGTCTTACCGTAAACAGCAACCTCTCGATATTTTTGGAGTCATTTGCGGGTAGTAAATGCCCTTTTTCAAGTGACATTTCAATTCTAATCTTGCCATTTCTTAACCCTTCCAAATTTATGGTTGTCTCTCTGCAATCTGTTGCTGCATTGGTATTTGTGTTCATATTATGTATTTGGACTAGTCTGTGCACAGACCTTATTTTATAACTTAGGCCTGAATTATTTATTACTTTTTCCTACCCCTTTTGTCCTATTTCATAGCTTCCCTTCAATTCCCCTCACTTCTTGGCCTGAAGGATTAATTTCTGCTCTTTGCTTAAAACTTTAGAAACTCAATTGCTCACTCGTCTTCCCATTGTCTCATGACCATACCTTTTCTTCCCATACCTCCACCAACCCCCAACCCAGAGATTATATATCTCTTCTTATACCTAGTTGATAGCATCTTTTCTCTGTTCCAAGATCCCACTTTCTAATCTTCTCATTCTCCTTTGATTCTCCCTCATTAATCCAACCCCTCCATGTCTTCATTTCATTTCCGTCTCAAAGCCAGACTAAGCAAAACTAATATAGCCCATATTTCATCTTAAAATAATTTCATCCTTTTTATTCTCTTCCTTCCAGGCTTGCAAGGCTGTTCTTATCTCATCCACCTTTATCCCCCCTCTCCATTTCTGACTGCTTTTTATCTTTGTTGCTATCTCTCTCTCCAATTTATTTTTGCTTATCCCCTCTTCTCCAAACTGGTGTGCATTAACCTACTCCAAAGACGACAAGGAAAGACATTTAATACATCAGAGAAAGCAAAATGCTAAGCAGTTTGCTCTTTTGAGTGTTCTAGGAATAGGTGACTTTTGTCTGCATAGATTGGGCAAATCAGTAACAATACCATAAGGGGAGTAATTCCTGCAGTGTGTATAGGATGGTTTCCTGGCTCTACATATTGAGGAATCAACTTGAGAGCATACCATCCTAGACTGAATATTGTACAATATGGAAACATAAAAGACAGATCAGGAGGAGGTCATGCGTCCTTCGAGCCTGCTGTGCCATTCATTACAATCATGGCTGATTGTCCAACTCAACAGCTTAATCCTGCTTTCTCTCCTTAACCTTTAATTCCATTAGGCCCAAATGTTATGTCTAGCTGCGTGTTGAATACGTTCAATGTTTTGGCATCAACTAATTTCTGTGGTAATGAATTCCACATGCTCTCCACTCTTTGGGTGGAAAAAATGCCTCCTCGTCTCCATCTTAAATGGTCTACCCGAATCCTCTGACTGTGACCATTGGTTCTGGACACACAGCAACCATCGAGAACATCCTCCCTGCCCCTACTCTGTCTAGTCCTGTTAGAATTTTAAGTCTCTGAAACCCCTGCTTCTTGGGGAAGAGTGGACATAATATGATGGAATTCTTCATTAGGAGAAGTCTTTGTTCATAGAGAGCAGTGTAGTTGATTCTCAGACGAGAGTGCTAAATCTAAATAAAGGAAATTGTACTAGTATGAGGTGCAAAATGGCTGTTGAGGAATGTTTCTTAAAAGACATGACAGTAAATAGGCAACAGCAAATGTTTAAGGAGCGCTGCAACAGTCATTCATTCCTACCAGACAGAAAAATTATGGCTAACAAGGGAAATTAGGAGTAGTATTATTAGATCCTAGGAAGAGGCTTACAAATAGCGGGGGAAAAAAAACATGAGAATTTAGAAAAATTTAGAATACAGCAAAGAAGGAGCAGATAAAGTGAGAGTAAACATGTAGGGAGCATAAAGATTGATCTTGAAAGCTTCTATAAGTATGTGAAGAGAAAAAGATTAGCGAGGGCGAACATCTTGCAGTCAGAAACAGGGAAAGTTATAATGGAGCACAAAAAGGTGATGGACAAATTCAATGCATATTTTGGATCAGCCTTTGTAAAGGACACAAATAATGTTCCAAAAATCTTAAACAACGGTTGACTGTTGGTGAGGTGGAAATTAGCTTTTGTACGGAAATTAAAATGATTAAAGGCTGATAAATCCCCAGGGCCCAATAATCTCCATCCCAGAATATTTCAGGAAGTTGCCCTAGAAATACTAGATTTCCTTCAAGATTCTGTAGCCTCTGAACACTTCCTGTGGATTGGAGAGTAGCTGCTGTAACCACATTGTTTTATAAGAGGTAGAGAGAAAACAGGGAATTGCTCCAGACCGGTTAGCCTAACATTGATAATAAGGAAAATGGTGGGGTCCTTTTATAAAAGATTTAATAGCAGAGCACTTGGAAAGCAATGATAAGATCATTCAGAGTCAGTATGAATTTATAAAAGGAAAGTTGGTCTTGACAAATATAATTAGAGCCATAAAGGTCTACAGTACAGAAAACTATGCTGACCATTTAGGATTCAGATAAGGAAAAAATTCTTTACCCAGAGTGTGACGAACTGTGGAATTCTCTGATAAAGGGAAGTGGTTGAGGCCTGAACATACATTGGTTTTGTGAAGGAGTTTGGATCTCGGGCTTTCTTTGAATTGCTGCTAGAAAAATGTCTATTATTTATCATCCATTACAATGTAATTTGCGTGTTTTGCATTTCTTATGCACTTTCTGCCATATACAATGTGTAATCTGTGCCATCCATGTAGCACGCTTAGTCCTGGAGGAACACTGTGTGTCGTTTTTACTGTATCTGTTGTATGTAGTAGAAATGACATAAAAAGCTACTCTAGGCGAAAGTGAGGACTGCAGATGCTGGAAATGAGAGTCGAGAGTGAGGTGCTGGAAAAGCGCAGCAGGGCAGGCAGCATCTGAGGAGCAGGAATATCAATGTTTCAGGCAAAAGCCTTCATCAGGAATGACCTGATGAAGAGCTTTTGCCTGCACCATCGATTCTCCTGTTCCTCGGATGCTGCCTGACCTCTGTTTTTCCAGTACACACACTCGACAAAAAGCTACTCTACTGTACTCTTTTCTGCAAATAGTTGAAGAAGAACACTACTTTGACTGGGACAACACATCCATCCTCGGGCAGGCCAAACAGAGACACACATGAGAGTTCCTAGAGGCCTGGCATTCTAACCAGAACTCCACCAATAAACACATCGATTTAAACCCTATCTACCATCTCCTGAGAAAAAGAACCAGAAATGATACCACCCACCTTAAGAGACCAAGACACGCGAATAGAATGTAAGACATAACACTAGCACTTCACCGGAGCCTCACTGACAATGTTACCTAGTATGGTGATGAAACGTCTGAAAACAAACCTTTCAGCTCAGCAAATAAACTTATAACCTGAACATCAAATCTTTGCAAAAATTGCATATCTTTTCTCCCCTCAACCTAAATGCTCTCTAGTTCTGGACTACCTTACCCTGGGGAAAAGATCTTGTCTGTTTATCATGTCCATGTCCCTCATGATCTTATAAACCTCCATAAGGGGATCCCTCAGCCTCTGATGCTCCAAGGAAAACCACCCCAGCCTATTCAGCCTCTCCCTATAGTTTAAATCCTCCAACCGTGGCAACACCCTGTAAATCTTTTCTGAACCCTTTCGGGTTTCACAACATCCTTTTGATAGGAAGGAGACCAGAATTGCATGCAGTATTCCAAAAGTGGCCTAACCAGTGTCCTGTAGTACCACAACATGACCTCCCAACTCCAATATTTAATGCTCTGACTAAGAAAGGAAAGCATGCCAAATGCTGCCTTCACTGTCCTATCTACCTGCAACTGTTATTTTCATGGAACCTGCATTCCAAGGTCTCTCTGTTCAGCAACACTCCCCAGGAACTTACCATTAAGTGTATAGGTCCTGCTCTGATTTGCTTTTCCGCTCAGCCCATTGGCCGATCTGATCAAGATCCTGTCGTAATCTGAGGTAACTTACTTCGCTGTCCACTGCACCTCCAATTTTTGTGTAATCTGCAAACTTACTAGCTACGCCTCCTATGTTCACATCCAAATCATTTATATAAGTGATGAAAAACAGTGTACCCAACACTGATCCTTGTGGCACACCACAGGTCACATGCCTCCGGTCTGAAAAGCAACTCCACCACCACCCTCTGTCTTCTACCTTTAAGCCAGTTCTGTGTCCACATGGCTAGTTCTCCCTGTATTCCATGAGATCTAACCTTCCTCATCAGTCTACCATGAAGAACCTTGTCGAACGCCTTACTGAAGTTCATACTAATAACGTCCACTGCTCTGCCCTTATCAATCCTCTTTGTTACTTTTTCAAAAAACTCAATCAAGTTTGTGAGACATGATTTCCCATGCACAAAGCCATGCTACCAATCCCGAATCAGTCTTTGCCTTTCCAAATATATGTAAATTCTGTCCCGCAGGATACCCTCCACTAATTTGCCCACCACCAATGTCCGGCTCACCGGTCTATAGTTCCCTTGCGTTTCTTTCCCTCATAAACCTTTCTTAAATAGTCACACCATGTTAGCCAACCTCCAGTCTTCCTGCACCTCACCCGTGACTATCGATGATACAAACATCTCAGCAAGGTGCCAGCAATCACTTCACTAGCTTCCCACAGAGTTGTAGAGTGCACCT
The DNA here is from genome assembly GCF_004010195.1 of Chiloscyllium plagiosum. NCBI lineage: Eukaryota > Metazoa > Chordata > Chondrichthyes > Orectolobiformes > Hemiscylliidae > Chiloscyllium > Chiloscyllium plagiosum. Next base: position 51,362,353 of record NC_057712.1, read on the forward strand.
GATTAGGTCCTGGGGATTTATCCATTTTTCTGCATTTTAAGACATTTAGCAGCGCCTTCTCTGTTATATGGACATTTTTCAAGATGTCACCATCTATTTCTCCACATTCTTTATCTCCCATGTCCTTCTCAATAGTAAGCACTGATGCAAAATACTCATTTTAGTATCTTCCCCTGTCTCCTGTGACTTGTGCCTTGGAAATAAGGCAGGGCAGGTAACTGAGGTGTCAGTGGGGGAGTACTTTGGGACCAATGACCATAATTCTATTAATTTTAAAATAATGATGGAAAAGGCTAGACTGGATCTAAAAGTTGAAATTCTAAACTGAAGGAAGGCTAATTTTGACGGTACTAGACAAGAAGTTTGAAAACCTGATTGGTGACTGATGTTCGCAAGTAAAGAGACTGCTGGAAAACAGGAAGCCTTCAAAAATGGGATAACAAAAGTCCAGAGATAGTATATTCTTGAATTAGGATGAAAGGAAAGGCTATTAAGTGTAGGAAAAGCTGGATGACTAGAGAAATTGAGGTTTTGTTCAAAAAAAAGGAAGGAAGCGCTTGTCAGGTATGCACAGGAGAGATCAAGTGAAACCTTTAGACGAGTATAAAGGCAGTAGAAGCATGCAAAAGGGAAATCGGGATGGCAAAAAGCGGACATGAGATAATTTTGGTAAATAGGGTTAAGGAGAATCCAAAGGGTTTTTTATAAATCTATCAAGGACAATATATCAAGAACCCGGGTCTCTGGCCTCACAGCGCCAGAGACTCCGGGTTCAATTCCCGCCTCAGACAACTGCTATGTGGAGTTTGCACATTCGCCCCGTCTGTGTGGGTTTCCTCTGGGTGCTCCGGTTTCCTCCCACAGTCCAAAAATGTCCACATTAGCGGAATTGGCCATGCTAAATTGCCCATAGTGTTAGGTGACTGGGTAAATGTAGGGGAATGGGTCTGGGTGGGTTGCTGTTCGGAGGGTCGGTGTTGACTTGTTGGGCCGAAGGGCCTATTTCCACACTAATCTAATCTAATCTAACAAAGTGGTAACTAGGGAGAGAATAAGGCTCTTCAAAGATTAGTAAGGCAACCTACATGTGAAGCCGCAGGAGATGGGGGCGATAATAAATGAGTATTTTGCATTAGTGTTTACTGTGGAGAAGGACATGGAAGGTATAGAATGTGGGGAAATAGATGGTAACATCTTGAAAATTGTATATATTACAGGGGAGGTGGTGCTGGATGTCTTGAAATGCACCTCCAGGACCTGATTAGGTATACCCTACAACTCTGTGGGAAGCTAAGGAAGCAATTGCTGGGCCCCTTGCTGAGATATTTGTATCATCAATAGTCGCAAGAGAGGGTGCCGGAAGACTTGAGGTTGACTAACATGATGCCACTATTTAATAAAGGTGGTAAGGAAAAGCCAGTAACTATAGATCGGTGAGGAGAAAGTGAGATCTGGAGGTGCTGGAGATCAGAGTCGAGAGTGCGGTGCTGGAAAAGCACAGCACCCAAGGAGCAGGAGAATCGACATTTGCTGCTCTTCGGATGCTGCCTGACTTTCTCTGCTTTTCCAGCACCACACTCTCGACTATAGACCAACGAGCCTGACATCGGTGGTGGGCAAGTTGTTGGAGGGAATCCTGACTGACCGAATTTACGTGTTTGGAAAGGCAAAGACTGAATAGCTGTGGTTCTGTTCGCCGAGCTGGAAGTTTTTGTTGCAATGAGCACCCGAGCTACAAATCTTCTCACAAACTTTGAAAGACTGAATAGGCAAAGTCAGCATGGCTTTGTGAATGGGAAATCATGTCTCACTAATTTGATTGCGCTCTTTTGAAGAAGTAACAAAGAGAATTGATGAGGGCAGAGCAGTGGACGTTATCAATATGGACTTTAGTAAGGCTTTCGATAAGGTTACTCAGGAGAGTGGTTAGCAAGGTTAGATATCATGGAATACAGGGCGAACTAATCATTTGGATACAGAACTGGCTCAATGTAGAAGACAGGGTGGTGGTGGAGGGTTGCTTTTCAGACTAGAGGCATGTGACCAGTGGTGTACCACAAGGATTGGTGCTGGGTTCACTACTTTTCTTCATTTATATAAATGATTTGTATGTGAGCATAAAAGGTATAGTTAATAAGTTTGCTGGTGACATCAAAATTGGAGGTGTCGACAGCAAAGCAGGTTACCTCAGATTACAATGGGATCATAATGGGCTGAGGAGTGAATGTGGAGTCACAGGTAGATAGGATAGTGAAGGTGGTGTTTGGTATGCTTTCTTTTATTGGACAGAGCATTGTGTATCTGAGTTGGGTGGTCATGTTGTGGTTGTACAGGACATTAGTTCGGCCACATTTGGAATATTGTGTACAATTCTGGTCTCCCTCCCATCGAAAGGATGTTGTGAAACTTGAACGTGTTCAGAAAAGGTTTACAAGTATGTTTCCTGGGTTGGAGGATTTCAGCTACAGAGAGGCTGAATAGGTGGATGGAACGTATTCAGCCTAGAGCTTGCTAACCAGTGATGTTCCTCAGGGATCTGTTCTAGGATCACTGCTTGTTGTGATTTTTATAAATGACTTGGATGAGGAAGTGGAAGGGTGGGTTCATAAGCTTGATGGAGTGGTGGATAGTGTGGAGGGCTGTTGTAGGTTACAATGAGACATTGACAGGATGCAAAACAGGGCTGATAAGGGGCAGATGGAGTTCAACCTGGAAAAATGTGAAGTCATTCACTTTGGAAGGGTTAATGATAGGATTCTTGGCAGTGTGGAAGAACAGAGGGATCTTGTGATCCATGTCCATATTGATAGGATTATTAAGAAGGCATATGGTGTGTTGGCTTTCATTAGCATGTGGATTGAGTTTAAGAGCTACAAGGTTATGCTGCAGATCTATAGAGCCCCAGGTAGATTACACTTGGAATATTGTGTTCATTTCTGGTCACCTCATGGATGTGAAGCTTTAGAGAGGGTGCAGAGGAGATTTAACTGGATGCTACCTGGACTGAAGGACATTTCTTATGGTTGAGGGAGCTAGGGCTTTTCTCAATGGAGTGAAGAAAGATGAAAGGTGACTTGATAGCGGTGTTGAGAGTGGCATAGATAGAGTGGATAGCCAGAGACTTTTTCCCATGGCAAAAATGTCTATCATGAAGCATAATTTTAAGGTAATTGGAGGAAGGTTTAGAGGAAATGTCAGAGGTAGGTTCTTTACGCACTGCCAGCAATAGTGGTAGAGTTAGATACATTAGGGACATTTAAGCAAGTCTTGGAGAGGCACATAGAACATAGTAGAATGAAGGGTATGTAGTTAAGGTTGATCTTAGATAAAAGGTTGGCACAACATCGTGGATTAAAGGGTCTGCACTGTTGTATGTTCTCTATTCAAAGAGAATTGCAATTCCAATTTTCATATTATTGGGTTATTTTCACACAGAAGTACTTTTACAACGAGCTAATTTTATCACCCGGAATTAAAGATTCAGTCGTGTTAAAACGGTATTTAGAAGTTCAGAAAATGAAATTCCAAACATGGTAATTTCTGAAATTAAAATTTACCCAAATCACTTTCCTCCATTCAAACACAACATGGAACCAATTCCAAAAGGTAAATTTTTACCAAGCTTTCTGAACCAAATTTTTAAATCCACGTAAGGAATGAAAACATGTTACACAAAACATCGCTTAACAACAAAACGAACAAAAGTGCATTCAAACCAGATCACAAAGAATTCAACTTAGTTCCGTGAATGTGATTTACAGAAAGCTGGTCTCTCTCTCTCTCTCTCTCTCGTGCACTTATAAACATTTTCCACTTTTCTTCTTATGTCAGCTTTTAGCTTTTTGTTTGTTCCTTGCTCTTAAAGAGAATTGAGGTGTAGAGTATTTTCACGTCCCAGAACAATCAGAATTGGGGAGTTTAACTCCATAAATCTTGGTTGTGATACAAAGCCGCTAACCAAAAACTGACTGATTTAATCTCAAAGTGCGAATCAAAATACCCCTCAGACATTCAGGTTGCTCGCGTGTTTTCATCCCCCTTTTCAGTTTTTTTTTTCGCTAAGAACAGGTTTTGAGTGGTTAGTCCATGGAGTCAGGAGGAATTTGTTGGGGATATGGATTCTTGTCAGGAGATGTCCTCCCATTCTTTCTGGCTGTTTTTGGTGAATTTCAATTTCTCTTAATTTTTAATTGACTTTTCAGCTCTGGTTTTTTCCTGTCGTGGCTTGATTTCTGTATTCCTTTTCCGACAACAGGTCTGTCCCGTTTAAGAAGAAGGAACTCCTTACCCGTTCTTTCTCTGTCATCTTTCCCCACATTCTCTTAACATCATCCAGGGGCCGTTGTCCCAGGGTGGGTATTGTACTTTCGTCTGATTTTCAGAGATTTTAAATTGGTTGAATTGTTGTTCCACATATTCCTTTAGTTTCAGCAGAATTTCATCTCCTATTATGTCAGGTGGGGCCAGCCTACCCTTGGTAGAACTGCCAGCAACTGTATTCTTATCGTTTGGTATTGTGATAATTTTGGTTCTCGAGTCCTGTGCTTGGTCGGAGACTACTTCTGTTCTGCATATCAACCTGGTCAGAGACTATTATCTCAGCTCTGCCGTGTACAAACATCAGACTTGAGGGAGTTTGAACCTGCTTAACAAGACGGAATTTGGATTTGGAAGAAAGGAAAGACCATTAAGTTGAGACAACTGATTTCTGTTGGCACCCAGATGGGTCTCTAGTCCACGGAGAAGACCGGGTTCTTTCAGCAATCCTACCAGACTAGGCCAAGTTATTAGATCCAATACTTTTAATGAGAATCCAAAGGCAAACAGGCTTCACAATGTCTTGTCTTATACAATTTTAACTTTATGTGCCCCTCCGCCCGTTTTGATTACTGTTGGTCAGCAGAGCCGAGTTGTCTTTCTGTAATTGGTTTTTGGGAGCAGCATCTCATTGTTCAAGCTTGCTCATCACTGAGATGGACAAGCTTGTTGTACCCCCGGTCATATTTTTACAGACATCATTATCTTGAACATTTGCTAGTTGTACCGTGGAGAAAGTGAGGTCTGCAGATGCTGGAGATCAAAGTTGAAACTTTATTGCTGGACATTGTTCAAGCTTGCTCATCACTGAGATGGACAAGCTTGTTGTACCCCCGGTCATATTTTTACAAACATCATTATCTTGAACATTTGCTAGTTGTACCGTGTTAATTACCAATTAATTAGATCAGGAATTTTTAAATTCCTCATTAAAGATGCAATGATAAGGAGGTAATTTTAACGGTGTGAAACTGGTTTGAATTTTTTAGTTTTTTTTTAGTATATTACAGATTGTCAAGAGTCTGTAACCTTGGCATATTAGCTACTCTGTACAGTGCTGTTATTGTTCTTAATCAAATGTTAAGTGTTGTTTATCTATGTTCTTGCAAGAATGATTGCACATTCGGCAACCTTGAAAAATGTTACTGCCAGCATTTCTGCTGCATCCAGTCAACCATTTTCTGTTCAGTTATGGCAGCCTTTGGCCATTTTATGCTACTCACTTATGGGCAGCTATAATAGAACCTTTTGTATTCTAAATGAATCTAATCCCGTTTGCCAGCATTTGGCCCACATCTCTCTCCACCCTTCCTATTCATATACCCATCTAGATGCCTCATAAATGTTGTAGTAATGCCAGCGTTCTCCAGATCTGATAGATCATTCCATGCACGCACCATCCTCTGTGTGAAAAGGTTGCCCTTCAGGTTCCTTTTAAATCTTTCCCCTCTCGCCTTAAACCTGTGTGCTCTAGTTTTGGACTCGGCTACCCTGGGGAAAAGACCTTGGCTATTCACCCTATCTGTGCTGCTCATGATTTTATATGTTTCTATAAGGTTGCCCTTTAGCCTCTGATCCTCCAGAGAAAGTAGCCCTAGCCTGTTCAGCCTCTCCCTGTAGCTCAAATTCTCCAACCCTGGCAACAACCCTGTGAATCTTTTCTGGTGGTGTTAAATGACAAAAGTGATGGTGTGGGAGTCAAAATAGTTTGTGGAAACCTCATCTCTGTGACACAAATTTCATGATACAAGTAGCTGTTAATGTTGTATTAGTGGCACCTGTTGTAAAAGCAAATCTGTAATGTGAATTAGACATTCCGTTGTAATAGATATTGCTCATTGATATTTGAAGAAGGTGCAGTAAACATGGTGGCAAGTACAAGTATTATGTTCACTAAGAAAGTTGCATTTATATACCACTTTAAACGTGTCACAAGGTACTTAACATGGGTATTATCAATCAGAATGTAATACTGCATCTTGTAAGGAGGTGAAACTGGTGGATAGATTGTTCAGAATCCGATCTTGAGTAGCTTAAAGGAGAAGAGTTAAGAAATAGATTTAGCAACTTAAGAGTGGTCCAATTAAAATTGGGTATTATTGAAAATTTCAAAAGCATCAACACCTGTGGAAAGTGGAGTTAGGAGATTTAAAGGGATGACCCAAGCTATAGAAGGGATATGAAAGCATGGAATTTTTTTTTTAAATGCATGGTGTTCTTTAATTGGTACCATTGTTGAACATGCATGTTATGATAAAGGAAGGAGAGTTTTAGATCGTGTTTATAGGGGGGGTAAATGTGTGAAGCCAGCTAAAAGTGCCTTTGGAATAGAGACTGTAAAGATATGAATGAAGGTTCAGCAATAGATACTTATCTCTGTGTCACATGGCACCAGTAGTGGCTACGGAGCAGAGTTTGAGACAGTGGTCTCACAATCATTAGTATAGGTTTGAAATAATGAAAATCTGAAGATATTGATGGGCGGCATGATAGCTCAGTGGTTAGCATGGCTGCCTCACAGCACCAGAGACCTGGGTTCAATTCCCGCCTCAGGCAACTGTCTGTGTGAGTTTGCACATTCTCCCTGTGTTTGTGTGGGTTTCCTCCGGGTGCTCCGGTTTCCTCCCACAGTCCATGGCATGCAAAATTACCCATAGTGTTAGGTGAAGGGGTAAATGTAGGGGAATGGGTCTGGGTGGTTGCTCCTCGGAGGGTCGGGTGTGCTTTGTTGGGCCGAAGGGCCTGTTTACACACTGTAAGTAATCTAATCTTTGAATACAAAATTGAGATCATTGAGTGATAAGACGGTCAGTGTGAATCCGATGGGCCAAATGGCCTGTTTCACAGAATCCCTACAGTATGGATTCCATGACTCCTTTCAAGTTTCATAACATCTTGCCTATACTGGGAGACCAGAATTGAATGCAGTATTCCGAAAGTGGCCTGATCAATGTCTTGTACAGCTGCAACATGACCTCCCAACCCCTGTACTCAATGCATTGACCAACAAAGGCAAGCATACCAAATGCTGCTTTCACTATTCTGTCTACCAGTGACTCCACTTTCAAGGAACCATGAACTTGCACTCCAAGGTCTCTTTGGTGGGCAGCACTCCACAGGACCTTGCCATTCAATTTAGAAGTCTGCTCTGATTTACTTTAGCAAAATGCAGCACCTCACGTTTATCTAAATTAAATTTGATCTGCCACTCTTCAGTCCGTTTGCCCATCTGATCAAGGTACCTTTATGCTTTGAGACAATTATCATCACAGTCTACTACACCACCAATTTTAGTGTTCTTTGCAAACTTACTAACTATACCTCCTATTTTCACATCCAAATCATTTATATAAATGATCAAAAGTAGTGGGCCCCACACCGATCCCTATGGCACTCCACTGGTCACAGGCCTCTGGTCTGAAAAGGAACCCTCCACCACCACTCTGTCTCCTACCTTTGAGCCAATTTTGTATTGAAATGGTTCGCTGTTCCTGTATTCCATGTGATCTAATGTTGCTAACCAGTCTACCACGTGGGACTTTGTCGAATGCCTTGCTGAAGTCTCCTATCTTTCTTTCTTTCCTTGAAAAGCATTGTTGCTCTAGCTAACTTCAATCTGGATGGGAATATTCCAAAATCAAGGAAGATTTGGAAAATCATCGGACCCACTATTTCTGTAGTTCTGTCTTTTACATTTTGACTGTATGAGAGGAGAGTGGTGACTGGTTGGCAGCTCTCTCCTCCCATGCAGTATAAATATCGACTTCCCCTTTAGTTGGTGATATTGTAATGATTGCAAGATGAAATATTCAACAAAATATCTCTTCCTGGAGGTCCATTAGAGTTTAGTCCCTTGGGTTTCTCCCAGTATTTGATCTCTGCTAATACTAATTAATTTCCTCATTCCTATCAGTTCCTCAACTACTTATTTTCTGATATGTGGCTTGTTTGTTTTCTCTGTGAAAAAGGGCTCACTATGTTGTTCCATGTTTTTGGCTTTTTGTCATTCACCATAAAATCATCTTCTGTCTCTGCTTGTAAATAACTTTCAAGCTTTTTTTTTATATCACTGCCTACCTTACTATTGGGCTCTACTTTTTCCCGTTACGTTGGCTTTTTGGTGGCTCTTTGCTAACATCTAAAACATTTCCAATCTTCAGGCTTTCCACTATTTGCAACATTACATGCTCTTTTCAAAAATAAAACTATCCTTAATCTCCTTAGTAAGTTCTGGTTCTACCTCACTCAATTTCTATTGTCTGATATATCTTCGAATATTTTGTCTTGTTTCTTCAGATAGTTCCCTTGTTTTAGTCTCAAAAGCTCTGAGTCTGTTTACTCAGTCGCGCTTAACCAGCTTTCCATTCATACCTATGTAATTGGCTCCCTGTTCATAGACAATTGTTGTGACTAAGAAAGGCAGGTAGATCCAGAAAGTAGCTGGAAATGTGTTGCTGGAAAAGCGCAGCAGGTCAGGCAGCATCCAGGGAACAGGAGAATCGACGTTTCGGGCATAAGCCCTTCTTCAGGAATGGGGAAAGTTTGTCCAGCAGGCTAAGATAAAAGGTAGGGAGGAGGGACTTGGGGGAGGGGCGTCGGAAATGTGATAGGTGGAAAGAGGTCAAGGTGAGGGTGATAGGTCAGACTATTTCTATTTCTATCTCAGGCGACCGAATCAACACTGACATCTACTACAAACCGACCGACTCACACAGCTACCTGGACTA
>NC_057712.1:51371683-51380965 GCF_004010195.1 Chiloscyllium plagiosum
GACCTCTCCGCCCCCACTCCAGTCTGACCTATCACCCTCACCTTGACCTCTCTCCACCTATCACATTTCCGACGCCCCTCCCCCAAGTCCCTCCTCCCTACCTTTTATCTTAGCCTGCTGGACAAACTTTCCCCATTCCTGAAGAAGGGCTTATGCCCGAAACGTCGATTCTCCTGTTCCCTGGATGCTGCCTGACCTGCTGCGCTTTTCCAGCAACACATTTCCAGCTCTGATCTCCAGCATCTGCAGACCTCACTTTCTCCTCAAAGATCCAGAAAGTAGCAATGGAAGAGCGTCAGCGCTTGCAGTTGTCTGACAGGTTTGAAATTCATGCTGCTTGGGTGAACAAGAACATAGAATGCAAGGAGAATAAGCGGACTGATCATCATGTCATGGCATATTGTGTCCTTTAGAGAAGGAAAATATCATCCTTACCTGGTCTGGCTTACATGTGACTCCAGATCTACAGTCTTAATTGTCCTTAGGAATGGGAGTAAATACTGGCCTATCCAGCGATGCCTTCATCCCAGGAATAAATTCAACAAAAGCTATTCAAGTGGGAGGACTCAATAGTTGCAGTTAGACATAGCAACTTTAAAGGGTTTGATACTGGTCTCTGCAGCCAATGTCATGAATCTTAAAAACTGTATTACATCCCCAGTGCATCTAGGGATTGGAGAGGAACTTGGAGTTGGCGGTGACAGATCATGTTAACATGGTCCATGATATAATTAGGACTTAGAAAGAGGTTCTGTTGAGTATGAGTAGCTAGGATCAAATTGATATAGGATATAAAAGGTGTCAGAGTTGAATTTGTGACACTAAGATTGGTTTGGAGTATTGGCACGTCTACTAGGAGCTGAAACATAACAAATTGCTAGAGAAACTCAGCATATCCAGCATTACCTGTGTGAAGAAAGCAGAATTAACGTTTTGAGTCCAGTGACTCTTCAGAACTATTATTGGTGAGGGAAAACTTAGTGTCTAAACTGAAGTTGAAGTGGGTGGGGTAGGGGTCGGTGGAGAGGGTTGGAAGATGAGTAGATAGGTAGGGATGGAGACCAGTGAAAGGGCACAATATGAAAGAGATTGGTGAACAAAGAGATTATGGATAGCAGACCAGGACAGAAGATAAATTGAATGAGATAATAAGAGCTAAGAGTGAGAAAGTGGATTTGCTGTGCTGAATGTAACCCATATAATATGATAACGAGCCTAGGGTCTATGGGAATGGGTGACTTCTGAAAACAATCCATGTCATAACTGGGTGTTCGGTGCGTAAAAAATATGGAAGGATTGAATCAAGCTGTAAAGTTGTTGAACTCAGTTTGAGTCCAAGAAGTTGCCGTGTCCCAAAGTGGAAAATGAGATGTTCTTTGAACTTGCACTGATGATCACTGGAACACTGCAGTAGACTTGCAAAAGAAATGTTGGTCAGGAAACATGGTGTCTTGAAGTGACAGGCAACTGGAAGTTTGGGGTCATTTCTCTGAAGAGTGTAGGTGTTCTGCAAAGCATTTTTGTCTCAAAACTGTGAAGGAGAGCACATTGTGAACAGTAAATACTGTAGACTAAATTGACTTAAGTACAAGTAATCACTACTTCAACTGGAAGGTACATCTGAGGATCCTTGGATGGTTAGGAGGTAAAAAGGCAGGTATTAAACTGACTACGATTTTGTGGGAAAGTACTGTGGGAGTCTGAGGTAGTGTGTATGAATGTGTCCTGGAGTGAACCATTCCTGCAGTATGCTGACTGGTGAAATGTGTGTCTGATCATGGCATGCTATTGGAGCTAACGGAAATGGCAACTTACAAAGTTTTGGATGCAGAGGCAGGTGTGGTGGTAAGTGAGGACCAGAGGGATGCTATTATTACTCTGGAAGGGAAGGAAAGAGGGCAGAAGTATGGGTGGTGGGCCAAACATTACTGAGGGCCCTGTTGACCACACTGCAGGGAATCCTTGGTTGAGTGAAAAGATGGAATTTCTGAGAGGAGGTAAAAGAGAAGTTCAAAATGATGCTGAGTTTGGCCAGACAGAGGAGAGTGGCGATGGTTGGGGACAGCCCAGGAACTCTTCAGGAAAATATGGAGAGCCTTAAGATCATCTTGATTGGGGGATGGACATGTAAAAGGATTGCGCATCCATGGTGAAAAGACAGCCATTGCTGCCCGCCAAATAGAAATTTTGAAATTCGCATAAAGCATCAGAAGAATTACGGATATAAGTGGGGAGAGACTGGACAGGGGGAGGAAAATACAGTCAGGGTAGGAAGAACTAAGTCCTATTGGGGCTGAAACAGGTAGAAACAATGGACCTGGGGAGTTCTGTTTGTGGATTTTGGGAATAAGTTAGAAGTGGGCTGTATGGGATTGGAAACTGAGAGGGGAGGTTGCCATGGGGTGATCCCCAGGTTGGTGACAATCATAGACACAATAACCTGATGCTCAGTGGTGGGGTTGTAAGTGGGAGCGATAAGAGAACGTGTCCAAAAGCTGATGCCCAGCCTCTGCAACATAGAGCCCAGCTTCCCCCCTCCCCCAACCTTGCGATTTCAAATAAACCTGTTGTATTATAACCTTGTCATGTGACTTCTGATTATAGCTATATGACCAGCTGAATGTCTTTATTTTGAATGGGTGCTGAATGAGCATGCAGCAGTATTATCTTATAGATTTACCTAAGTTGCAAGATACTTGATGTGTTGTGGGAATTGTAACCTTCTTAACAATGGGGTGGGAGTGTATTGAAGAACTAGCCATTTCAACAGGAGGACTCTGAAAGAACTGGAGTTAAAAGAGCAAGTCATTTTTCACAGTTGGTTGACGTTGTCACAGATTAATAATGACACAAAGAATTATGCTTCAAATGGATAAATATGGATGACAGGGACTGGCGCAATGTAAAAGTGTTAAGAAATTACACTCATTTCTGAATAATGAAAGACTTTTGCCTGTGTAACCGACCTGAAGCAATTGCAACTATTGGTCACTCATTAAGTATTACTGACTTGAGAACCTCTTTTTTTTTTTTTCCCCCTCAGTCTCCTCCCCATGCCGTGGGTTTGCCTCCAAGCATCCTCAACCTAACTGGAGAAGACCTTTGCACAGAGAAGGGATGCACTGTTTCTGAAGCTCTAGTAAGTATTATTTTTGCTAGAAGGTCAATTTGTGTGTCTCTGGGTAGCACGCTAGTTAGAAACACTGTTTCACACCATCAATTAGGACTTGAACCTGGGCCCTTCAGTTAGTCACAATTATGCTACTGAATAATATGGTTAAAACCTTTCACCTGGTCGAACAGTAATATGAATTTAGCTTTCTATTTCAAAATTAAGCATGCAGTTTGAGATGAGACATGACCATCATCAGAACTGCAAGAAAGCAAATGGTGTTTGTAGTATGCAAAATGAATGGATTTAATGAAAAGCAAGTTGCATTTTCTTTTGATGAAAAATAATCCTGAAGCTGAACCTTTTCAGGTCTGAGTGGTAAGGTTTCTGTGTGATGCCAAATCAGCAATCTCTGCTGGCTGGTGATAGAGGAGCTACAATTATAATCCATGCTCCAGAATGGAGTGAAGAATCAGCCATATTTGCACTCCTGATTACTGTCTAGTCAGTTCTTTATTGTGGAGAAAGTGAGGTCTGCAGATGCTGGAGATCAGAGCTGAAAATGTGTTGCTGGAAAAGCGCAGCAGGTCAGGCAGCATCCAGGGAACAGGAGAATCGACGTTTCGGGCATAAGCCCTTCTTCAGGAAAAACGTCAATTCTCCTGTTCCCTGGATGCTGCCTGACCTGCTGCGCTTTTCCAGCAACACATTTTCAGTTCTTTATTGTGTCCAAATATAGTTTTGCATCTTATGAGACATCTCTCAGAATTATGCAGACCCATTTGAGACTTTGACAAAGCTCTCCGTTTAGAGTCGCACATATCTATTTTCTGATTTATGTGGAATATAGTTTTTACAACTGCAGATGATTACATAGAATAATCCTTAATTTTAAGATTTAGGCTGGTGAAGTGAAATGTTAATTATTTTTGTCCTAATTAGCAAATAGACCAAATAAAGTAGCTTTGGTTTCTTACACGTGCTCAATGCATTATAGTCAGTGAGGCTTTGTAGCGTACTTCCAGTTTGTAAGCAAGTGGAAAAAGCTGTACAAAGTCAAACAATAGTTGTTTTTGGTTTGCTTTGATGAAAAATGTTAAATTTTCTGCTTTTCTTGGAATCATGCAATCATTCCTTTGTGTTTAACAAAAGAGGCAGATGTGATCTTGGCTCAGATCTCCTGATAAATTACCTAGCACCCCCCCCCCCCCCCCCAAGTGTTGCAGTGTTGCAGTGTTGAACTAGATTCCCTGAAGCTTCATGTCACTTTAAACTCTTGATTCGCAGAGATGTCAGTCACTGTTTTCCATGCTGAACCTTGAGTCTTAGCCAGGCTGCTGCATTGCTTTCAGTAGAAAAGAGCATATGTTTTCGGAAAGCTAAATGTTTTGGAAGGTTCACTAGTCCAGCTGGTCTTACCTCTTTAAATAGGGATGTGTGACAGTGCTTATTAATGGAGAGTGTCACAATTGGGTGGAATGAGGTTGATTGACTCTTGTCTTTTCCCAATCCTTGCTGATCACAACTGGGATTTGAAAAGGAGGATATACTTGCCAATTAATTGTTTGAATGTTTGTGTATCTCTTTTATTAACACTAATCAGACAGGGTTTCTTGAATTTTAATAGAATCTGGGTAGCTTTAATTGTACTTGTATAAGTAAAATAAACTCTGCGTGGCATGGTGGCTCAGTAGTTAGCACTGCTGTCTTAGAACACCAGGGACCTAGATTTAATAGCATTGAGTGACTGCACCACTTTGGCCATATCCATGTTATTGAAGTATTGTTTTCATTCTCTTCCTATTACACTTTGAGATATATTGACTGCCGTGTACATATGGGGTATTTCATGCAGTGACTGTTTTCAAGCCACTTGCAAGCAATATTGCGTGCATTTCTGGTCTACTTCCTATCGGAAAGATGTTGTGAAACTTGAAAGGGTTCAGAAAAGATTTACAAGGATGTTGCCTGGGTTGAGGGATTTGAGTTATAGGAGGAGGCTGAACAGGCTGGGGCTGTTTACCCTGGAGCGTCAGAGGCTGAGGGGTGACCTTATAAAGGTTTACAAAATTGAGGGGCATGGATAGGATGAATAGGCAAAGTCTTTTCCCTGGGGTTGGGGAGTCCAGAACTAGAGGGCATAGGTTTAGGGTGAGCGGGGAAAGATATAAAAGAGACCTAAGGGAAAACTTTTTAACGCAGAGGGTGGTGCGTGTATGGAATGAGCTGCCAGAGGATGTGGTGGAGGCTGGTACAATTGCAACATTTAAAAGGCATTTAGGTGGGTATATGCATAGGAAGGGTTTGGAGGGATATGGGCCGGGTGCTGGCAGGTGGGACAAGATTGGGTTGGGATATCTGGTTGGCATGGACGGGTTGGACCGAAGGGTCTGTTTCCATGCTGTACATCTGACTCTGACTCTGACTACATTTTCAAGGGTAACCCCTGAGTCGTACTGCCGAACTGTAGCCAACCAGCACGCCAGCTCTCCTTCCTCACCCATCCACTTCCAAAATGCACCTTACCCCTCCACCTCTCCCTCTTCATCTTACTCCCTCGCACTCCTTCCCAGACCCTCAGCCCAACTCCCTCCTAATCTTCTTTCTCTCTCACACCCACACCCACTCTCCCCCCACCACACCACCCGAACTCTGAAGCCGAACGGTCTGTGCTCAGGGTTCGCATTCCTAATCTTCCGTTCCCATCTCAACGAATTCCAGATCAGCCACGATGTGAAGCTGCTGTTCCTCTGCTTCTGCTTCCATGCCTCCTCCTTTTACAAAACTCAACCTCCCTCTGACAACCCCTTCTCCTGCCTCCAACCTTCCTCCTCCACTTGGTCAACACCTGATGACCTTGTACCTGTCCTAGATCTCTTCATTGCAGACTGCCGACATGACATTGGCTGCCTCAATTTTTCCACCCCCCCTCAACCTCCAACATGCTGCAGTCCACTCGCTCCGCAACAACTCCCCAGTTTGCCATCAAACCTGCTGACAAAGGCAGAGCAGTAATAGTCTGGAGAATGGACCTCTGTTGCAGAGGCCAAACGCCATCTCTCCAACACCCCTTGCCCACAGTCCATCAAGCCAAAATCACCAGCACTGTCCGTGCCCTCATTGCCTCCGCTGATCTCCCCTCCACTGCCTCCAAACTCATAGTCCACCAGCCCCGTACTGCCCGGCTCTACCCGCTCCCCAACATCCACAAGCCCAACTATCCGGCCAACTCATCGTCTCGGCATGCTTCTGTCCCACCAAACTCCTCTCTTCCTACCTCAACTCCATCCTGTCCCTCTTCAGGCACTTCCCAGCTACATCTGCAATACCAACCACACCCTCCATCTCTTCAGCAAGTTGCATTCCCCAGCCCCCAGCGCTTTATCTTCAATATGAACATGCACTCCTTCTACACATCCATACCACAAAGATGGTCTGCAGGCCCTCCGCTTCTTCCTCTCCACAGACCCATCCAGTTCCCTTCCACCGATTACCCTCCTCTGCCTCACCGAACCCGTCCTCACCCTCAATAACCTTTCCTATTTCCTCCAATTCAAGGGGTGGTCATAAGCATTCAGATGTGCCCCAGCTACAACCTGCCTCTTTAGCTATATTGAACAGTCCCTTTTCAGTACCTAGGCAGGCACTGTGCCCCACCTTTTCCGCCGTTATGTCGATGATTGCATTGGTCCAGCGTCCTGCACCCAGGATGAACTGGAGCAGTTCATTGATTTTGCCCACAGCTTCCACTCCACCCTCAAATTCACTTGGTCCATCTCAGGCACCTCCTTCCCTTTGCTTGACCTCACCATTTTCTTCTGTGGCGACAGTTTCCAGACAGACATTTACTACACACCTACAGACTCCTATAATTACCTGAACTACACTACCTCTCGCCGATAACCTGCAAGAACTCCATCCCATTCTCCCAATTCCTCCACCTTCGAAACGCCTGCTCAGTCGAAGAGATGTTCCACTTGCAAGCATCCCAGATGTCCACCTGTTTTAGATTAGATTAGATTAGATTAGATTAGATTACAGTGTGGAAACAGGCCCTTCGGCCCAACAAGTCCACACCGACCCGCCGAAGCGAAACCCACCCATACCCCTACATCTACCCCTTATCTAACACTACGGGCAATTTAGTATGGCCAATTCACCTGACCCTGCACATCTTTTGGACTGTGGGAGGAAACCGGAGCACCCGGAGGAAACCCACGCAGACACGGGGAGAACGTGCAAACTCCACACAGTCAGTCGCCTGAGTCGGGAATTGAACCCGAGTCTCTGGCGCTGCGAGGCAGCAGTGCTAACCACTGTGCCACCGTGCCGCCCACAAACAAGTTTTGAACAAGGTGCTTTTCCTCCCTCTGTCATCCAGACAAGCCTCTGCCACACCACCTCCATTCCCCGTTCCACTGCTCTAAACACCACCCATGCAATAAAGACAGAGTCCCCCTTGTCCTCACCTACCATCCAAGCAGCTTCCACATCCAACGCATCATTCTTAAACGCTTCTGCCAACTCCAACTAGACCCCATCACCAAGAACATCTTCTCCTCCCTACCCCTCTCTGCCTTCCGCAAGGACCGTCCCCTTTGACAGTCCTTGGTTTGCACCACCACTCCCCTTGGACCCCCCCACATACCTTCCCCTGCAACTGGGAAAGATGCAAAACCTGCTGGTACACCAATCCCTTCACCTCTATTCAGAGCCCAAAACAGTCCTTCCAGGTGACAGAGGTTCACCTGCCTCTCTTCCAACCGAGTTTACTGCATCAGGTGTTCCCAATGTGGTTGTCTTGGGGAACAGTTCACCAAACATCACAGCTGGGCCAGCAGGAGCTGACCGGACCTCCCAGTCACCGCCCATTTCAAATCCCCTAACCACTCCCTTTCAGGCATGACCATTCCATTGCCACAATGAACCACACCGCAAATTGGAGGAACAGCATCTCATCTTCCCCCTGGGCAGGCCTACATCCCAGAGGACTCAACATTGATTCTTCAATTTCAAATAACCTCCCTTCCCAGCCCCTCCCTATCCCTTCCACTGTTCCCTGGCACCAACTGGATTCATTCCTCCCGTTGACCAACCAGGTTATACCCTCTACCTGTCTTTACCTATCCTCACTTCACCACCCTGCACTCGCCACCCATTTTTGTCTGCAGCTCCCCCCACACCCACCTGAATTGTCAACTTCTCCATATACTGAGGCTGCCTGGCTTTGTGTTTTCCAGCCATCTGCTTGTCTATTCAAGCCAATTGAGGCATGACTCTTGGCTATTAATTTGTCAATCTTATTCTAGGAAACTTCATTATCCAATTAAAACATCGTACATTTTCTCAATGCCATTTTATTCCAACTTCTTTCTCTTGAGACAGGTTTTAAAAAAGAAATGCCATTTCAGTACCAGAACCAATTAAACATTTTTAAGATGATCTGGAACTTCTAATGAAAATTAAGTTCAAATGCTAAATACAATTTAAATCTTTATAAGATTAAAGGCACTTACAAATTGATTACTTTTTGAAATATGTTTTTTAGTAGCTTGAGCAGTAAATTTTAAGCAGCTCTGTGATCAGTCTAAATATTGGCTGCACCGCAGGTTTGCAGTATTGTATAAACTGTTTGTATTAAAATGTTAATGACCCATACAGCAATGTAAATCAATACCACAAAAATCTATTACATAATTTTCATTGTAACTTGGCATGAACTAAACTCTTTTTATTGGCTTCTGGCAAAATTACCTTTCTCATTTTTTTGTATAGTGAAATATTGAGGGTCTGCCATATAGCTTTATTATTGTTGATGTGCTTCTGAAGGAACCAGAGCTGAAAATGTGTTGCTGGAACAGCGCAGCAGGTCAGGCAGCATCCAGGGATGTGTGTCCAGCAGGCTAAGATAAAAGGTAGGGAGGAGGTACTTGGGGGAGGAGCGTTGGAAATTTTATGGGTAGAAAGAGGTCAAGGTGAGGGTGATAGGTCAGACTGGGGTGGGGGCGGAGAGGTCAGGACGAAGATTGCAGGTTAGGAAGGCGGTGCTGAGTTCGATGGATTTGACTGAGACAAGGGGGGGGGAGGGGAAATGAGGAAACTGGTGAAATCCGAGTTCATCCCTTGTGGTTGGAGGGTTCCTAGGCGGAAGATGAGGCGTTCTTCCCCCA
>NC_057712.1:51382093-51396931 GCF_004010195.1 Chiloscyllium plagiosum
AAATCCATCGAACTCAGCACCGCCTTCCTAACCTGCAATCTTCTTCCTGACCTCTCCGCCCCCACCCCAGTCTGACCTATCACCCTAAACCTTGACCTCTTTCCACCTATCGCATTTCCAACGCCCCTCCTCCCTACCTTTTATCTTAGCCTGCTGGACACACTTTCCTCATTCCTGAAGAAGGGCTAATGCTCGAAACGTCGATTCTCCTGTTCCCTGGATGCTGCCTGACCTGCTGCGCTGTTCCAGCAACATTTTCAGCTCTGATCTCCAGCATCTGCAGACCTCACTTTCTCCTCTTCTGAAGGAACCAGTCTGCCATCAAGCTTAATAGTTTATATTTATCTGATTAAACTGATTGTGACTTGATTAGTATTACTTCTTTTGCATTTGTAATTTCTGGAGTATTTCTAGAGAGAATTTCTAGAGTTTGGAAAATTTACATTTGTGGAGGGAAAACTGTAAACTTGAATTGAAAGGAATAGTGTAGCTTAAATGTTATTAGTGAAATGTTGTTTAGTTCCTATTTTCTAAATGGGCTGAAAATTAATGATTCCAAGCACAGGTTACAAAAGAAAAGAAAAGAAACACTATCAGTTGGAATTATGTTTAGGAAGCATAAGTTTTCAAATGCTTTAACTGTATGCAAAACTGTTGCAATCTTGCAAATAGTTTGAAATGGATCTCTGTAGTTGCAATAAAGACAAAGTGTTGAAAATAGTCAGCAGGCATGTAGTCACCATGGAAAATGTTGAGAGGCGTAACCTGTTTTAAGCAAGTGCAGAAGGTTGGGGTAGACAAACTCCTTGCTGCTGAGCTTTTCCTTTGCCAACCACAACTGAAATTTCACTGCTTAGAAAAGCATTGACTGGATTACAGTTATTTATATTAGTTAGTTTAATGGTGAATAGTCCTTTTGACTTGGTGTAATGCAATTTAGTGTGAATTAAATATTCAGTATTCCCCTGGCCTCTATTGCCAGGCATATCTTGCAACTTTGCAGTAAGATAGAGGAATTATGGATGAGTGATAGAAACTAATATCCGCTCTTATTCCGATAGTTATGTTGTAGAAAGTCTTCAGTTCAGCTGGAACTGCCTTTCATTTCACTCGGCTTGCAGCTTTAAAGAGCTTCTGTTTGTTTGCACTTATTTATGTAAGCAGATTTCACAAGAATTTGGTAGGCTTTACACATAATTTTGATTTGGTTTGATCTTTAGATTAGATTAGATTAGATTAGATTACTTACAGTGTGGAAACAGGCCCTTCGGCCCAACAAGTCCACATGACGCTGTGAGGCAGCAGTGCTAACCACTGTGCCACCGTGCCACCCACGGCGGATCTGCGCAATGTAGTGTAGATGAGTGTTATTTTATGTGTGGCTGTATTTGTGCCCTTGTTAGCTAAAACCTTTATCACAATTCAACTTCACTCGTGCTTCTCTACAATGTCTTGCTATTTTCCTCAGATTTTGAGGAAAAATGGAGAACCCATTGTGTACTTCAATTACTTGCGCATATTTCTACTTTCTGGCAGAATTCTAGCTAGTAAATTAAAGTGCATGCAGTTTCACAATGGTTCACATGGGCATTACCAGTTGAGCTCCATGCTGCTCTAGTTGCCCGTTTGTGTGTCTCACTGATGAATATGAGTTCGTTTTTTATTGCACTGATTTCAATCTTAGTGGTATTTCACTAAGAACTGGGCAGCAAATTTGCAGCCATATTTAGATGAAATTTTGCATTGGAATTATGACTGCCTTTAAACTGGAATGCAGCCTAATTAAAGTAATGGATTACTGCAGAAAAAAAAAATCCCTTCACTAAATCACTTTCACTTTTTTGACTGATTTGACTTAAACTTGTACATTTTGATCCTATCTCATGTCAACTTGACTCAGTAGTAGTAAGGTTCCAATTCACTGATCTATCCCCAGGTTGTAAACAGTAACCTATTTGATAGTTTTATGTAGTTCTTGACGGGGGAAACTGGGTCAGGAGATTGTACTGTCCTGTTACTAGAACATAAAAAAATGAGTGTGAGTAGGCTATTTGGCTTTTTCAGGTACAAACTTAGCTGACCTTCAATTCAACTCCACCTATAAGTGCTATCTCCATATCCCTTAATTTCCGAAGAGCAATCCACTCATCCCATTTTCTTGTTCACTTTCCATTGTTCTTCAAATTTATTTCCCTCATTGACTATCTAAGAGAATACAGAAGATTCATAATCCTTTCAGTGACTATTTTCTTTTGTTATCTCTGTCCTAAATAGGTGACCCCTTTATTCTGAGGCCATAACACCATGATTACCATTAATAATTTCCCAAAGTCCTCATTTTTCGCTAGTCCTGGATTGCCACTATTTACAAAATGTATCTTGGTTTCTATCATGAGGGCAGAATTTAAATTTTATTTTAATGCCACTATCATTTCATTATTTATTCCCCATTTTAGTTTCTCCTGTCCCTGTCTCAAAGGATTATATGCTTGTTGAATCTTCCTTCATATATACCTGTGGAAACTTTTAAAAGCTGTTCTTTCTTGCATCTCTAATTCATTATTTATCAATTGTTTATCAGCTTATTGCCAATTTTTGCTGAATTCTGAAATGCTTCCAAGTCTTCAGGTTTGTTGTTCTTTTTGGTAACATAAACTTTTTATTTTAATAATATCCAAATTTCTGTTTGAACTATTGTTGGATGGCTTCTGTAGGTTATCCTGCAAAGGAAATTTATATTTATTGTAAATACATTTAAATGTTTACCATTGTCCATCTACTATCCCATCCTTTTAAAATTTGTTTATGATATATGCATGCATACTGGCTAGGCCAGCATTTATTGCCCATCTTGAACTGCCTTTGAATGGAATGGCTTGCTAAGCCACCTCGGAGGGCAGTTAAAAGTTTATCACATTGCTGTGATAGTGAACCAGATGGGTTTGTTTGAAATGGCAATTTAGTTAGCTTTAATTCGAAATTGACATTTTATCATCTACCATAATGCCATTTTGTATTAAAGTTATTTCTCAATCTACTTTAGCCAACTTCATTGAATCATAGAAACCCCACAGTGAGGGAGCAGGCCATGTGGGTCATCGAGTCCACACTGACTGTCCAAAGCGCATTCCACCCCACCCCCCAACCCTATCCCTGTAACTCTGCATTTCCTGTAGCTAATCCATCTAGCCTGCACATCTCTGGACACTATGGGCAATTAATCATAGCCAATCCTCCTAACTTGCATAGCTGTGGGAGTGAACCAGAGCACCGAGGAAACCTATATTGACACTGGGAGAATATGCAAACACAACACGGACAGTCACTCTGTGGTCCTCATATTTGCTTTGTTTACATTGTTCAGATTTCGGATCCTGTATTTGGATTAGCCATGTCAATCAAATTCAGTGTGACAGTTTAATACAATCGTTATTCCTTTGAAGCTTTGAAACGTTGCGAATGAAGCCTTTCTAATGGAATATTATTAGAGACAAATAGCCTTTTCCCAACTTGGTTATAGAAATCCATCTTTGTGGGGGGGGGAGGAAAAAAGTTGTCTTTTCCACTTGCTGTAACATGAATTGTCTGGTATAAAAGAAAACTAATATATGCCCCCGGCCCGAATTACTGTGTTACCATTGTATATACACAATCGGCTTCCTGATTTACATTATGTTTGACATAATGATTACTCTAAGCAATTCCAGGTAGAATATTATGCATCTCTTTCTTGGCTCCTTCCAAATTTATTCCACATTCTGATTGAGCTAAGATCTTTTCTGGTCCACTAGCTCTATCCATCTTGTTTTGTAATAGCTGCTTCACCCTTTTACACGTAGCCTATCATTTCTTAAAATGTTAAGTATCCTGAAATATTTGGTTCTCAGCTATGGCCACTCTTTAAGGTGTGAGTATTACAGCTTTAATTAAGCAAAATTAACTCATTTATTTCATATACATGGCTGAGATTTGCAGTGGTGTAGGTGGGATTTAAAACAAGTGGAAACTATTTTATAAAGTTTGGTGCTCGAATGTAATACTAGTAAAGATATTTTTATTGTGTACAGCCAAGGGTGGGTTGCCAGAGGACTGGAGCATGGCTGATGCTTTATTTAAGAAAAGCTGTAAGGAGAAGCCTGGGAACTGTAGACCAGTCCGTCTGACATCAGTGGTGAGAAAGATGTTGGAGGGATTTCTGACAAATAGGGTTTACATGCATTTGAAGAGGCAAGAACTGATTGGGGATCGTCAGCTTAGGTTTGTGCATGGGAAATCGTGTCTCTCAAACTTGATTTTATTTGAGGACGTGACCAAAAAGAGAGTTGAGGGCAAAGCAGTAGACCATGTCTACACGGACTTTAGTAAAGCCTGTGACAAGGTTCTGCATGGCAGACTGGTTAGTAAAGTTAGATCACATGGGATTCAGGGAGAGCTTGCAAATTGGATACAAAATTGCATTGACAGTAGGCAACAAAGGGTAAGTGGTGGAGGATTGTTTCTCGGACTGGAGGCCTGTGATCAGCGGTGTTCCACAAGGATCAGTGCTAAGTCCATTATTGTTTGTCATTTATATAAATGATTTGGGTGAGCATTTAGTAGACATGGTTAGTAAGTTTGTAGATGACACCAAAATTTGTGATATAGTGGGCAGTGAAGAAAGCTACCTAAGATTACAAAGGGATCTTGAATAATTGGACCAATGGGCTGGGGAGTGGCAGATAGTCTAATTTGGATAAACGCAAAGTATTTTGGTCAAACCAACAAGGGCAGGACTTTACAGTTAATGGTAGAACCTTGGGGAGTGTTGTTGAACAGAGAGACCGAGGAGTTAGGTATATAGTTCTTTGAAAGTTGCATTACAGATCGACAAGGTAGTTAAGGTATTTAACTTGCTTCCTTCATTGCTGTGACCACTGACAATTGGAGTTGAGGTTGTACAGGACATTGGTGAGGCTGCTTTTGGAGTATTATGTACGGTTCTGGTTGCCTTGCTATAGGAAAGGTATTAGTAATTTGGAAAGGGCATAATGCTAAGGTGAGGGGAGAAAGATTTGAAAGGAACCAGATGGGTAACTTTTTCACACAGAAAGTGGTTCTTACATGGAATGACCAAGGCAGTGGTATTTGCAGGTACAGTTGGAACATTTAGAAATTGTTTGGACATGTAGATAAATTGGAAAGGTTTAGAGGGATATGGGCCAAATGCAGGCAAGTGGGACTAGTTTAGTTTGGGACGCTTGGTTGGTATGGACGAGTTGGACCAAACAGTGTGTTTCTGTGCTATGTGACTCTGTAACTCTAAGACCATAGAACCATGAGAAATAAGAACAGGAGTTGGCCGTTGGGCCCCTCGAATCTACACTGCCATTCAATAGGATCATGTTCCATCAATTTAGGAGATTTCAACTGTTTCTTATAGGTGAACGCCCCACATAAAGCCAAACAAACACTGGATTGCACTTTATACTGTGACTGTGTTGTAGTGGGGTGTGTTGGGAAGTTACGAAGTGAAATGGGTATGGGTATGCATCCTAAACATGGTATTCGTGGTAAACAACCATCCATTGTTAACTCCATTCACTTTAGCTTGAAGTCAGAATAGCTCAAGATGTTAGTGTTACCATTGATATGAGACAAGAATTAGGTGTTCCAACCAAAGAGCTATCTGTTTCATTTGTAGGGTTTCCAGAACGTATCGAGTTAAGAGATACTTTAGCAGCAAAGAGAGTACAAGTCATTTGCAAAATGAAGAATACCTTACGAGCTCTCAAATCTGTCTTTTCTGGCCAACCACAAATGTGAGCCAAAGAAAGCAGAAATCCAGTCACTTTGTGAAATTCCTGCAATCTTGAGCTAATGAGAACAACAGTCTAGATGTTGTAGCAAAGCTTATCAAGTAGTTGGAAAATTGCTTTGTGGAGCTGAAAGAAATTGAATCAAATCCAACTTATGCAACTAAATCCACCGTGTAGGAAATGGATAATTGATTAAACTGGTTCTTAGAACCTGTCAAGTTGGTAAGTATGATGTGCTTCATTGTTGATCTTGAAGTTGGATGATATGTTACACTAATCTGACTTAGGAGGAAATAAATGTATATCTTATTGGAACCTTCTAAGTTCCAGTTTGATATGACAGCTAGCTACTAAGTAAAAAGAAAAGGTTGGACAGTTAGTATAAACCACTGGCTTGGTTTGTCTTGGGGACAATGGTCTGATATATGACTACTCTGTTCTGTACAACGTAGATATGTTTAAAATGTATTTATGATAATTCATGTGCTGTCCAATAGAGTTTCTCTGCACGCATGTCGTGTGATCAGTCTTGCAAAAAGTATGCTCCTTCCTACTGTTAGGGAGGAAATTTTGTAGACTGATCATGTATAGGGTTTCACATGTTTTAACATTTTTGGTAAATTTTGTAATGACTATTTTCATATATGCACGATTCCTACAATTCACTAAATTCAAAGTTTAATTTTAATTGAAAAACCAGTGTGGCATGGTGGCTCAGTGGTTAGCACTGCTGTCTCAAAGTGCCAGCAACTCTGGTTCGATTCCAGCCTCGGGCGACTGTCTGTGTAGAGTTTGCACTTCTCCCCGTGTCTGCGTAGGTTTCCTCCCACAATCCAAAGATGTGCAGGTTAGGTGAATTGGCCATTTGCTAAATTGCCTACAGTGTTCAGGGGTGTGTAGGTTAAGTGCATTAGTCAGGGGTAAATATAGGATAATAGTGTAGGAGAATGGGTCTGGGTGCACTTTTCTTTGGAAGGTCGGTGTGGACTTGGTAGGCCGAAGGGTCTGTTTCCACACTGTAGGATTCAATGCTGTGTTTTTAATGAAAATTGCTTATTCAAATAGCTAGCCAGCTGATTTTTGGTAACAAAGGTTATACCTCCATAATCTGGTTGGACTGGAGCTGGATTGGAGAATTTGCTGGAGATCACCTGTCAGGCGCAGCTCAGATGTTTAAGAAGCATAAACAGAAGTATGTCTCTTTTTATCTTTATAAATGTTGAGAAGTAGTTATTTTTATCTGTCTGCACAATTCCTGCTGCTTTCGGTATTGCAGTCTTCAAGCTGCTCATAATCCTTTTGTTAGGCGAGTGCAAACTGGGTATGTGCGCACCATGACTTCATGACCACAGGTGGCCTGGTGGCAAAGGAGACAGCTTACACCAGTTCGGAGTATTTAATGTTAATCCAGAACACTCTGATCTAGTAACCTCTGTGATCCAGCATCCAGCCTTGCAGTGCCAGGGACCCGGGTTCAATTCCACCCTCAAATGACTGTCTGTCTGTATGGAGTTGCCACATTCTCCCTATTGCTGAAGGTTTCCTGGGTGTTCGGTTTCCTTCCATAGTCCAAAGATGTGCAGCTTAAGTGGATTGCCAAGCTAAATTTCCAATAGTGTCCAGGAGTGTGTAGGGTGGATTAGACACGGGCAATGTAGGGTTACACAGACAGGGTTAGGGGTGGGTCTGGGTGGGATACTAGTTGGAGGGTCAGTATGAACTTGATGAGCTGATTGGCCTGATTCCACGCTTCCATAATTCTATGACCACAGCAATTTTCCATGGACCAATTTTGCTGCTGCTTGTAGAATATAAAGCTGGCTTCAAAACTGACCCAAATTAGCTTATAGAAAGATTTATGCTAGCACAGCAAGAGAGACAAGGTGGGGAGAAAGGCATAGATTAATGCGGGTTCTTTGGAAAACTGAAAGTACTGAGAATGCTGGATCACAGAGGTTACTAGATCAGTGTGTTCTGGATTAACATTAAATACTCTGAACTGGTGTAAGCTGTCTCCTTTGCAATACTTACTGTACTGATGGCAAAAGCAGCTATTTTGCCCACTGGACAAAAGCTAAGAGATTAGTGCTGGATCCCTCATGGTTTAGGATATATGTAAACAAGATTGATTCTGAAATTTGAGGTACACTGGTCAATGGGGTGGCATGAATTAGTGGGAAAAGTCTAGCCTAACTCAGTAGCCAAGAAATTGCAAAAGGCTTTAATTACATTTAGAATTATGGTAGATGAAAACCCAGCACAGATTGTAGTGCAGGGTGTTATACAGGAGAAAGTGAGGACTGCAGATGCTGGAGATCAGAGCTGAAAAATGTGTTGTTGGAAGAGCACAGCAGGTCAGGCAGCATCCAAGGAGCACGAGAATCGATGTTTCGGGCATAAGTCCTCCTTCAGGAATGAGGAGGGTGTGCCAAGCAGGCTAAGATAAAAGGTAGGGAGGGGCGGTGGGAATGCGATAGGTGGAAGGAGGTTAAGATGAGGGTGATAGCCGGAGAGATCGGTCTACATTGGGGAGACAGGCCGCCTACTTGCGGAACGTTTCAGAGAACACCTCTGGGACACCCGCACCAACCAACCCCAACCACCCCATGGCTGAACACTTTAACACCCCTCCCACTCCGCCAAGAACATGCAGGTCCTTGCCCTCTTCCATCGCCAGACCATGGCAACACGACGCCTGGAGGAAGAGCACTTCATCTTCCGCCTAGGAACCCTCGAACCACAAGGGATGAATGCAGATTTCTCCAACTTCCTCATTTCCCCTCCCCACACATTATCTCTGTTCCAACCCTCGGACTCAGCACCACCTTCTTGACCTGCAATCTTCTTCCCCTGCAATCTTCTTCCCGACCTCTCCGCCCCCAGCCTATTGCCCTCACCTTAACCACCTTCCACCTATCGCATTCCCAACGCCCCTCCCCCAAGTCCCTCCTCCCTACTTTTTATCTTAGCCTGCTTGGCACACCCTCCTCATTCCTGAAGAAGGGCTTATGCCCGAAACGTCAATTCCCCGCTCCTTGGGTGCTGCCTGACCTGCTGCGCTTTTCCAGCAACACATTTTTCAGGGTGTTATACAGTCAAAAACAAAATGTTTAATGCAGCATGCTTGACTTGCATAAGGTGATTGGTGAGTCACTGAAAGATTGACAAGTGGTTGCACAGAATGAGCATGAACCACACTGTCATTTCAGCTGTTTGAAAATCAATCTGAATGCTGACCTTTGAAAATGTCTGGTGAGTCCTCTTAACTTTATACATACCTTGACTGCCATGGTCTGCATAAAGAGATTGAAGCTGAGAGAAAAGATCGAGATACATTTCTAAAAATTGGCCATGTGCATTTCAAATGGAAATTGATTAGCACAAGCAATAGTGAAGGGAGTAGATGATTCCATAGCGAGGCTAGACCTGGATGAGTTTGATAGGCAAAAGTGAGGACCACAGATGCTGGAGGTTAGAGTCTAGATTAGAGTGGTGCTGGAAAAGCACAGCAGGTCAGGCAGCAGCCGAGGAGCAGGAAAATCGACATTTCGGGCAAAAGTCCTTCATCATTCCGAAGGGCTTTTGCCCGAAATGTCGATTTTCCTGCTCCTTGGATGCTGCCTGACCTGTTGTGCGTTTCCAGCACCACTCTAATCTGGACTCTGGTTGAGGGTGATGCTTGCTAAACTGAAATTATTATTATTATTATTATATGTAGGGAGCAGTGAGCATTGTAGATGGTTCTGCTAGAAGCTAAGTGTCATGATGCTAACTTCTGCTTACAAGGTAAAAACAAGGACTGCAGATGATGGAAACCAAATTCTAGATTAGAGTGGTGCTGGAAAAGCACAGCAGTTCAGGCAACATCCAAGGAGCAGGAAAATCAACGTTTCAGGCAAAAGTTGAAGGGCTTTTGTCCGAATTATCAATTTTCCTTCTGCTTACAACCCAAACTGAACTGATATATTTGGGCTGTGGCTAAACCTGAAACATTACACATCTAGTGACTCCTAGAGTTCTCCTGCTCCAACTAAAAACAAAAGACTGTATGTGGAGGGTAGGTAAGGCAAGGCTTTTTTTCATTTGTGCAATCTCTATTCAGAGCAGAGGGGATGGAGGAGAGGGCATTTGCATGCTGCTCTTGCAGGATGACGGAGGTAAGGGTCACCACTGGTGTCCCTGCTGAATTCGCCTGCAGGAGGTACGTTAGGGAGCTGGAACTGGATGAACTTCAGATTATTCAGAAGGCTGAGGGGGTGGTAGAGAGGAGTTATAGGGAGGTTGTCACACCTAATTTACAGGATAAAGATAGCTGGGTGACCGCAGGAGAGGGAAGGGGAATAGGCAGACAGTGCAGGGACCCCTGTGGCAGTTCCCCTCAATAAGTATATCATTTTGGTACTGTTGGGGGAGGGAGGTTGCAGAGAGAACCTACCAGGGAAAAGCCACAACGGCCAGGTTTCTGGCACTGAGCCTGGCTCTGGAAGCTAGAAGGCAGGATGAGCAGAGTAGTAATCTTAGGATTGCTGCCGGTGCCACATGCTAGTGGCTAAAGGCTAAGAATAGAGAACGAGTGCAGATGAACACGTGGCTGCAGGGCTGGTGTGGGAGGGAGGGCTTCAGATATATGGATCATTGGGATACCTTCTGGGGAAGGTGGGCAGGTTACTTCTGAACTGGAGGGGCACCAATATCCTGCATTTGCTAAAGCTCTTCAGGAGGGTTTAAATGAGGTTGCCGGGGGGGTTGGGAACTGGAGCCACAGATCAGCTGATGGAGTAGGTAGTGAACAGCCAGATACAGCGTGCAGAGTCAGTGTGAGGATGGATAGGCACTTGGTAGGGCAAAGGTGGAGTCAGTGTGACAGGTTGAAGTGTGTCTATTTTAATGCAAGAAGTATCAGGAATAAAGGTGGTGAACTTAGATCATGGATCAGTATTTGGGACAATGATGTTGTAGCCGTTACAGATACTTGGATATCCCAAAGCCAAGACTAGTTGTTGGATGTTCCAGGGTTTAGATGTTTCAAAATGAATGGGGTTGGGGGGGGGGGGGGGGGGTGTGGTTGGAGGTAAAAGAGGTGGAGGAGTGGCATTGTTAATAAGGGATAGTATTACAGCTGCAGAAAGGGAGGTTGGTGAGGAGGAGTCAGAAATGAGTGGAAGTCAGAAACCGAAAAGAGCAGTCACTTTATTGGGAGTTTTCTACAGAACCCCCAGTAGCAACACAGACACAGAGGAGCTGCTTGGGAGGTACATTTTGGAAAGGTGCAGAAGTAACTGGGTTTTGACATGGGTGACTTTAACTTCCCTAATGTTAAGGGGAACCTCCTTAGTTTGGATGGAGCAGTTTTTGTCAGGTGTGTCCAGGAAGGGTTTCTGACTCGGGAGGAGAAAGTGAGGACTGCAGATGCTGGAGTACCAGAGTTGAAAAATGTCATGCTGGAAAAACACAGCAGGCCAGGCAGCATCCGAGGAGCAGGAGAATCAACGTTTCAGGCATAAGCCCTTCTTCAGGAAAGGAAACTTAGTATGGGAAAGTATTTAATTGGGGGACGGGGAATTACAATGCAGGAACTGGGGCGCCTAAATTGGGAACAGATGTTCTCAGAGAAATGTGGAGGTTGTTTACGGAGCACTTGCTGATAGTGCTGGACAGGTTTGTCCCACTGAGGCAAGAAAGGGATGGTAACTTGAAAGATGCTTGGGTGACAAGGAATGTGGAACATCTAGTGAAGTGGAAGAAGGAAGCTTACTTAAGGTTGAGGAGGCAATAATCAGTCAGGGCTTTAGTGGGTTACAAGATAGCCAGGAAGGAACTGAATAATGGACTTGGCAGGGCTAGAAGAGGGCATGAAAAAGCTTTAGCAGGTAGGATTAAGGAAAACCCAAAGGCATTTTACACTTATGTGAGGAACAAGAGGATGGCCAGAGTGAGGGTAGGGCCAATCAGGGAACTTACGTCTGGTGTCAGAGGAGGTAGGGGAGGTCCTTAATGAATACTTTGCTTCAATATTCACTACTGAGAGGGACCTTGACGTTTCTGAGGACAGTGTGAAACAGGCTGATACACTTGAAAAGGTTGATGTTAGGGAGGATGTGCTGTAAATTTTGGAAATCGTAAGGATAGATAAATTCCCTTGACCAGACAGGATATACCCTAGGTTACTACAGGAAACAAGGGAAGTGATTGCTGCACCTTTGGTGATGACCTTTGCATCCTTACTGTCCAATGGAGTAGAGTGCCAGATAATTGGAGTGATAAAAATGTTATTCACTTGTTCAAGAAAGGGAGTAGGGATAATCCTGGGAATTGCAGGCCAGTCAGTCTCAAATCTATGGTGGGTAAAGTATTGGGGAGGATTCTAAGAGACAGGATTTATAATTACTTGGAAAAGCATAGTTTGAGTCAAGACAGTCAGCATGGCTCTGTGAGGGGCAGGTCATGCCTCACAGACCTTATTGAATTCTTTGAGGATGTGATACAACAGCGGATGTGGTGTACATGAATTTTAGCAAGGTGTTTGATAAGGTTCTCTATGGTAGGCTCATTCAGAAAGTAAGGAGGCATCGGATATGGGGAAATCTGGCTGTCTGGATACAGAATTGGCTGGCCCATAGAAGATAAGTGGTGGTGGTAATGGCAAGTAAACAGCCAGGAGCTTGGTGACCAGTGGTGTTCTGGAGAGATCTGTTCTGGGACGTTTGCTCTTTGTGTTTTTTAATAAATGACTTGGATGAGGAAGTGGAAGGGTGGGTTAGTAAGTTTGCCGATGGCACGAAAGTTTGAGAAATTGGTGGATAGTGTGTAGGGTGGTTGTAGGTTGCAACGGGACATTCACAGGATGCAGAGCTGGGTTGAGAAGTGGCAGATGGAGTTCAACCTGGAAAAGTGTGAAGTTATTCACCTTTGGAAGGTTGAATTTGATTGCAGAATACAGGGTTAAAGACAGGATTCTTAGCAATGTGGAGGAACAAAGGGATCTTGGATCCATGTCCATAGATCCCTCAAAATTGCCATCTAGATTGATAGGGGTGTTAAGAAGGCGTATAGTGTGTTGACTTTCAATAGCAAGCGGATTGAGTTTAAGAGCCATGAGGTAATGGTGCAGCTCTATCGAGCCCTAGTTAGACCACACTTGGAATATTATGTTCTGTTCTGGTCGCCTTGTATTGGAAGGATGTGGAAACTTTGGAGAGTGTGCAAGGAGATTTATTAGGATGTTGCCTCACTGGAGGGCACGTCTTATGAAGAAAGGTTGAGGGAGTTAGGGCTTCTCTCATTGAACAAAGAAAGATGAGAGGTGACTTGATAGAGGTGTACAAGATGTTGAGAGAGGCATAGATAGAGTGGGTAATCAGAGACGTTTTCCCTTGGCAGAAATGTCTATCACAAGGGGGCATAATTTTAAGGTAATTGGAGAAAGGTTAAGGGGCAATGTCAGAGGTAGGTTCTTTGCACAGAGTGGTGGGTGCGTGGAATGCACTGCCAGCAATAGTGGTAGAGTCAGATACACTAGGGACATTTAAGTGAGTCAGACACGTCGAAAGTAGTAAACTGAAGGGTATGTAGGTTAGTTTGATTTTCGACTAGGATAAAAGGCTGGCAGAACATAGAGGGCCGAAGGGCTTTGTACTGTTCTATGTTCTATGAATTATAGAATAATGGCAAAGCAAGAGGAGACCATGCAGCTGGCTATCTGCAAGGGCACCTAACTTAGTGCCACACACTTATCTTTCCCCAGAAGCTCGCAGAGCCCTTTGGATAATTACCCAAATCTCTCTTGAAAGCCATAAATGAATCTGCGCCTACCACTAGCCACTGGCTATGTAGAAAGATTTTCCTCGTGTCATCATTGCTTCTTTTGCCAATACTTTTTAAATCTGTTGTCTGGTTCTTGATACTTATACCGATTGGAATTTTATTTTTCCCTGTCTAACCTGGCCAACTTTGACTTGACTATGCCTCGCAAGTCTCCTAACCATCTCCTCCAGAGGAAACAAATACCATCTGGTCCAACCTATTTATGTAACTGAAATTCTCATCCATGGAACCATTTGGTGAACTTGTCTTCTGCACCCTATAACGCCTTCACGACCTTCCTGAAGTATGGTGCCCAAAACGTAATTCAGTGCTCCAGTCAGGGCTGAACTAGAGTTTCTATTAATTTAACATGGCTTTCTTTTGTGTGCTCCTGTTTACAAAGCATACAATCTCATTTGTTTATTAATCTGTACTCTTCAATGATTTGTGCGCATGTATCCCCAGGCCCCCCTCTTTCTTTCTGCACCCCATTCTATCTAACAAATTGAATCACTTCACACTTCTCTGCCTCAAATTTCATCTGCACTTGTCCACTCAATACACCAACCTGTCAAAGACATCTGCAATCCTAAATGTTCTTGCATACACATGAATTGGAAAGAAAAATCTATGGTTGAAGCTGATATCAAGTCATGAGATATTTATCCCTTGAATAATTGTGATTATCACCAGGATAACGTTAATGCATTCATTTGATGTAAAGCTTGCTTTGTAAACTCATTTTTTTGGTTGTTAAGAAGTTCAGTAACTTGAGAGAACTTCTACATCTAACTTGGAAGCAATTGCTTTCGAGAAAATTATTTACATAAGCAGACCTGTCCTGAAAAGTTATGCACAATTTATCGAACTTAATTTCTGCTGACCCATAACTGGTTTCTTTTAGCAAAAAATTAAATTTTGTTTGTGGTCACTTTTTTCTGGCAATATCCAAAACGTGGCCTTTGTTATATTCTGACATCATGTACAACTTCCATAATTGTAGGACACTAATATTTACAAGGAGAAAGTGAGGACTGCAGATGCTGGAGACCAGAGTGAAAAAGTGTGGCGCTGGAAAAACACAGCCGATCAGGCAGCATCCGAGGAGCAGGAGAGTCTGTGTTTTGGGCATAAGCCTTTCATCAGGAACATGTGGTGGGGGTGTGAGGTCCCAAGCGCGACTGAGAGATAAGTAGAGTGGTGGGACCGGGGAGAAGGTAGCTGGGAAGACTATGGGTCG
>NC_057712.1:51396966-51420265 GCF_004010195.1 Chiloscyllium plagiosum
CGGTTTATCTGTCGGCTCCCTCCCCCATTCCTGATGAAGGGCTTATGCCTGAAACATCGACTCTCCTGTTCCTTGGATGCTGCCGGACCTGCTGTGCCCCAGTGCCACATGTCTGTGGACAATATTAAAAGCTTTGAATTCGCAATAACTGTAGGTTTCAGAAATCAGTGAAAAGTAGCTTTTCAGGCAAGGGAAGTTTAGAATAGAATCATAAAATTCCTACAATGCAGATAGAGGCTATTTGGTCCATTTAAGTCTGCACTGACCCTCCAAAGAGTATCCCACCCACACCCACCCCCTACCCTACATTTGTCATGGCCAATCCTCCTGGCCTGCACATCCTTGGACACTACAAGTCAATTTGGCGTGGCTAATCCATCCAACCTACACATCTTTGGATATGCAGTATTAAAGTCTGTGCTTCTTTTGGTACATAATGGCCTCTACTTGTATAAAAGGGGATATGAGGCTTGCAGTTTTGTCTCTAGTTGTTTGTAGTTGTAATGGCCTGATAAAGGGCTTATGCCCAAATTGTCGATTCTCCTGCACCTTGGATGCTGTCTGACCAGCTGCGCTTTTCCAAGAATCACAATCTCAATAACTAATGGCCCTGTTGTCTGACTTGACAACAGTCTATTTAATACTGTTCTCCAGGTACATCTGTCACTATTATAGACTACTCCGTTCTTTCTTTAGTCTGACTGCTGGCTTTTGTTAACATTATGATTTGCATTATACTGCAATAATTGTGAAGTTTACAGACAACACAAATCTTGGAAATGTAGTAAACAGTATGGGGGATAGAAATACAGAGGAACCTCGCTTATCCAGCATTTAGTTGTCTGAATATTGCATTATCCGACAAGCTTACAAGGTCCCGATGCTCAGCTAAACTGTTATCCGGCATTCGATTATCCAGAATTCGATTAACTGAATGAAATACTGCCTGCCCCTGTCGTTCGGATAATCAAGGTTCCTCTGTACTTGCCCCCTTTCATCCTTGCCTGTTCTTGCTGTTTCTCCTTCACACACATTTTCGCTAGCTATGGCACACAGTGTCTCTTGCTGTTGTGTGCATCTGCCTGCACATGCTCACTTGTGCTGTATCAGAAAATAGCATCTACTTCTACCACTCTGACTTTGTCTTTGTTTCTGTTAAGCCACCATTGTAAAAGCCTTCTACATATACTCAGAACTGACTTATTGAAAAATCACAGTTTAACCTCAATTCCATAATTCCGATTGTGCCCTGCACTAATGCTGAAATGTTTGCCCGTTAACTCTAACCTTTAACCTGTAACATTTAGTTGCCTGTCCCTAGCAGATAGGTTTTGAAAACAATTTGCTTTACCTTATATCTATAAACTGTCAACCATTACTCTCATTTCAAGCCTTTTGTTCCTCTAATTGGTTTCCTCTCCATTTAAAGTCAAGCTTTCAGTTTTGCAATCCAGTTCTTGGAACTCCCTCTTTAAATCAATCCACAGCACATCTCTGTCCCTCTTTTGGATGATCAAAGGTGTGGTCAGTTAGATGTTCCGCAGTTGACCAAAAGACTTTTGCTTCTCTCTACAAACTTTCTCCCTTTAAATTGGGCCCTTTTCCTACACCCCTTAAGGCATTTTTGAGTTTTTTTTTCCTCTGTACTGTATGAGTGCGACTTAATTGTCCAAGTATGCTTGATGGTAAATTATGGGTTCACTCCTCTAGACCAGGAGGATTCTGAATTGATATGTTGACAGTCAAGGAAGTGTTAACAATGTTGTAAAACTAAGGGAATGTGAATGTGAATAAAATAGTGACAGGAATGATCTTTCAGTGGCTGTAAGTGTTGATGTAATGTAGCAATTATTTAAGATGATTTTAATTAGCTGTATTAATTTATATATTCTTTTAATGATAGAAGAAAGATGATGTGGATACTAGAATGAGCTCTCAGAAGGTAGAACAATCCACCATCGATCTATTAGGGCTGGGTAAGTAAGGAATATTTAAGTGGATTTTATTTTATGTCGATGTAAGATATAACACATTTTTGTTGAAATGAAAATACTTATAACAGTTATTCTCTGCATTAATAGTCATTGTTGGCTAAACTTGAAACGACAGGCAGTCTTTAGAGACCTTATTCAAAAAGACACTGGTACGTAACTCGCTCTGCATGTTGGGAGTGCAAGTAATGCAAGTGACATTTCAACGTTTACAATCCAACGAGTTTTAGCAAGTTTTATGTAAGACAGTTCTTAAGACTGTTTTAGTTCTGTATATGCAATATCTTCCTTACTATTTGAATTACATTTTGCCCCCATGTA
Organism: Chiloscyllium plagiosum; assembly: GCF_004010195.1. Lineage (NCBI taxonomy): Eukaryota > Metazoa > Chordata > Chondrichthyes > Orectolobiformes > Hemiscylliidae > Chiloscyllium > Chiloscyllium plagiosum. The sequence continues at coordinate 51,399,279 of NC_057712.1, forward strand.
GTGAAGGTGCAAGTTCACTTTTATCTTGAATGCATATATTTCTTACTGTCAGTTACTTGCTTTGATTTTCAATTTTGTATTGTTGTTACTTGAAATCGTAATTGGCTTTATTTATAGAATGGTCATTTTACCTCAACTTGCTATTTCTGAAGTTGCGTACATTGTCTATCAGTAGTCTTAAAACATCTGACTGTAAATGATGACTACACTCAAAGCAAGTTAAGGATGGTCTTGGTCAGATTGGCCATTCAATTCCCTGAAGGAAGAGACATTTATTGTATTCAAGATTCTATAATAAAAAATGCTATTTCTTTAAAAGTTGTTTTAATTAAGGAAAGAACTGTGAATTCCTGAATATTGAAATTCATTGACTTCAAAATAAATCTCCTAGAAGTGGTGAACAAATATTCAGTTTTAAAATGTTAAGCTGCTTTTTTTTTTGTAGATTGATTAAATTATCTACAATTTGTTATGCAATTATTTTCTCCGCCATTAATTGACAAGTGAATTTGTTAACCTTACCTCACTAAGAGTTGTGCCTCATGTTTCAATTTCAGTTGAATCTCACAAGCTGTTATTTGCAATTTCAATTCATTCTATTCTGTGAAGCTTTTCAATTGATTTGTGTTGAAAATGTTCTTAAGTGTAGCCAACATTTTGAATATTTTATCCTTTTCAAATGTTCACCTCCCCTTGGAGTATGGAATAAGTTGAGCAGTTCTGGGGGAAACCATGTGCTTTTATCATGAGCATGAAGAAAACACTGCATTTAGGTGATGTCTGAAGGTGAAAGTTGCTTTTACCCGAGGGTCTTAATTGCTTTTCAGAAGTTGGTGGGACAGTACCTCCAGCCTCCCACTAAATACTTTGAATTAGACTGACATAATCATGTAAGTTTATTATTTAATCTAGCCAGAACAGATCATCATTATCAACAAATTTTCCCAAAAGTTTTTGGTGTTGCTATCTTTCAGTCTAGCTACCCAGGGCAAGCAGCATTTTACATGTATGACTTTTAATCTCGCCTACTACATTCATTGCTCACAGTCTGGTTACAGCAACGAGACCAAACACAGACTGGGTGGCCATGTTATAGAATGCCTCCAGTCTGCCTATAAGAATGAACCGGACCTTGCAGTTGCTTCCCGTTTCTGAAGCCATCTTGCTCCCATGCTAATATTTCCTCCTGTCCTTTTTTTTTCTGTTTTTATATAGAAGAAATGAATAGGTTTATTTGACAGTTAGTCGGTTCCTTGGGTGAAGGTTACAAGGAAAGCCAGTGATGACACAGCAGAGAACTCATAGAACAGAATATCCCTATATGTGGAAATGGGGGACTAAATTACATTGTTGCTTCTATTAATAGGAAAAGTAGCCAGGAGGTTGGTGAAGAGTGACTTTCGCCTCTTCCTTTCCAGTATTCCTCAATTAAGTTCTGGATGACTCATGCATGAGCAATCCTTGTAAATTTACCACAATGTCCTAAACACACTAGCTCTTGTGGTACACCAGTTGTGATGAATTCAGTCCAATGTCTTGTCAGCAGACAACTCACACCACCCCCAATTTTGAAATTGGTACATTTCACCACTGTTTGGGGATGGTAAATTTTCTTTTTTTAAAAAAAGACAGATTATTTGCCTGGTGCAGTCATATTCCTTTGTCAAACTCTGCACTTCATGGGTTCACAATTCCATAACTTGAATGTGGAGAAATGTCAATCTGTTTTTCAAGTTCGGATGAATTGGCACCAATTTTTTGTATTTCAGTTCAAACAGAATAGGGGGTTGTGCAGTACTGTTTAAACACAAGTTACGACTGTACTACGGAACAATACAGAGAAAAGTAGCCCCCATACAAGAATAGTACACAAATTCATGAAGCGTTCCATGTTTTTGAGAGGCTCCTCTTGTGATGCAGTGCTAGTGCCCCTCTGCTTGGTCTGGGAGACCCAGGTTCAAGTCCTACCTGCTCCACAACTGTGTATTTTTTTGGGTGGTGTATCTGCTTCTCTAACTAGACTATCCTCCAGACTGTTAGTGGATCTCTTAATGTGTCCTTGAAGGTGAAGAGTCTGGAATTAATATATTGTGGAAGTAGCAAGTTTTGAGCTACACCAAAGACTAAAACACTTAGAAGACTCACGCCACTCCATCCACTCGACCCAAGAATTCCTGAAGACCCTCAAAGACGCTAAGATAGAAGAGGATGAAGTAATGGTCGTCTTTGATGTAACAGCCCTGTTTACACAAATCAACATTAACCTGGCCAAGGAAACACTGACTACACTATTTGAAGACCAAAAGACACATACACCAAACACCACCAACTTAATCAGCAAGGACAGTATCATCAAGTGTACCTTACCGCACACTTCACCTTCAGCAACAAAACCTACAGGCCAACAGAACACCAATGGGATCTCCGATATCAGGGTTCTTAGCAGAGGCAGTAATGCAGAGACTTGAACATACAGCTCTACCAACCATCCAACCCAAACTCTGGGTCCGCTACATGGATGACACCTTTGTCATCACTAAACAAAACAAGTTAGAGGAAACCCTCAACACCATCAATAATACTCTTGCTGGCATCAAATTCACTAAAGAGGAGGAAAACAACAACAAATTGCCATTCCTAGATGTCACAGTAGAGCGAACAGCCAATGGGGATCTTCAAACTAGCGTCTACAGGAAAACAACACGTGCGGATCAAATATTGAACTACAGAAACAATCATCCCAACACCCACAAATGAAGCTGCATCACAACATTATTTCAATGAGCCAACACACACTGCAGCAAAGAGGAACTACGTAGAGCAGAGGAAAATCATCTATGCAGTGTGTTCAAAAAGAATGGGTACCCAATGAACACAGGGCAAAAGTGAGGACTGCGGATGCTGGAAATCAGAGTCTAGATTAGAGTAGTGCTGAGAAAGCACAGCAAGTCAGGCAGCATCTGAGGAGCAGGAAAATCGACGTTTCGGGCAAAAGCCCTTCACAGTCCGCCAATTTCTCAGCAATAAACCCAAACAAGCAGACAAGACATGTCCAGAAACCCTAGCCACACCCCCCTACATCAAATGCATCACAGAAATGACTGCCAGACTACTCAGACCCCTTGACATCACGGTAACCCACAAACCCACCAAAACACTAAAACAGCAGCTAATGAACTTGAAAGACACTATATAGACAACGAACAAAACAAATGTCATTTACAAAATACCATGCAAGGACTGTAACAAACACTACATTGATCAAACAGGCAGAAAACTAGCCACCAGGACTCATGAACACCAACTAGCCACAAAAAGGCATGACCCCCTCTCACTAGTATCCTCACATACAGATGAGGAAGGACACCACTTCGACTGGGACAGCACATCTATTCTAGGAGAAGCCAAACAAAGACACGTACAAGAATTCATAGAAGCATGTCATTCCAACCGGAACGCTATCAACAAACACATAGTTAGACCCCATCTACCACCCCCTGAGAAAAGGAACCGGAAGTGACTTCACCCAGAAAATGACATCACCGATCCAAAGAAACCCAAACATATAAATAGAAAGCAGGAATTTTCAGCATTGCTTTGCCTGAGGTCCACTGAAGATGTTACCTAGTAGGGTAACGAAACGTCGGGAAATGAGCCTTCCAACTCAGCGAGCAAACCTATATCCATATTATGGAAGTATTTTCTACAGTGCTGAAGTGATTACTATCTTTTCCAGATTTTGAAGAGATCAATAAGTGTTACTACTTTCTTTCTTTGTCATGTGGATGTATCTGTATGGGGTTTGGTTGCCATTTCTATTCAAGTGCATCTCAATTTTAGTTGAAAATATTCCATATGAGCAAAAACTACAACTTTGTTTGTTAATGCTGACTGTTACATCCTGTATTAAATATTAAACTTTGGTGCTTTCATTTTTACTGTTATCATTTCTCATGTTATGACTGTGTGAAGATGTGCAACTCTTTACTGATGTTTTTTAGATTTTATTCTAAATTGGTCAATAATCTGTTAAGAGTTTGACTTCCTTTTGTGTGCCTCTAATCTAGTACTATTGATGAGTTGCAATGATGAAACCAAACTGTCTTTTGAATCTGCACAAATTAAATTTGTGGGCGGCATGGTAGCTTAGTGGTAAGCACTGCTGCCTCACAGCACCAGGGATCTGGGTTCAGTTCCAGCCTCGGGACTGTCTGTGTGAAGTTTGCACATTCTCCTTGTTTCCTCCCACAGTCCAAAGATGTGCAGGTTAGGTGATTTGGCCATGCTAAATTGCCCATAGTGTTCCGGGATGTGTAGGTTAGGTGTATTAGTCAGAGGGAAATGTAAAGTAATGGGGTGGAGGAATGGGCCTGGGTGGAATGCTCTTCAGAGGGTCAGTGTGGACTCATTGGGCCAATGGCCTGTTTCCACACTGTTTGGTTTCGATGATTGATTATACCTGGTTTGCTGAAAGCTAAGACTATAGTTTCTAAGATAAGCTCGATCGTGCTCTTCCTGATGATTTTCTGTTTCCTGGTATATTTTATGGATTTTTATTATGTATTTGAGTTTGTTATGGTAATTTGTTATTTCACAATATATAATTCATAATCCAGGGATTTGGGTTATTCTAAAACTAAAATCTACTGACCGCTGAGGTTACCATCGCAATTTTAGAATTGTAATAGAACAGTACTTCATAGGGACAGGCATTCGGCCCACCATGTCTATGCTGACCATGATGCCATTCTAAACTAATCCCACCTGCCTGCATGTGGTCTATGTACCCCTATTCCCTGTCTGTTTTATCTGTCTGTCTGAATGCCTCTTAAACATTGCTGTCATATCTGCTTCTACCACCACCCCAGCAATGCTTTCCAGTACCTTCCACTCTCTGTTTTAAAAAAACAACTTGTCTTGCATAGCTTCCTTAAACGTTGTCCCCCACTAACCTTTAAACTTAAACTGTCTCGTATTTGCAGCCTGGGAAAAAGTCTCTATCCATGCCTCTCATAGTTTTGTACAATTCTGTCAAGTCACCTAAGCCTCCAATGCTCTAACTAATCTAGGTTTGTCCAATCTCTCCTTATAGCTAATGCATTCCAATCCAGGCAACATCTGGTAAACCTGCTTCACTCCCTCTCTAAAGCTTCTGATAGTATGGCATCCAGAACTGCATGCACTAATCTAAATGTGGACTAACTAAAGTCTTCTACAGCTGCAACATGATGAAATTATACAAATCAAATAAATTACGTAAAATCACAACTTACTTAAATTAACTGAACATTTGTAATGTGTACTTTTTAAAAATTTCTCAGTGAGTGAAAGAACTATTACTTTTGTTTGAAACCTGTTTGATACCGAACAGCAGTGTCACCCAGTTCAGGTTCCAGACAAAATCCAGGCAGCAGGCAACTATCCAAAGTAACATTGATAATTTGACCATTCTGTTCCTCAAAATCCTAGAAACTGGCTTCATGTTGAAGTATCAATCATATGAAAATCAGTAATCAACATTATTTTCGTCATTACATTTTTGCAGGCAACCTAGTGGCAAAACTAGTACCAAAGTCCATATACATACTAGAAGTTATCTAAATATTAGCTGAGGCTCTGTGACCATCCTCTCCTCTGGGTCAAGAACTTGGGGAATTATAATGAGTCCCATTACAAGGCATAAGCACATAACCTTGAATGATGCCAGTCCTAGATAAGCTATTTCTCATAAGAGATTTTATATAGTTGGTCCTCTCAGGAGCATTTATAAGATTCCAAGATGATACTTGAAGTGGCTAATATCTTGCTTTTAACCACTTTGGTCAAGGACATTATCTAGTTCTGTTTGAGGTAGCTATGTTTTGCACATCACAGCACTAACAACAAATCAAAAATACTTAATTACTCTAAAGCACTTAAGGTGAACCTGCTTTTCTGACAGGGCATTTTAATGCAGTATCTTTCTTCTGAGATCTTGTCAGAGCAGGTTTAGTTTTGTACTGTTGAGTATCTGCTTTCTCAGCTGAAAGAGAAATTAGAGCGAAAGTTGTCACAGCTACACACTTAAGAGCAACATTAATTTAAATTCACACTATGGGAGATAGCGGTGTAATAGTAATGTCACCGGGCTAGTAATCCAGAGGCTGAGGCTAATGTTCTGGTCGCAAGTTCAGATCCCAGATAACAGCTGTGGTCCCATGGAGCTGTCATTGATTGTCATGAAAAAGACCATCATAACCATTCTTTCTCAGTCCGAGCATTAAGTGCACTAGCTGCAGGCTTTCAGACTGCTGCTCCTTCGTCAGGTAACTAGCTACCTGGCGAAAGAGCAGCGCTTTGAAGGCTTGTGCTTCCAAATAAACCTATTGGACTATAACCTGGTGTTGTAATTTTTAACTCCAGTATTTGTCATTCTTCCACTTCTCAATTTGGACATATTTATTGGAATTATTGTTTGTCCTTGAGAAAACAGGGCAAGGGAATAACAGATATTAGGTCAACAATGTACAGGCCATGTCATTGTTGCCCCTACCTGTTTCATGAACGTTCACTATTAAAATGACTGCAGGATCCTTTAAGAAAATTCATAATCCGTTGATACACACAAAATACTCCTGAAAAGTTTTTAGTATGTAAAATCAAAACCGTCAAAGCAGTTAGTAAGAAGGATGAAAATATATACATAATTTGAGTTGAAAAGTATATAGGATCAGGTACCACGACACTATTAAAAACATAGGAATGGTGTATGGTTTTCAGCTTCAATTTGAACCTTTTCTTGCCATTCAGACAAGTCATAGTTGTGCCTCAACCACATTTGACTTGCCTTTCCTGTAAATCCCATGATATGTTGGGGTGGAAAGCAAAGACTGGGTGACTGCTTCACAGTACATCTATGTTTTGTCTGCAGAAAAGACCCTGAACTTCCTATTGCTTGTCACTTTAACACACCACCCTGTTCCCTGGCCAACATTGCTTTATCTCAGGCTTGCTGCAGTGCTCCAGCAAAGCTTAGCGCAAGCTGGAAGAACAGCACCTCCTTTTTCCATTTAGGAACCCTGCAGCCTTCTGGACTCAATGTCAAGTTCAATAACTTCAGAGTCTCCCTTGTCCTTACCCCAACCCCGCATGCCATAGAATCCCTACAGTGTGGAAACAAGCCCTTCCTCACCCCCAAAAGTCCACACCAACACTCTGAAGACCAATACCTGGATTATGAATTATATATTTTGAAATAGCAAATTGCCATAACAAACTTAAATGATTATTAAAAATCCATAATATAGGATAGGTATCAGAAGTACATGATTAAGCTTATCTTTGAAACTGTAATCTGAGCTTTCAGCAAGCCATGTATAATTAATCTCTTTAGATTTAGAATCCCTAGAAACCCTACAGTGTGGAAACAGGACATTGGCCCAACAAGCCCACCACACCCATTCTCCCATCCCATTACTCTGCATTTACCCCTGGCTAATGCACCTACCTACACATCCCTGAACATAGTGGGTAATTTAGCATGGCCAATTCACCTAACCTGTACAACTTTAGACTGTGGGAGAAAACCGGAGGGAACCCATGCTGACACAGGGAGAATGTGCAAACTCCACACAGACAGTATCCCAAGGCTTTAATCAAACCTGGGTCCCTGGCATTGTGAGGCAACAGTGCTAACTACTGAGCCACAGTGTCGTCCCACCAGGCCTTGATATCATATAGTCTGCTATTACACACAACCCATTGTTTGCCACTAATGGTCCCCATTAATAGTTATTCACCCTCTTAGCCAGATAGTTATCCACTGCCTTGTCTGTCCAACTACTCTCTCTCTTTGGGCTCTATCCCCACCTATCATTCACTCTTTACCCCTTCTTGGCACCTTATCTTCTGCATATGCACTGATATTTTTCTAGCTACCATCAGTTCTGAGTCATTTAACCCAAAATGCTAATTCTGATTTTCCAGTCATTTCTGTTTTTATTTCTGATGAGATGAATATGGATTTCAACATGCTGATAACAAAATGGACATGAAGGATGTATACAATAGTCAAGACTGAGGTCAAATGATATCAGGTTTGCTCACATGGTCACAGCTATTGAACAAAGGAAAATGGAGGAGATAGCTGAGATTTTGGAGGTGCTGATGAATTTTCAAGAATCGCTGGAATCGGGGAGGGTCCCAGAGGACTGGACAATGGCTAATCTAACACCCTTCTTTAAGAAGGGAGGGAAGCAGAAGACAGCAAAATGTAGGCCAGTTAACCTGACCTTGGTTGTTGGTATGAGTTTAGAGTCCATTATTAAGGGTGTGATTGTGGAGTACTTGGAAGTGCATGGTAAAACAGGTCACGAATCAGCACTGCTTCATCAAAGGAAGGTCATGTCTGACATATCTGTTGCAGTTGTTTGTGGAGAACTAATGGCCGTGACCAGTTTGGATTTCTTGAAGGCTTTTGACAAAGTCCCACACAGGAGGCTGCTGAATAAGATAAGAGCTGATTGCGTTAGGGAGCAAGGTACTGACATGAATATTAGATTGGCTGAAGACTAGTAGGCAGAAAGTGGTGATTTAGTGGGGAGGAGATGGCTTAGTGGTATTATTACTGGACTGTTAATCTAGAGAACCAGGTAATGTTCTGGGCACCTGAGTTTGAATCCTGCCATAGCAAATGGTGGAACTTGAATCCAATAAAAATTCTGGAATTGCTGGAAAAACCTATTTGGTTCACTAATATTCTTTAGAGAAGTAAACTGCCATCCTTGTCTGGTTTGGCACACATATGACAATGTGGTTGACTCTAAGAATAGGGTGAACAGTACGATGCAAGTCCAGTGAAACAGCCTATGCAGCTTTACTGCTGATTTTAACTTTGCGTTTGTGGTAAGCTAATATTGAGAATAGCGAAGAGGCAGTGCTGGTTTCCTCACATGCTAATTTTAAGATATCTTCTTGGTTGTATTCGTTTGGAATCTTTTCTAAAAGATTATTTCTCTTTCTATTTCCCTACCCCCCCCCCCAATGAAACCCCTCTGTTTAAAAATCATTCAAAACTTTTGATTTGCATTAGACTTATGGTGATTCATGCTTTCTATTACTTGCCCTGTGGGGAGTTGGGATGGGCAATAAATGCTGATGTAGCCAGTGATACGCTCATCCCTTGAATGAATTTTAAAAATGACTTTTTTTCAGGATGGGGCATGGTGACGAGTGGAGTTCTGCAGAAGTCTTTGTTGGGACAAAACTATTCATGTTATACATTAACGATCTGGACAAAGGAAGTGAGGGTATTGTGCTAAGTTTACAAATGACAAAAAGGTAGACAGAGGGAGAGGTAGTGTTGAAGAAATGGTAAGGCTGCAGTAGAACTTGGACAGGCTACAAATGTGGGCAAAGAAGTGGCAATATACATTCATGCACTTTGGTAGGAAGAAAAGAGATTTAGACGATTTTCTAAAAAGGAGAAGGCTTTGGAAATCCGAAGCATCAGGAGACTTGGGAGTCCTAGTTCAGGATTCTCAAGATTAGCTTGGAGGTTCATTTGGCAGTTAAGAAGGTAAATGCAATGTTGGCATTCATGTTGAGAGGGCTAGGATACAAGAGCAGGGATGTATTGCTGAGGCTGTAAAATGTTAGACCACATTTGGAATATTGTGAGCAATTTTGGGGCCCCATATCAAAGCAACTATGTGGTCAAGAGACCGTTGAAAGAATTAGCCTGGGGATGAAAGGTTTGTTGTATGAGGAGTGTTTGAGGACTCTGAGTCTCTATTCAGTGGAGTTTAGAAGGATGAAGGGGGAGGGATCTCAATGAAACACTCAGAATACTGAAATCTGCATAAAGTGGATGTGCAGATGGTGATCCCACAAGCAGGAGAGACTAGGATCTCAGGGCACTGTCTCAGAGTGCAAGCATGATCCTTTAAAACTGAGATAAGGAATTTTTCAGCCAAAGGGAGGTGAGTCCTGTGGAACTCATGCCCTCAAGACTATGGAGGCCAAATCATTGACTGTATTTAAGGTGGAGAGAGAGATTCTTCTTTAGTTAGGAGATTAAAGGTTACGGAGAGAAGGCAGGAAAACGAGATTCAGAAACATATCAGCCATAATCAAATGGTAGAGTAGATTTGATGGAGCAGAATGAAGCCATTTGGTTCAAGTGGAGATAATATGGAAGAAATAAGCTCTGTTAAAAACAAAATAAATCACCTATCTGTAGATTCTTACTTGTGCCTTTGGAAGTTGTGGGTCAAAGTTGCCTTAGAATAAAGGCCATTCCAGATCTTGATTGACCTGATGATTATAGATGATAGAGAATACTAGTGTTTGCAAGATAAGAAATGTTGACATTTTCTTTAAGTCTAGCCTGGTTACAGCTGGCATGAACACTATACAATTACTCCTGATTGGAATCTAAATTGAGTTAACACAACTCTGTTCCAACTGAAATAAAACCTGTAAAATCTGTCATCTGAACACTTCATTTATCAACACAGCAGCTAACATTGTAGGGGTGGGGGAAACAGAATGAGCATTGCCAATTTATTTACAATTGTTTGTATTAATGGTTGCTTTTCTGTCTTTGGGCAATTCAATGAAGAAATCTTTATTTCAAAATAACTGAATTGTAACTTTTGCTGGTCTTAGAGTCTGTACTTGAATTTGTGTAGTATTCAGACAAACTGGTGCTTTGAACAAAATGAATGATATAATTTTGCAGGTTGGCAGTGTTGGGGTTAAATCGCCACAAGTTACCTTGAATTCAGCAATTTAAGGAATCTCTGACAATAAAGTACTGAAACAATTATTTAAACTTTATTTCATATTGTAGTCAAAATAAGACCCCTCAAGTAAGCCACTCCAGCCTCTTAATTCAACTTTGGCTATTAACCATTACTGGAATTCAGCTACAATTCCAACCAATAGTGTCTGTCTCTGGAAGTGTCCAGTGTTCAATCCTTGTGCAGTGTTATTCTTCAAAGTTCCCCTAATGAAGGGTTCTGGCATTAGATTCTTACACAGGTACACAATCCTTTTTTCGGAATTCCGAAATCCGAAATTGTTTTCGTGGAGTGTCATTTTGGCGTGTGAACAAGGTGATCCAACTCCACACCCCTTGAACCACTTCACTCAGATAGGATGTGGCGGCATGGCCTGCACTGGCAGGCATCAATTGTGTCTCAGCACTTGTACTATTCACACATGTGTATGCTGTCAGGTAATTTTTAAAATTTCACATGAAAATGTCATTTATTTCAAAATCTGAAAATTTCCAAATTCTGAAAAACAACTGGCCCCAAGGATTTCCGATAAAGGATTGTGTACCTGGAGAAATTTTCATGCTTCAGGTCAATCATATATTTTTGATGGCTCTTTAGATTTTTCCATCCAAAGTATTGACCATTTCTCCGAATTATCGAGTCTGCAGCTTGTCTTTTTAATCAGAAGTAGCTTCTTAGTTTTTGCCAAAATGTAAAAAATGTTTGACACAGCTTTCCTATGATTAACTCCTTAAATTCTTCTGCAGGACTATCATTTGTCCTGTGGCTCAAGGCAACCAGTTATCAAGCAGGTGTCAAAGCAGTTTTGTTTATGCACCTTTCCCCCACGTCCCCCTTCCCAGATATAGCTAATTGCTTTTGATTCCTGTTTAAGTTTGTCCTTGTCCCTCAATTGTTTATTCTGACAGAAGTGTTACTGTCTTTTTGTGTGTAACACAATCTTTGATTCTTTCAATCCACGAACAATTATTAAAGTTCTAAACTTTACTCAATCACAGGAGTTTTTTGTTAATGTCATTCTGCTTTCTTTTGGCTTTCTATTAATATTGGCATTGACTAATTTAGATCAAAAATGTGATTACTTATAAAATGTTTGCCCATAAAGAATAGGAGTTGGGAGGTCATGTTGCGGCTATAGAGGACATTGGTTAGGCCAATTTTGGAATGTTGTGTGCAATTCCGGTCTCCCTCCTATCTGAAGGATGTTGTGAAATTTGAAAGGGTTCAGAAAAGACTTAGAAGAATGTAGCCAGCGTTGGAGGATTTGAGCTATAGGGAGAGGCTGAATGGGCTTGGGCTATTTTCCCTGGAGCTTTGGATGCTGAGAAGTGACCTTTATGGGAGTTTATAAAATCATGAGGGGCATGTGTAGGGTAAATAGACAAGGTCTTCCCCCTCTGGTAGGGAGTCCAGAGTTACAGGGAGAGGGGCAAGATTTAAAAGGGGCCTAATTGCTGCCAGAGGAAGTGATGGAGACTGGTACAATAACAGTATTGAAAAGTATATGAATAGGAAGGGTTTAGAGGGATATGGACTAAGTGCTGGCAAATGGGACGAGATTAGCTCAGGATATCTGGTCAGCATAGATGGGTTGGGCCGAAGGGTTTGTTTCCATGTGTACATCTCTGACTCCATGACTGTATATGTGATTGTAGCTTTTTGATTCCTATTTTCTGCAATACATCTTTGCATTTCAAAATCTGTTACTTTGATCATTTTTCTATAACTTGATTTTTTGAAAAAAAAAGCATTTCTAATGTGTAAAAAATGATTGTAGATTGTGAGGCTTGAATGCTAATTCACATTCATGTTACAGATAGAAACCCTCATGGATGGGTTATTACGACAGAAGCTTTTTTTAAAGTATACATTGAATCCTGACCCTGTGTCCAAATGTCTGTAGATGGAGAGATTACAAGTGGTTTGGCTGTAATTGAACTGATCTACATCTCTTTTTCAGAAAAAAATTAAGGTCCAAAGCAGGTGATCTGATAATAAATAGAGCTGAAAGAAGACGAAGGAATGGCCATACTGATTTTGTTCTGTCAGCTAATCAACCCCATGGTGGATTTACTCATGAGTAATTGCTAAACCTTTCATGCTGATGCTTTATTAAGATTGTACAGAATCTGTGGATGAATTTCTCTTATCCAAGTGGGTTGGTCTTTTTTAAGTAGTTGTAATGAAAAAATATGTCCTAAGGAATCATGACCTTAAGAAGGAAACGATGAAATGCTTCCATTTAGATAAAATATCAGAACAGTTACATAATAAAGGTACTGCCACCTTCTCTCGTGATCAATAATCTACCCCACCAACCCTTGTTTGATTTTTGCATTCGAAGCTTAATTGACAAAATAATTTGCATTGGCATGGGGGACTAATGTTGCACTTAATTTAGTGTTAACATCCATCACAAAGAATATGATGAACCTTGAGTGGATTTTGTACAAAAACGTTGCAAACTGCATAACATAATAGAACATAAAACATTGCAGCATACTTCAGGCCCTTTGGCCCTCAATGCTGCGCTGACCTGTGGAACCAATCTGAAGCCAATCTATCCAGTACAGTTCCATTTTCATCCATATGTTTATGTAATGACCATTTAAATGCCCTTAAAGTTGGTGACTCTACTACTGTTGCAGGCAGTGCATTCCACGCTCCTCCTATTGAGTAAAGAAACTACCTCTGACGTCTGTCCTATATCCATCACCCCTCAATTTAAAGCTGTGTCCCCTAGTGCTAGCCATCACCATCCGAGGAAAAGGGCTGTTCCTGTCTACCCTATCTAACCCTCTGGTTTTCTTCTATGTCTCAGCTAATGAGATTAGATTCCCTACAGTAATGAAACAGGCCATTTGGCTCAACAAGCCAACTCTGACCCTCCGAAGAGTAACCCACCCAGACCCATTCCCCGACTCTATATTTGCCCCTGACTAATTCGCCTAACTCAGTGGTTAGCACTGCTGCCTCACAGCACCTGGGCCCTGGGTTCAATTCCAGCCTTGGGTGTCTGTCTGTGTGTGGAGTTTGGGTGTGTTACTCTTCAGAGGGTCTGGTTGGGCCAAAGGTCCTGTTTCCACTCTGTATGAAATCTAATCTTGCTGTACATCTCTATGATTCTATATATGAATAGAAAGGGTTTGGAGGGATATGGGCTGGGTGCTGGCAGATGGGATCAGATTAGATTGGATTGGGATATCTGGTCGGCATGGATGGGTTGGACAGAAGGGTCTGTTTCCATGCTGTACATCTCTGACTATGGGCAGTTTAGCATGACAGCACCACAGCTGCAGCATGACCACGTGGCTCCAAAACTTAATCCCTCTACTAATAAAAGATAACACACTGTATGCCTTCTTAATAACCCTATCAATCTGGGTGGCAACTTTCAGGGATCTGCTCATTTACACTACCAAGCATCTTACCATTAGCCCAGTACTCTTTATTCATGTTGCCCCTTCAAAGTGAATCACCTCACACTTTTCTACATTAAACGCCATTTGCCACCTCTCAGCCCAGCTCTGTAGCTTATCTATGTCCCCACTGTAATCTGCAACATCCTTCAGACTATCCACAATTCCTTCGTATCATCCGCAAATTTACTAACCCATCCTTCTATGCCCTCACTAGGTCATTTATAAAATGACAAACAGCAGTGGCCCCAAAACAGATCCTTGCAGGATACCACTAGTAACTGAACTTCAGGATGAACATTTCCCATCAACCACCACCTTTCTTTCAACTAGCCAATTTCTGATCCAAATCACTAAATCACCCTCAATCCCATGCATGCGTATTTTATGCAATAGCCAGCCATGGGGAACCTTATCAAACATCTTTCTGAAATCCATATACACATCATCAAAAGCTTTACCCTCCTCCACCTGTTTGGTCGCCATCTGTAAGAAGCAAGGTTTGTGAGTCACAACCTAGCCTTCACAAAACCATGTTGACTATCCCTGATCAACTTATTCCTCTCTACATGATTATAAATCCTACCTGTTATAACCTTTTCCAACACTTTACCCACAACTGAAGTAAGGCTCACTGGTCTATAATTACCAGGGTTGTCTGTACTCCCCTTCTTGAGCAAGTGGGCAACATTTGCTATCCTCAAGTTTTCTGGCGCTATTCCTGTAGATAATGACGACATTAAGATCAAAGCCAAAGGCTTTGAAACCTCCTCCCTGGCTTCCCAGATGATCCTAGGATAAATCCCATCCGGCCGAGGGGACTTATCCATTTTCACACACTCCAGAATTTCTGACATCACTTCCTTGTGAACCTCAATCCCATGTAGTTTAGTAGCCTGTATCTCAGTATTCTCCTTAAACACATTATCTTTTTCCAGTGTGAGGACTGACGAAAAACATTCGAGTCAATCTTTTATTCCAGATGTACCTATAGAAAGCTTCAGGGTTTTCCTTGCTGGCTCCTCTTGGCACTCTCTTTCAGTCTTTCCTGGCTAACTTTACTCTCCAGCTCCCTGACTGAGCCTTCCTGTCTCATTCTAACATAAGCTTTCTTCTTCCTCTTGACAAGAGATTCAACATCTTCAGTAAACCGCAGCTCCCTTGCTCGACCACTTCCTCCTTGCTTGACAGGTATATACTTATCAAGGACATGCAGTAGCTGTTCCTTGAACAAGCTCCACATTTCAATTGTGCGCATCCCCTGCAGTTTCCTTCCCCGTCCTATGCATTCTAAATCTTGCTTAATTGCATCATAATTGCCTCTTGCCCTGTGTTAAATACCTATCCCTTTCCATCACTAAAGTAAACATAACCAAATTGTGGTCACTATCTACCTTCAAATCTCACACCTGGACAAGTTCATTACCCAGTACCAAATCCAGTGTGGCCTCGCCCCTTGGTTTGTCTACGTACTGTCAGGAAACCCTCCTGCACACATTGGACAAAGACTGACCCATCTAAAGTACTCAAACTATAGTATTTGCAGTCAATACTTGGAAAATTAAAGATCCCCCATAACAACTACTCTGTTACTCTCGCTCCTATCCAGAATTATCTTTGCTGTCCTTTGCTCTACATCTCTGGAACTATTTAGAGGCCTATAGAAAACTCTCTCAACAGGGTGACCTTTCCTGTTTCTAACCTCAGCCCATATTACCTCAGTAGATGAGTCATAGATATATACAGCATGGAAACAGACCCTTCAGTCCAACTCATCCATGCCAACCAGATATCCCAACCCAATCTAGTCCCACCTGCCAGCACCCAGCCCTTATCCCTCCAAACCCTTTCATATACCCAACCAGATGCCTTTCCTCAAACGTCCTTTCTGCCACCATCATACTGTCCTTGACTGACAATGCCATACCTCCCCCTCTTTTACCATTGTCTCTGTTTTTGCTGAAATATCTAAATTGCGGAACCTGCAACCACCATTGCTGTTCCTGCTCCAAAATGGCCACAACATCAAAGTTCCAGGTACCAAACCCCATGCTAAAGGTTCACCCACCTTATTTCGGATGCTCCTGGTGTTGAAGTAGGCACACTTCAAACCACCTTCCTGCTGAACTCTTACAACCTTGAAACCTCATTTCTGACCACCTCCTTAGAATCTCTGCAGTGTTGAAACAGGCCCTTTGGCCAACAAGTCCACACCGACCCTCCGAAGAGTAACCCACACAGGCCCAGTCCCTTACCCTATTACTGTACATTTACCCCTGACTAATGTACCGAAACTACACATTCCTGGACTCCATGGACAATTCAGCATGGCGAATTGACCTAACCTGCACATCTTTGGATTGTGGGAGGAAACCGGAGCACCCGGAGGAAACCCATGCAGACAGGGAGAATGTGCAAACTCCACACAGACGATCATGTGAGGTTGGAATTGAAGCTGGACTGGGTCTTTGGCGCTGTGAGGCAGCAGTGCTAACCACTGAGCCACCCATTGTCCAGGAGATTGAGACTTCACTACTCTCAACCTCCTGGACATTGGAATTACAATTTAGGTTCCCATCCCCCTGCTGAATTAGTTTAAACCCTCCCAAAGCGCATTAGCAAATTTCTTCCCCAAGATGTTAATACACCTGTGGTTCAGGTGTAGACCATTCTGATTGTAGAGGTCCCAACCACCCCAGAATGAGCCCTAATTATCCAGGTATCCAAGTGACCTGTTCAAGTCCTATCTCTCCCTATACCTTGCTTCGCGAGCACGTGGCATGGTAACAACCCAGAGATAACAACTGTTTGTTCTAGATCTAAGCTTCCACCCTAACTCCCTGAATTTCTGCCTTATATCCCCATCCCTTTTCCTAACTGTCTCATTAGTACCTATGTAGATCACGACTTGCGGCTGCTCCCCCTTCCCCTCAAGGATCCCGAAAACATGATCCGAGACATCACGAGCCCTGGCACTTGGGAGGCAACACACCAACTATGAGTCTCTCTCATTCCCAAAGAACCTCTTATCTGTCCCCTAACTATGTAGTCCCCAATGACTAATGCTCTGTTCCTTTTCCCCCCTTTCCTTCTGAGCAACAGGGGGACAGACTGTGTGTAAGAGACCTTTACTCCATGACTTACCCCTGGCAAGTTGTTCCTCGTGTCAGTATCCAAAATGGTGTACTTGTTGAGGGGAACAGCCACACGGGAATCCTGCGCTGCCTGTCGGTTCCCTTTCTGTCCCCAGATATTTTGAACACTTTTGAATTTTGTTATTTCTGGGAGATGTTTTGTTTGTTGCATGCTGAAGATGCATGGGACGTCTCTCACTTACTTAGATATAATCTCTAACGCATTGACTTTGTTTTGTTTTAAAGAAGAACACCAAGTATTTGAAACTCTTTTTTTTTTAAAAGTATCAAAACGAAACTGCCTGGAGAATTGCATTGTTTGAAATGGGTGAAAAATGAGGAAGTGAGTTTACAAAAGATTTTACTATCTCAGCTAGCCAAGGTAATGCAGGAAACACAAATGAAAGAGATCTGTCACCCAAAGCTAATCAGATTTGATCTCAATTTATTGGAAGTCTTTATTAAGCTTAGCCCAGTGTTTTGAGCAAACCTACCACCACCTTATCCTTTTAGGATAGAATGTACTACTTCACAGAAAATGGCCTCCATTGTAGCATATCATGGAAATCTGAACCTAACACAGACCAGCTTAATCAAGTAACAGTTTAAAATTTCGAAATTATTTATTGAAAAAATTTATTTTGATAGATTTAAAACTGTTAACTTTAGCAAGTAACCAGGCGGCAACCAAGATGGCGGCAACTCAGCAAGTCTGAGTCTACAGTACTTCTCCCAAGACTTGGGCAAAGTGGGTCACCCATCTCCACCACACTCACCAAATCATTTAAAATAGTTTTTACTTAATGTAATTAGTTGTTCAGTATTGAATTTAAACAATTTAGTCTCCAGTAAAAGTGACTAAAGGGAAGGGAGCCCGCAGCTCTCAGCAAGCAGGAATCCCTCCCCCACCTTCCCCAGCTGCAGCAGAGGCGTCCGCAGCCGCCCTGGGGGACTTGCCTACGGCGGCGAGCCTCGTGGAAATAATCTCCAAACTTGATGCAAAGATCGACGCTTTTATTGAAGAATCCCGAAGCCGATGGGACTCCCTCTTGGCCGCGCTGCAAAAGCACGACCGAGACATCAAGGAAATCAAGCGCCGAGTCGGAGGGGCTAAAGGCCACGACCTCTGAAACTACAGCACAATCAGCCGTGGACCGGGTCCGGACTCTCGAACAGTGAGTCCGGACCTTAGAGAATCACATTGACGACCTCAAGAATGGAGGTCGTCGAAAAAATATTCATTTGCTGGGCCTTCCCAAATGGGAAGAGGAAGGCCAGCTTAGTGTTCCTTGAACACAGCTTTTAAATCTGGAGGCTGCATCAGGCCAGGTAGGGGTGGAATGGGCCCCTACTGAGTTGCAATACGCGGGACCAGCTCAAACCAGTTCCTCCTCCTCCTCCTCCTGCTCCTCCTCCTCCTCCCCTCTTTCCCCCGCCCCAAGTCCTGTTCCGGCTGCAGAGTTATAAGGAGAGGCAGATACTCTTAGAAGCCTCCAGAAATCTTGGAAAAGATCCCCACGCCATGATCTATAAAGGATCCAAGATCATGTTATTCCAGGATTTTTAGCCAGCTCTGGTCCGAAAGAGGAAGGCGCTTGATGAAGCAAAGAAGTGTTTAAGGGACTTAAATATTCAGTACTCCTTGCGCTACCCAGCGACGCTACGCTTTAACCATGAAGGATCCGTGTATAACTTCGGATCGCCGGAAAAGGAATTTTTGGACTCAGATAAATTATAAGAGTTAATTGATGTTGGTTTGCTTTCCCCTACTCCGGTTTACATCCCTCCTTTTTTTTATATATTAATCCCCCTTTTAAAACCTTACTGTTTAATATTATCTTGGGGGGTGGGGAGAGGGATTTATTTATTTGTTCTCTACTTAACGATTTTTCTCTTCCCCTCCCCCCTTTTTTAAAAATTCTATATATAGTTCAAAGTTTGGGTGAAGATTTGTAGCTCGGGTGCTCGTTGTTGTGGTTCTGTTCGCCGAGCTGGAAATTTTTGTTGCTAGTCCCCTGTCTAGGTAACATCCTCAGTGCTTGGGAGCCTCCTGTGAAGTGCTTCTGTGGTGTTTCCTCCGGCATTTATAGTGGCCTGTCCCTGCCGCTTCCGGTTGTCAGTTTCAGCTGTCCGCTGTAGTGGCCGGTATATTGGGTCCAGGTCGACAGACGACAAGCAACATGAATTCGACTGGGACAACACTACCATTATAAGGCAAGCCAAACAAAGAACAGCCAGGGATTTGTCCTATGTAGTGTTTTGTGCAGTCCTTGCATGGGATTTTGTACACTACATTAATTTTGCTCATGCTGGGTATCGGGTCCTTCATTCTGGTGAGTTGTTGTCTGAGGGTGGCTGTTGGTTTGTGTGCTGTTATAAGTCCTAGGGGTCGCAGTAGTCTGGCTGTCAGTTCTGAAATGCTCCTGATGTATGGTAGTGTGGCTAGTCCTTTGGGTTGCGGCATGTCCTCATTCCGTTGTCTTTCTCTTAGGCATCTATTGATTAAATTGCGCTGGTATCCGTTTTTGGCGAATACCTTGTACAGGTGTTCCTCTTCCTCTTTTTGCAGTTCTGGTGTGCTGCAGTGTGTTGTGGCCCTTTTGAATAGTGTCTTTATGCAACTTCATTTGTGTGTGTTGGGGTGGTTGCTTTCATAGTTCAGGACTTGGTCTGTGTGTGTGGCTTTCCTGTATACCTTAGTGGTGAATTCTCCGTTCGGTGTTCTCTGTACCATCACGTCTAGGAATGGGAGTTGGTTATCCTTTTCTTCTCCTCTCGTGAATCGGATTCCTGTTAGTGTGGCGTTGATGACCCGGTGTGTTTTCTCTATTTCTGTATTTTTAATGATTACAAAGGTGTCATCAACGTATCTGACCCAGAGTTTGGGTTGAATTTGTGGTAAGACTGTTCTAACCTTTGCATTACTGCTTCTGCTATGAGTCCCGAGATCGGTGATCCCATGGGTGTTCTGTTGATTTGTTCGTATATCTGGTTGTTGAATGTGAAGTGTGTTGTGAGGCACAAGTCCAGTAGTTTAACTATGCCGTCTTTGTTGATGGGTTCAACGTCCTGTTGTCTGTTCTGTATGTCCAGCAGGTTGGCTATTGTTTCTCTGGCTAGGGTTTTGTCAATAGAGGTGAACAGTGCCGTTACGTCGACTGAGACCATAGTTTCTTCCTTGTCTATGTGTATATTTCTGATGATGTCCAAGAATTCCTGTGTTGATTGTATAAATTGTCTGGATCCGCTGATCAGGTATTTCAGTTTCTGCTGTAGTTCTTTAGCCAGTTTGTGTGATGATGTCCCTGGTAGTGATACTATGGGTCTGAGTGGGATGTCTGGCTTGTGCACTTTAGGCAGTCCATAGAATCTGGGGCTGTTGTTGCTTTCAGGTTTCATTCTTTGTAGGTCCGACCTGGTTATCTGTCCCTTTTTTTGTAGATTCCTCAGTGTGTTATTTATCCTATTGGTGAGCTGTGGGGTGGGGTCCAACTCCCTCTTTTGGTAGGTGTTGGTATCTGCAAGTAGTTGTTCTTTTTGGGTGTATTCTGCTTTGTCCAGGATGACCATCATTCTGCCTTTGTCTGCTGGTACTATGATTATGTTCTTATCGTTTCTTAGTGATTTTAGTGCTTCCCTCTCCTTGGTGTTGA
>NC_057712.1:51420592-51433291 GCF_004010195.1 Chiloscyllium plagiosum
TTTGTGAATTTTATATGCTCTATGCTCGGGATGTTCTGGATAGGGTTTCCCCTCCCGAGGGGTCTCGGATCTGTCCGGGCGATTATGCTTGATCAGTCGGTTAAGTAGTGCACCTGGAATGTCAAGGGGAGTAATTCACCAGTCAAAAGGAAGAAAATATTATCAAACCTCAAGAAAGAAAGGGTTGATATAGCTCTCCTACAGGAGACATACTTATTGGATAAAGAACACTTGAAATTATGACTGGGTGGATGTGATCAGGCCTTTTTTTCTTCTTTGAGCTCAAAAATGCAGGGGAGTTGTTATTCTTATTCGGAAGAATTTCCCTTTCAAAATCCTAAATCAGATAAAAGATGAATCTGGACGATATATTCTGATTAAAGCCCTTATAAATGGAGAGGAATATGGGATTTAAATTTGTATTGCCCCCCGGCACATCCTTTTAAATTTATAACTGAAGCCTTCTCAAAATTGATGGCTCTCGGTGCTCGTCATACAATTAAAGTCTCCCCTTATAATTGTATTATGGATCCGGAAATAGATAGGATTCCCAAGAGTATTGCAGGAGTATCTCCCAGATCTAGACAATTGATGGATTTGAACAAAGAATTAGGATTAGTAGATGTGTGGAGATTCCTTCATCCACAGGGCAGAGATTTTTCTTTTTACTCCAATCCACATAAATGTCATACCAGAATCGATATGTTTTTTGCCCCCTCGATTTTTTTAAAATTCCATATCATCCTGTAAAATAGGCAGTATAGCAATTTCCGATCACGCTGCTGTATATATGGAAATCAAGGCGAGGCACAATGAGATATCCCCCCCCTGGCATTGGCGTATGGACCCCTTCCTGATGAAAGATAGTAAATTTATAAAGTACTTCTCTCAAGAATTTAAAACTTTTTTAGAAATTAATTCAGGTATGGCTAGCAACTCATCAATGATGTGGGAGACCATCAAAGCTTACGCACGAGGTTTGATCATCTCCTACTCAGCGACCCAGAAAAGATTAAAGGGAGAACAACAGCATCTGCTCAAAACTTGCTTAAAAGCAGCTGAAACAGCATATGCTGACAGACCTTCTATTATCAAATTGCAAAGGACCTTAGGACAGCTCTAAACACCACGCTTACCCAAACGGCTAAGAGGGAAATATTATTTGCAAAACAAAGGTAATATGAATTTGGCGATAAACCCAGTAAATACTTAGCATTTCTTGCAAAGAAAAAGAAGGCCCCTCAAACTATCACGTCTATCAAGGAAAGTGCGGGTATTTTGACTTATGATCATAAAAGGATGAACGCAATCTTTAAAAAATTTTATTCTGATTTATATAAATCGCAGGATTGCGAAGACAGGACGAGGAGGATGCAGACATTTTTTAAAAACCTGACCTTTCCGGACCTAACTCTGGAACAGGTATCGGTCTTGAATGTTCCCCTAACAATCCAAGAAATACTTGACGCAATCAGGTAACTTCAGAGCAGTAAGACACCTGGCCCAGATGGCTTTCAAGCTGAATTCTATAAAGAATTTACAGGAATATTGGCTGGTCCACTGTTCATACAGTCAGGGCTGTCTCCCGCCCTTTGCTGAAAGAGGCGAATATCTCTCTCATCCTTAAAAAAAAGGAAAGGCCCCAGAAAATTGCGCGTCATACAGACCAATATCCTTGCTAAATGTAGATTTTAAAATCCTCTCTAAAACGTTAGCATTGAGGCTAGAAATGGTATTGCCACATATCATAAAGGAGGATCAGACGGGGTTTGTTAAGGGCCGTAGATCATCCAATAATGTTAGAAGGGTTTTGAATGTGATTCGAGCCTGTCATCAGGGAAAGATACCAGGAGCAGTAGTCTCATTAGACGCAGAAAAGGCATTTGACAGGGTTGAATGGTCATATTTGTTTTACACATTGGAAAGGTTTGGCGTTGGAAAGGTATTTACCAAATGGGTCTCAACACTGTATAGTGATCCCAAGTCAGTTGTGATTACCAATGGATTAGGCTCGGATAGCTTCAGTGTGGGTAGGGGCTGCCGTCAGGGATGTCCTTTTTCGCCATTGTTATTTACGCTAATAATTGAACCACTAGCAGAAGCTATACGGGCTGACCCTGATATAACAGCCCCGAGGATTGGTATAGGTAAACATAAAATTACCCTTTATGCAGATGATGTTCTTCTATTTCTCAGTAATCCTTTGAAGTCCGTGCCTCGCTTAATCCAAGTTATTAATACATTTAGTGTAATTTCAGGCAATAAAATTAATTTCTCAAAATTGGAGGTTATTCCTTGCTAGTATATCCCACTTATTGGACGGATCCCACTTTCCCTTTTGGTGGTCCCTGGAGGGTTTTTATATTTAGGCATTTTTATTACCCCAGTATTTGGTCAGTTGTACAAGGCTAACTTTGTGCATTTACTGGAAAGGGTAAGGCAGGACCCCAGCGATGGGGCGATCTTCCAATTTCCTGGCTCGGTAGAATAGCACTAATTAAAATGAATGTCCTGCCCTGTCTCCTATACCCTATGAGAATGCTTCGGTGATGCTGCCGAGGCTGACACTACGTAAATTATATGGCTGGTTGGGTTCCTTTATCTGGAATCGTAGATGACCCCTCATGAAGCTGAAGAAGCTACAGCTTCCACAGGCAAGGGGAGGATTGGATTTCCCAGATTTTAGGAAATCTCAGTTAAGTTCCCTATTAAGTTACATAGCTGATTAGGTCTTGTCTGACCCACAATCAATCTGGCTGGACATCGAGGCTTCTCAAGTAAAATGCCCAGTTATTAACCTTTTATTTTCAGACAAGAGGAAAATCATTATGGACTACTGTAAAAACCCTATAATACTAAATACAATTAAAGCTTGGAATATAATGTGGCAAAATGAGGGCAACTCCCATAAAACATTCCCCTATGCCCCGATAGTGGGAGTATGGGGATTTCAATCGGGGCTTACAGATGCCACTTTCAAACTGTGGAGATCCAGGGGTATCTCATGTCTAGGGGATCTGTTTAAAGAAGGGGTCCTGATGTCTTTTGAACAGCTGCGTCAAAAATTTGGATTACCTAATGGAGACCTTTTTCGATACTTCCAAATTTGAGATTACATACAGAAGAAGTTATTAGATAGTCTTTATAAACGAGATAGAGAATGTAGAGTGCTATGGCCAATGGGAGTATCTTCTGTCAGCACTATTTATCATTTATTACATGAAGTATCGGGAGATGTGGGCAATCTGCTTAAAACATGGGATCAGGATTTGGGACTAGAAATCTCTATAGAAACGTGGAATGACATTTGGGAAAACACCAGAAGAATCACCATCTGCAACAAAACTCAGGCCATTCAGCTGAAGACACTTCATAGGGCCCATATAGCACCAGATCGATTGGCAAAATTTAAGGCAGGAGCATCTCCAATGTGTTCCAGATGTAAAATAGAGGTGGGCATTCTTGTACATTGCTTATGCACCTGTCATAAGATCCGTAGATACTGGACTAAAGTAGCAAGTACTCTGACAGAAATCTTAGGAACGGAAGTTAAAGTGGACCCTGTATCTCTCCTTTTGGGCTTTTCGAACTTACCCTCCCTGGATATGCACAGGAAGAGATTATTTTCTATTCTCTCTTTCTGTGCAAGGAAAAATATTTTGGTGGCTGAGGGCCCCCCTGAACTTTCAAATTGGCACAGATTAATTATGGAATGTATTCCCCTTGACTTCCTTACAAATATGGTGCACCAAAAGACCGCATTATTCCATAAAATATGGCAGCCCTTCTTGAATTATATAAATACAGATATTTCGGCCATCCTAACTTTTATTTAATTGAGATGGCGAACCTGGCTGGTCCGGGGCCCCTTGGGAGAGGAATCCCGCACGAATACGGGTTTTGTTACGATTTGATGTTAATACATTCCGAGCATGTATCTCACTACCCAATTTCTGTGTTATCTGTCGGGTTTTTTTTAATCTTATTTGAATACTGTAAGAGACTTAATTATACACTTTGGTTAGTTGTAGGGTATATTAGTAGTTAAGTTTTGTTTTTTTTCTTTTGTTAAATTTTGGTCATTATTTATTTAAGATTTAATTGTATATCAGTGTTGGTACTTGGGTTTTTTTATATTTTGTAAACTTGTAACACTGTTAAATTTTCAATAAAAATATCTATATAAAAAAAAGCAAGTAACCAGCTTTGGATCTAACTAAAAAAGCTGGGATTTTTTCACACGCTCAATTTTTAATGACTTACAAATCCATGCTCATTCATGTTTCTGGCCAGTCTGGCTTTAAATGATTGAAGTTCACATTTGAAAGTGCCAAAGCCTGTCCGAGCTGTGTTGGTGTATGTGTGCCACTAATAAAATAAACCAGAAAAACAGGATGGTTAGAGATAAGCAATAAATGTTCACCTCGCCAGTCATGTTCACATCCCATGAGTGATTTTTTTTTAAAAATCCTTTCCTTTATAATGATAAACAGTGTGTTATACTCTGATTTTTAAGCAAGGAAAGAGGTTAGCTAGCTGTTACTACTATCTCAAGATTAAATAACTGAACACTGAAAATTTTCAGCTATTCACACAGGACTCAGGACTGACTCTCTAATTTGTAAAAAAATAGCACAGGCCTGACTGATTTGATTAATGTTGTTAGAAGAGTGCATTGATTAGCTTGATAAGAAAATATTATGGATTTGGGGGAAGAAAAGCTTCCTGCACTAGAAATGATGCATTATCCGATGTTAGACTATATCCTTCTGATGCTACATGGATAATGTATCTATTTCTAATCCACCAATCTCACCCTTGATTGGAGAATTATGGAGCAAAACAATATTTTCTGCTGTTTCTCGATCACAGTTAAAATTTTTCTTGTATTCTGTGTCTGTTTTTTCTGACCATTTTTAGCAGTACTGAAATTTGTTTTATTCTTCATTGCTTTCTACTTTTATTTCTTTAAGCTGTGGAAAAAGTAAAACAAAGTATTTCTTTTTAAAAAGCAATGAGACTAGCTACTCACAGACTAAAAGAAAGAAGCTCCATACAAATTACAGTTAAAATGCAAAGCACTTCAGTTTCTCATTCCCAGTACTTATTTTATCATTTCAGCTGCAGAGTAGAACAAGTTTCCTAAAACTTACTTCTCCTTGATGCTTTAGATTTATTGTCACATGTACTCAAATACAGGTTCAGTGAAAAATGTTTCATGTCACCACACATGGGACCGAGGTACAAAAAAACTCAGGCACAAAGTAGTATAAGAAACAAAGTTTTAACAAGTTAAATGTTGCAGCTCTTCATAGAATAAGTAGAAAATAAAGTTATTGGTAACATTAAAGTCCTCCTTAATATAACTAGAATAATCAAGTTAGGAGTTCAAAAGTCTTTGAATGCCTGCTGGGGTCCCAATCTCCTCCGCTTAGCTCGCTCTCCGGAAGATCTCAGCTGCTTGTTCTTGCCACCAAGATCTCCTTGATACCAGGAGATCTCCCTCACTGCTCGCTCTGCATCGGGCCGCATTGTCACTGCTGCTGCTATCTCCAATCTCCTCTTGCTACTTCTGGAACATGCCCAGACAGGACCCACTCACGATATCCGATCTCCCGGGTATGTATTGGGCCCCGCTGTCACCACCAGCCACGCTATACACCAGGCCGAGAGAGTACCACGAACTGCTAAAGACTTCAAGGCTTTGTCAATCTAAACTGCTAATTTTAAGAAAGTAATTTTCACTTCAAAATGCACTTGTAAGAAAATGACATGCTCAATTTAAAGAAATCTTAAGTTGTTTGGTGTAGTGCTTCTAAGAGTTTTTTTAAGAAATGTAATTTTGCCTTGATGTCAAACTCAGTGTTCTGAAATCACCTTTGGAAATTCAGTTGATCTGTACGGCTCAGTCATAGAGATGTACAGCATGGAAACAGATCCTTCGGTCCAACCTGTCCATGCCGACCAGATATCCCAACCCAATCTAGTCCCACCTGCCAGCACCCGGCCCATATCCAAGACACTTGCAGACTGAAATCATGAGTCTGGAAGAACCCAAACTGAGCTATCAGCCAGTCTTTAATGAGTAAGTGCTATTTGATTCCTTCCATCACTTTTTGATAGTTGGAAGTAGACCATGTAGAATTTGGCGAAGTGGTGCCGTCGTGGTAATGTTGCGAAATTGGCAATTCCAGGGCCCTAGCTAATGATCTAGGTAGCTTTGAAATTTATACTCCATTGGAATACAATGGTGCTATGAAGATTTTACATGAAAGCTGACCTACTTAAATAATGTCATTTAGAGAAGGAGATCTATCGTCATTATGTTGTTTGGCCTACATGTGAGTCCAGTAACATGGTTAACTTCTGAAATGGCTTTACAAGCCACTTGTCTGAAGGACAGTTGGGGATGGGCATCAAATTCTAGTTTTTCTAAGTACACCACATTGTTTGAAGGAATGAATGATAATGCCTTTCTTTGAACATGTCATAGCTAGGCACTTACATGCACTGTTGGAATATTCTGTAGTTAGTAGTATCGTAGCTGTGAATAAAGTTTGTAATAAACGAAAAATTAGTTATGAAGTGATACAGTAAAATTTTCTTCTTACTCATTTAGATCTCAGGCAAGACTTGGATAAATGAGAAGTAGATGCTTTTAAATATGATTTAGTTTCTAATTTACAAGGGCACTGACAGTATCATTTTCATCCCAAATGTGGTATTTATGTTGTAAACAGAATTGTGAATAACTGAGAAACTATAAACTTCTGAGAAATATCCTAGATACTGTTGAAAGCATAAGAGTTGGGATGAATAATGACAAATTGAAAGTTAGAAGTATTTAATTTCAGATAAGATGACTGCACAGAAAATATTTCTTTTCAGAAATATTAAACTGATAAATGAAAATGAAGTCTCATCAGCGATTAGTTTCTTGATGAATTCTAAATCATACTTGCAAAACTTTGCTACTCTCAGCTGTTTCTTAGAGTTATTATCTAACACAATTGTATTAAAGAAGTTTAAGTTTTAAAAAATTGCTGAAATCATCATTTTTGCAGTCTTACTCAGATTGTGAGTCTACGCAGCCTTTAATTTTAAAACATGAAAAATCCAGAGTTTTTAAAATTAATTAGCTACATGACTCAAATCTTATTTCAACAATATAAATTAAAATACAGCCTTTTACGTAGATAGTATGTAACTAAAATCCTAGATTATAGTCTTGCAGCGATGACGTCTGAGGGGGTCAGCTTTTCATATAAATGGTATGCCTGAGTTTTCAGTGTTTGTGACAAAGACAAATGTTTTTGCGCAATGAAATCCTATGTCTTTCTAATTTGATTTTGGGATTCAGCATGGAAATACATTTTCCAGAAGGTGGCAACTCCCAAAAACATTATTTCGTGTTTCTGCTCTGATGAAACCCATGGAGTTTACATTACACCTTCCATAACCACTGAAGGTTCCAATACATCAAAACAGACTAAATCTCATGGTTATTATATAGGAAAGATGGCAGCCAATTAGCACATATCTGGTTCCCACAACAGTATGTGGTAATGATCAGATAATCATTTTTCTGATGTTGATTGAGAGCTAAGTATTGGGGAGAACTTGTCTGTTCTTCGAAGTAGTGACATGGATTGTTTATGTTCAACTGTGTGGGCTGATCTGTTTAATGTTTCCCTTGAAAGGTGGCAACCCCTCAGTATTGTGTTAGTATCTCATTTTTTGTGGTATTGTCCTTGCCTTTGAGCCAGGAGGCCCAAGTTCAAGTCCCACATGCTCCAGAAGTGTGTATTAATGTCTCTGAACAGGTTGATTAGAAACTATTTAAAAATTAGATTCTGGTCCTGGAAAGGAACCCAAAACTAAGCTTGTGACTTCATCATAAAAGCTACTAACTGACCCACATTCTTTTCAAAATTTTAAGGTTTGTAAGTAGTTTTGAACATTTGAATTGCTAGCTTGCAAACAAGTTGAATTTCTGAGGGTAATATTTAAACCAATCATTTTTTGTTTTGGGTACTTTTAATGTTGTAAACTACAAATACCTGATTCAGTTATTCATGCAGGTTTTGATTTGATAGATTTGAATTCCTTAAAGAGGCTACCAATGATTCTGGTTTGATCAGCACTAATGCATTTTGTGCAGGTTCTGTTTTGCCCAGAGCTTTTTTTTGCCTCCCTTATTTGCAACAGTTGAAATTCTGTGTGACAAAGTAATTGATCTGTTCCACAAAGATGGTTTTCTCCTCCACCACCTCTGGCAGTGCATTCTACGTACTTAGCACCCTTTGTGTAAAAGAACTTACTTTTCACACCACCTTTAAACTGATCTCCTTTTACATTAAATCTATGTGCCCTTGTAATTGACATTTCTATCCTGGTAAAAATATTCCAACTATCCATTCTTTCCACACCTGTCATAATTTTTTAAACTTCTATCAGGACAAACTTGGTTTGTTTTCACTTGAACAATCTGTCCTCATAATACCCTCCAAACCAGATAACATCCTGGTAAACTATTTATGTACTCTCTCCATAGCCTTCACATCCTCTTTGGAGTTGTGCCCAGAACTGTGTAAAGTTCTGTACAGATGTAATATGACTTGCCAATTTTAATACTCTATGCCCTGACTGGTGAAGGCAAGCTATGCCTTTTTGATCACCTTATCCACTCGTGTTGTCACTTTCAGGGAACTGTGGACCTATATCACTCTGAATGTGGATGTCACTAAGGGTTATGTCATTCATTGTATTATGCCCTCCTGCATTAGATCTCCCAAAATGCATTGCTTGTGTTTGTCTGGATTGAACGCTATCTGTTATTTCTCCATCCAGGTTTCCAGTATATCTATATCCTGCTGTATCCTCTGGCAAATCTCCTCACTATCTGCTGCTCACCCAAGCTTTGTGTTATCTGCAAACTTTCTAAATCAGGTCGTCTACATTTTCCTCCAAATATTTATATAAGTATTACAACCAACTGTGGTTCCAGTACTAATCCCTGTGGAACATTACTGTTCAGTCTCCAGTCTGTAATTAATTAAAAATCACACAAGACCAGGTTATGGTCCAACAGGTTTATTTGGAAGCACTAGCTTTCAGAGCGCTGCTCCTTCATCAGGACAATCACCTGATGAAGGAGCAGCGCTCTGAAAGCTAATGTTTCCAAATAAATCTGTTGGACTATAACCTGGTCTTGTGCGATTTTTAACTTTGTACACCTCAGCCCAACACCACTGTCTCCAAATCATGCCCTGACTGAAAAATACCCTTTCACTGCTAATCTGTCTTCTGTATCCAACTTACCATCTCACTGTGGATCCTATGTGACGTCACCTTCTTGTCAGCCTGCTATGGGGGACTTTGTCAAAAGGCTCACTGAGGGCCATATATAAAACGTCTTCAAAGTTTGTGAGAAGATTTGTAGCTCGGATGCTCGTTGCTGTGGTTCTGTTCGCCGAGCTGGAAGTTTTTGTTGCAAACGTTTCGTCCCCTGTCTAGGTGACATCCTCAGTGCTTGGGAGCCTCCTGTGAAGCGCTTCTGTGGTGTTTCCTCCGGCATTTATAGTGGCCTGCCCCTGCCGCTTCCGGTTGTCAGTTTCAGCTATCCGCTGTAGTGGCTTCCTGTTTGTCCTATATAGTGTTTTGTGCAGTCCTTGCATGGAATTTTGTACACTACATTAGTTTTGCTCATGCTGGGTATCGGGTCCAACGTCTACCACCCTGCTCTCATTAATCATCTTTGTCACTTAGAGTAACATGGAACAGTACAGCACAGGAATGCACCCTTTGGCCCACGATGTTGTGCTGAACGTACCAAATTGAACTCATCCCTTTTGCTTGCCCTTGGTTCATACCCCTTCATTCCTTGCACATTTATGTGCTTATTTGAAAGCCCTTTAAATGCACCTATCGCATTTGTCGTCTTCACTACTTCTGCCAGCACATTCCAGGCACCTACCATATTGTGTTTTTTAAAAAAAACTTGCCCCTCACATCTCCTTTGAACTTTACCAACCCCCTCAATGAAATGCATACCCCATAGAATTGGGAGAAAGTTTCTGACCATCCACCCCATCTATGCATCTCATAATTTCATAACTTCTGTTAAGTTGCCCTCAGCTTCTGCTGCTCCAGAGAAAACAACGTGAGTTTTTTTAGCCTCTAATCCAGACAGCATTCTGGTAAACCTCCTCTGCATTCGCTCCAAAGCCTCTACATCCTTCCTGTAACGTGGTGACCAGAATTGAACACAATACTCCTTGTAGGCCCAACAAACGTTTATATATAGCTGCAAATCCTGACTCAGTACTCAATCTCTGATCAATAAAGGCAAGCATGCTATATGCTGCCTTTACTACCCTCAGTAATTGTATGGCCACTTTCAGGAAATATGGACTTGAGCCCCAAGATCGCTCTGTACATCATCTCCTCAAAAATTACTTAGATGTGGTCTGCCCTGCACAAAGCCATGCTGTCTATCTGTAATTAGCCCATGGTTTTCCAGATGTGCATAAATGCTATTCCTAAGAATCTTCTGTGAACCGATGTGACACTCACCAACTGTATAACTTCCTGAAATTTCCCTATTTCCCTCTTTCAATGGAGTTACTCACCAGCCACCAGTGACCCTCCGGTGGCTAGAGAGGATACAACGATATTGGTCAAAGCCCCAACAATCTCTTCTCTTGACTCTGTCAATAATCTGGAGTGGATCCCATTGGACACTGTGGATGAATCCACCTTACTGCTCTTCAAGAGACTGAACACCACTTAGCGTCATAGGGATGTACAGCATGGAAGCAGGCCCTTTGGTCCAGCCGTCCATGCCGACCAGATATCCCAACCCAATCTAGTCCCACCTGCCAGCACCCAGCCCATATCCCTCCAAACCCTTCCTATT
This sequence comes from Chiloscyllium plagiosum, assembly GCF_004010195.1. Lineage (NCBI taxonomy): Eukaryota > Metazoa > Chordata > Chondrichthyes > Orectolobiformes > Hemiscylliidae > Chiloscyllium > Chiloscyllium plagiosum. The sequence continues at coordinate 51,431,511 of NC_057712.1, forward strand.
CATATATCCATCTAAATGCCTCTTAAATGTTGCAATTGTACCAGCCTCCTCTGGCAGCTCATTCCCTACACGTACCACCCTCTCCATGAAAAAGTTGCTCCTTAGGTCTCTTTTATATCTTTCCCCTCTGCCCTCTAGTTCTGGACTCCCCGACCCCAGGGAAAATACTTTATTTATGCTATCCATGCCCCTCATAATTTTGTAAACCTCTATAAGGTCACCTCTTAGCCTCTGATGCTCCACGGAAAACAGCCCCAGCCTGTTCAGCATCTCCCTGTAGCTCATCCTCCAACCCTGGCAACATCCTTGTAAATCTTTTCTGAACCCTTTCAAGTTTCACAACATCTTTCCGATAGGAAGGAGACCAGAATTGCACGCAATATTCCAACAGTGGCCTAATCAATGTCCTGTACAGCCACAATATGACCTCCCAACTCCTGTACTCCATACTCTGACCAATAAAGGAAAGCATACCAAACGCCGCCTTCATGATCCTATCTACCTGTGACTCCACTTTCAAGAAGCTATGAACCTGCACTCCCAAAGTCTCTTTGTTCAGCAACACTCCCTAAGACCTTACCGTTAAGTGTATAAGTCCTACTAAGATTTGCTTTCCCAAAATGCAGCACCTCGCATTTATCTGAATTAAACTCCATCTGCCACTAGCCAGTTCTGTATCCAAATGGCTAGTTCTCCCTGTATTCCATGAGATCTAACCTTGGTAATCAGTCCCCCATGGGGGACCTTGTTGAACGCCTTACTGAAGTCCATATAGATCACATCTTCTGCTCTGCCCTCATCAATCTTCTTTGTTACTTCTTCAAAAAACTCAAATCAAGTTTGTGAGACATGATTTCCCACGCACAAAGCCATGTTGACTATCCCGAATCAGTCCTTGCCTTTCCAAATACATGTACATCCTGTCCCTCGGGATTATCTCCAACAAATTGCCCACCACTGAGATCAGGCTCACCGGTCTATAGTTCCCTGGCTTGTCTTTACCCGCCCTTCTTAAACTGTGGCACCATGTTTGCCAACCTCCAGATTCCGGCACCTCACCTGTGACTATCGATGATACAAATATCTCAGCAAGAGGCACAGCAATCACCTCTAGCTTCCCACAGAATTCTCAGGTACACCTGATCAGGTCCTGGGGATTTATCCACTTTTAATCATTTCAAGACATCCAGTACTTCCTCCTCTGTAATCTGGACAGTTTGCAAGATGTCACCATCTAATCTCTATCTTCCACATCCTTTTCCACGTAAATACTGATGCAAAATATTCATTTAGTATTTCCCCCATTTTCTGTGGCTCCACACAAAAGCCGCCTTGCTGATCTTTGAGGGGCCCTATTCTCTCCCTGTTTACCCTTTTGTCCTTAATGTATTTGTAAAAACCCTTTGGATTCTTCTTAATTCTTTTTGCCAAAGCTATCTCATGTCCCTGTTTTGCCCTCCTGACTTCCCTCTTAAGTATACACCTACTTTCTTTATACTCTTCTAAGGATTCACTTGATCTATCCTGTCTATACCTGACACATGCTTCCTTCTTTTTCTTAACCAAACCCTCAATTTCTTTAGTCATCCAGCATTCCATATACCTACCAGCCTTTCCTTTCACCCTGACAGGAATATACTGTCTCTGGATTCTCATTATCTCATTTCTGAAGGCTTCCCATTTTCCAGCCGTCCCTTTACCTGCGAACATCTGCCTCCAATCAGCTTTCAAACGTTCTTGCCTAATACTGTCAAAATTGGCCTTTCTCCAATTTAGAACTT
>NC_057712.1:51433559-51473486 GCF_004010195.1 Chiloscyllium plagiosum
CCCTTTCTATCCTTCCTGTAGCATTTGTATCCTGGAATATTAAGCTGCCATGTTTCTGTAATTGCTATGATATCCCAGTCTCATGTTTCTAACCATGCCTTGAGTTCATCTGCCTTCCCTGTTAGGCCCCTTGCATTGAAATAAATGCAGTTTAATTTATTAGTCCTACCTTGTCCCTGACTGTTTGACTCGCTTCTGTTCTCAGCTGTACCCATCTCAGATCGATGGGTTCCCCCCCCCAACCTTACTAGTTTAAATCCCTCCCAAGCAGTTCTAGCAAATTTCCCTGCCAGTATATTAATCCCCTTCCAATTTAGGTGCAATCCATCCTTCTTGTACAGGTCATTTCTACCTCAAAAGAGATTTCAATGATCCAAAAATGTGAATCCTTCTCCCATACACCAGCTCCTCAGCCATGCATTCATCTGCTCTATCCTCCTATTCCTGTCCTCAGTATATAGATCATGTCCACTGCTCTGCCTTTATCAATCCTCTTTGATATTCCAAAAAAACTCAATCAAGTGAGTGAGACATGATTTCTCATGCACAAAGCAGTATTGACTATTCTTAATCAGTCCTTGCCTTTCTAAAATATATGTAAATTCTGTCCCTCAGGATCCCTTCCCAACAACTAGTCCACCATCGATGTCAGGCTCCCCAGTCTATAGTTTACTGGCTTTTCCTTACCTTTCTTTAATAGTGGCACCACGTAAGCCAACTTCCAGTCTTTCGGCAGCTCATTTGTGACTGTTGACACAAATTGCTGGAACAAGTGTCCCAGCAATCACTTCCCTAGCTTCCCCCAAATTTCTAGGGTACACCTGATCAGCTCTTGGTGATTTATCTACTTTTATGCATTTTAAGACATCCAGCACCACCGCCTCTGCAATAGGGGCATTTTTCAACATGTCCGTATTTATTTCTCCAGCCTCCATATCCTTCTCCACAGTAAGCAAAATTCAGAAAAATGATGGAGAAACTCAACAGGTCTGCATCTGTGGAGAGAGAAAGAGTTAATGTTTCTAGTTGAGTTCTGCTGAAGAGTCTTTATAATTAATACAAAGCTTTTGTTTCACTTTCTACACATGCTGCCAGATGTGCGTTTTTCCAGCATTTTTTTGTTTGTATCCTGAAAAATAGTAGCTTTCAAACTCAAAGGGCAGAGTGTTGATGTCATCCTATTTCAAATGTTAATTAGAATTATCATTTTCAATTAACTTTGTAGGTTGTTCCAAAAAAATATTTGGGATAAAAGATGTATCCTCTGATTTGGTTTCCTGTCAACATTGAGTTTGCATTGTCTTTTGTTTTAATTAGATACTCCAATTGAAGTTCCTGCTGCTAATGGCAGTGCTATTTCAAGTACAAGATTGAATGAAGATCTTGATATATTTGGCCCTATGGTTTCCAATCCTCTTCCAACATCTGATTCGCAGCTGCATCAGGTAAAATTTTAGCATTCTCATGTAATCATTTATTATGTTTCCCCAATGTTTTGGAAACAGGGAGCAACAATGGAGGGGGAATCTGTTGGCTGGTTTATTTTTGTTCACTTGTCTAAATCACAAACTCAATTGTGCTAATTATTGACTTTGTCTTATCTTGAAGCATTTTAAACTTTGTTTAGGTACAGTACCTGTGCAGAGCAGGTTTATGGCAGATTTATTTTTAGTATAACATGTGAGATGATTTGCCTTTTCCTGTAAAGGCTGAATAGCTAATTTGTAATGGTTGGAGGTGGGAAGTTTGAATAAGGAAACATTAAGCATTCACTTTACGTATGTCTTGCTTTAATAAAATTCCAGGTGGTTCTTCTATAATGCCGTAGTTGCATTCCAGCAAAACCTCGCTTAATAGAAAGTCACTTAATGGAAATAATGGGGCCTGTGGGGAAAAACTAGGTTAGGGGCAGACCAGTGAAACTATCACTCACGATTGCACAAAAATTACCCAAAAATCTAAAGCGAAGTATGCCACCATCTGCATGAAGGTTGAAATCCTATGTATTAATGACAAAAGTAAACTTAACACAGTACATTTAAAAAATGTCAAGGCTGCTATCTGTATTGTACCTCTCACAGAAGGCTACTGTGCAGACAGCTAACATTGAAGCATGCGCAGATTGGCGCAGAGACTTTGACGTGGACTCATCGGCATTACCTATGGGAGAACAAATGGGCCTGAATCGATCAGTACTCTGTCAAAAACTACTGCCTTCAGCTAGTTAGTGTGGTTGTAGCTATAGATTCCAGCCTGCCTTTGTAATCAAATTTACTCTCATCAATAATTCTTCTTTAGCAGTGAAAAATTGGAAATGTCATTGATTTGCATCAGACCTAGATTTCTATTCTTCCTCCTTTACATGTAGAAGCTGTACAACTTAATATTTAGTTAATGTTCCCTCATGTTTGAGTGTGGTTTGTGCATCCCATAAAAATGTATTCATTTATATACCCTGGCAAATGAAGAAATCTCTTTGTAACTATGACTTTGTACAAGTTCCTGAAAGGATTTGCACTAAAACTTTATGCATAAAGCTATTTTTAAAAATCTCTGGTAGGACATGGGTGAGGCTGGCTGGGCAGCATTTATTGCTTGTCTCTCGTTGCCCTTGTGAAGGTGGTGGTGAGAGCTGCTTCCTTCAGCTGCTGCAGTCCATTTTCTACAAATTGATCCATAATGCTTTTAGAGGGGGAGTTCCAGGATTTTGACCCAGCTATCAACCCCGATCAGAATCTGAGTCAATGGGAACAGCGTTCAAATATCAATTATGTTTCGTAAGAACTAGTTATGAAAGAATGGTTGCTTCTGGCATTTTAAGTAATGAGAATGCAGAAGCTGCTGAGTAGGTCATCTTGGATAAGTTTTCCGATCCTACTCCATTTGCCTTAGAATCCCCTGGCATTGCAGTAATGTAGAGTCCTAAATTGTTTCTTTTGTTAAGTTATCGAATTCTCTATTCTCAGGGCTAAGATTCCACTTCTCCTAAGGAATATACCTTCATACATTCATCATTGTTGTCAGGGCAACTTTAATCTCAACTCAATTATTTTTTCGTTTCAAATGGTTGAAAAGTAGTCACCGAAGGTTTGCAAGGCAGGTTTTGTCTCTTATCGTATCTCGGTTGGAAAGGTTATGCTCTGTAACAGTGCATTTTCACATTACCATTTCCCTCTGCATGCTGTAATGCTGTTCTTTATGTTTCTCAGTTAGTATTATATTCTTTGGTTCTCCCTTACAACTCACCAGTTTAAACGATGCAAGATCAAAAAGATCTGAAAAGAACTGACAGTGTTGAAGAGAACTGACAGCAACATGAATAGTGAAATTATATGGCAGAGTAATTTTTAATCTTTGCAAAGTGATCACTAAGCTACCCCATAAGTATTCAAGAGTAAACAAAAAAAAATGTACTTAATAGTCAAATTAAATTGATTTGGTTCTAAGACATCATCTACCCTTTTTTAATGGTGATATTTAGTGATTGCTCATATTTGAGTGTAAACAGTGAGAGTGAGTTTAACCCTGGAACCACAGCAGAGCCGAATCTTGGTCCCCATCATCCACATGTGCATTTATCATGAATTATTAGCCACTGTTCAGGAGAATTAGACCTTGAATTTCTCTGAAAGGAATTGCAGATCAATTGTAGGTAAATCTGAGAGTATCCTGTTCTGTATACAGTCACACAGACAGAAACAGACCATTCAATCAGACCATTCAGTCAGCTCATCCATGCTGACCAGGTTTCCCAAACTAAACTAGTCCCATTTGCCTGCATTTGGCCAAAATTCATCTAAACCTTTCCTATTTATGTACCTGTTAATTTCTTTTAAATGTTGTAATTGTACGCATCAGTTCCTCAGACCATACGAGTTTCAAAGAAGTAATTTTGCAGTTTAAATAGTTCATGAAAATGAGAACGTGAATTGTCTTGCAGCGTTCAGTAAGTTTGCTAAATAGCAAATGTAGCCACCTTAAAAATATTGTACAACCTGTGACAATCCGTTTTCCAGTACCTTTAAAAGTATTTTTTTAATAACCGTTGGCATGAGGGATTCAGTTATGGGCTGAAAAATATGTTGCTGGAAAAGCCCAGCAGGTCAGGCAGCATCCAAGGAGCAGGAGCATCGACGTTTCGGGCATAAGCCCTTCTTCAGTTATGGGTTAGGAATTCAGTGAAACCATTCAGGATCTCAAGTAGGTTTCCAACAATGGGCAATATTAATATGTTTGATTCCAGAAGAAAGATTCATTTTATCATTTCCAGGAAACTTAAAGCCAGACTCAAACTAGCTCAATAGCAAACAAGTAGTTATGACCTTGTATACTTGGGGAACAGAGATTAGCAGGCCTAGTAGGACAAAGGATGCACATACAAAATAAAGATAGTCCATTTATGACATTGGCAACAGCAATTATGATAATTATAGAAGCTTGTGTAAATTTGAAAAAGTGCAAATGTTCATTTTTATAAAAGAAAGTGATGTACATTTTATCATTATTGATAATATAATTATTAATTGTAATTTTTTTTGTGTTCTTGGTGAGTGAACATAGAAAATAGGTACAGGAGTAGGTCTTTTGGCCCTTTTGAGCCTGCACCACCATTCAATATGATCATGCTCTCCCACATTCTGTCCATACCCCTTGATCCCTTTAGCTGCAAGGGACACGTCCAGCTTCCTCTTGAATATATCTAATGATCTGGTCCCTACAGCTTCACAATTCTGAGTGAAGGAATGCTTGCTCATCTCAGTCCTGAATGCCTTACTGTTTAATCTTAGACTGTGGCGCCTCGTTCTGAACTTCCCCAATATCAGGACTGTTCTTTCCCCCATCTAGCCTGTCCAGTCCTATCAGGATGTTGTATGTTCCTATGTGATCCCCTCCCATTCTTCCAAATTCCGGTGAGTACAAGCCCAGTTGATCCAATCTTTCTTCGTATGTCAGTACTGCCATCCCATGAATCAGTGTGGGGATCTTAACTGGGCTCCCTCAGTAGCAAACATATCTTTACTCCAATTAGGTGGTACAGTGGCTCAGTTATTAGCACTGCTGTGTTACAGCGCCAGGGATCTGGGTTCACTTCCAGGCTCAGACGACTATCTGTGTGGAATTTGCATATTCTCTCCGTGTTTTGCCTCTGCGTGCTCTGGTTTCCTCTCTCAATCGAAAGATAAGGTGAATTGGCCATGGGAAATTGTCCATAGTGTTCAGGGGTATGTAGGTTAGGTGCTTTAGTCAGGAAAAATGTAGCGTTTTAGGGTAGGGGAATGGGTCTGGATGGGATACTCTTCGGAGGCTTGGTGTGGATTTGTTGGGCCAAATGGCCTGTTTCCACACTAGGGATTCTGTAATTCTATGAAAACTGCACACAATACTCAAGATGTGGCTTCACCAAGGCCCTGTATAACTGCAGCAAACATCCCACTCCTGTACTCAAATCCTGTCATTATGAAGGCCAGCAGCTTTCCTCACTGCATGCCAGAAACTATTTGGCAACTATTCCACTATGACACCCAGGTCTCATTGCACCTCACCTTTTCCTGAACTGCTCCATTCAGATAATAATTTGCCTTCCTGTTTTTGACTCCTGTTTATCCACATTATTTTGCAATTGCCAAGTATTTGCCCACTCAGCCAACCTGTCTAAATCAACCTGCAGCCTCTTAACATCGTCATCACTTTACACACTGCCACCCAGCTTAGTGATATCTGCCAATTTGGAGATATTACATTCAATTTCATTATTCAAATTGTTAATGTGTATTGTGTACAGCTGGAGTCCCAGTATTGAACCCTGCTGTACCTCACTTGTTACTGCCTGCCACTCTGAAAAGAACCCGTTTGTTCCACTATCTGCTTACTGTCTGCCAACCAATTCTCTATCCTCATCAATTCATTACCTCTGATACAATGACCTTTAATTTTCCTTACTAATCTCTTGTGTGGAACCTTGACAAAAGCCTTTGAAAGTCCAGATGCACAACACCCATTGATTCACCCATGTCTAACGTACTGGATACATACTCAGAAAATTTCAGAATATGTCAAGCATGATTTTTCATTAGTGATTCCATGCTGACTTGGACCAATCCTGTCACTGCTTTCCAAATGCTCAGTTATTATACCCTTATTAAGTGACTCTAGCAATTTCTCTACCACCAATGTCAGGCTAAACTGACATTTTCTCTCTGTACAGAATGCTGAAAAATGATCACCAATGCATGCACTATTTCTAGGGCCACTTCCTTAAGTACAATGGGATGCAGGGCATCAAGCCTTGGAGACTTATCAAGTTTTAATCCCATCAATTTCCCTCTTACCATTTCCTGGCTAATAAGGATTTCCTTCAGTTCCTCTTTTGTGCTTGACCCTCTGTCCCTCAGCATTTAGGGAAGGTTATTTGTGTCCTCCGTGAAGACAGATCCAAATTATTTGTTCAACTGGCCTGCTATCTGTTTGTTATCCATTATGAAGACTCCTGATTTTAACTGTAAGGGACCAACGTTTTTCTTCATCAGTCTTTTTCTCTTCACATAACTATAGAAGCTTTTGCAGTCAGTTTTTGTTTTCTGCAAGCTTACATTCACTTCCTGTTTTGCCATTCTGATTGAAACCCTTTGTTCTCTGCTGGATTTTAAATTTCTCCCAGTCCTCAGGTTTGCTGCTTTTTCTGGCCAATTTATTTGCCTCCTCTTTGGCTTTAACACTATCCCTGATTTCCCTTTTTAGTTATGGTTGAGCCACCTTCCCTGTTTTAGTCTTATGCCAGATAGGGATGTACAGTTATTGAAGTTTATCCATGTGATCTTTACATGTCAATGATTGACTATCCAACATCAACCCCATAAATCTCCTTGACCAGCTTATTCTAGCCAATGCATGCCTTATACCATCAAAGTTAAGTTTTTTAAAGTTCAGGACCCTAGTTTCAGATTTAACTGTCATTCTTCATCTTAATGTAGAAGTCTACCATATTATAGTCACTGTTCCTTAAAGGACCTCGAACCACAGCATTGCTAATTAATCCTCTCTCATTACACAATACCCAGTCTGCCATGGCCTGCACTCTAGTTGGTTCCTCGACCTATTGAATTTCCTGTTTGATGCCATCCCCAACCTCAAGACTACTGTTGGGTGGTCTACACAATTCCCACTAACAATTTTTTCCCTTTTAGTGTTCTGCAGCTCCACCCATACATATCCCACATCATCCAGGCTAATGTCCTCCCTTTACTATTGTTTTAATCTCCTCCCTAATCACCACCTTTTCCGTCTATCTTCCTGAAAATTAAATATCCGGATGTTGAGTTCCTATGCTTGGTCACTCTATCATGGTGTAATGTGGCCTTTTATTATTTTCTTTTTTGCTTTCTCTGTCTTTCACTTTTCCCCTTCCCACCTTTTGTTTCTGTCCCCACATTACTTCCCTCCAAATTCCTCCATTGGAACCAATGCGGTCTGAGCAAACAGTCCCCACCCCAGCACATTGGTTCTGGCCCTGCCTAGTGCAGACTGTCTGGTTTGTACTCGCCTCACCTCCCCCAGAACCAGTTCCAATGACCCAGGAATTTGAATCCCTCCCTCTTGCACTGCCCCTCAAATCATGTATTCATCTGCCATTTGTATTCTGACTAGCACATGATAGTACTAAGTGAGGTGATGGCCTAATAGTGTTATTGCTCTTCTGTTAATCTGGAGACTTGAATTCGAATTCCTCCATGACAGAAAGCTGAATGTCAGGAAAAAACCATCTGGTTCACTAATCTCCTTTAGGGAAGAAAATGGCCGTCCTCACCTGGCCTCATCTACACATGACTCCAGACCCACAGTAATGTGATTGACACTCAACATTTAGGGGTGGGCAATAAATGCTGCCTTGGCTGGTGATGTCCACATATTCTAACTGTATAAAACAAAATTCCCGAGATTACTACCTTTCGAGGTCCAAATCCTAACTGCCTTGTTCAGCTTGTAGGACCTCATCCCATTTTTTTTTTTTTGCCTGTATCATTGGTACCTACATGCTGGCCTCCTGAATGTCCTGCTTCAAGACTTCCTGTCCTTTGCACCAGGGAGGCAACATATCATCCTGGACACTCGTTTGTGACCCCAGAAATACTTATCTACTCCTGTTACAATTGAATCCCCTATCATTATAGCTATGCCCTTCTGTGTAGCAGAGCCAGCCACACTACTATGAACCTGGCTGATGCTACTTTGCCCCATTGAGCCATCTCTCCCAGCAGTATCCATAACAGTATGTCTGTTTTGGACAGAGATGACCACAGAGTCCCTGCACAACCTCCTTATTTTCTTGTTGGTCACCTTGTAAAACTATTAACTGAGGCTTTGTTCAGGTACTTTGCAGAACAGTACCTGCTTCTTTCAGTTTCTAGTAGATGGCTAGTTGTTTATTTTCTATCTAACTATTTTCATACCTTTTTTTTCATAACTTGGCAGCCAGGTTTGCTAGTGCTACAAGGGAGGATTAAACTAGATTGGCTGGGAAGTGGGATCCTCAACAGCAGGGAGGCAAATGTAATGCTAATGGAGATAACAGTAATCAGAAATAGTAAGTTGAAGAGACAGGTCAGGCTGGAACATGATAGAGAGCAAGGAATGCCTATTGGATTAAATTGCATCCATTGCAATACAAGGTAAGGCTGATGAACTCCGGGCGTGGTTCGGTACATGGGACTGGGATAACATAGCCATTACAGAAATATGGCTGAGGGAGGGACAGGACTGGGAGCTTAATGTGTGGGGGTAGAGGCTGTGGAAAGACGGGAGGGGGGATTGTGTTTTTGATTAAGGCAAGTATCACAGCAGTAATCAGAGATGAAATACCTGAAGGATCATCCAGTGAGCTTTGGGGGTGGAGCTAAGAAATAAGAGGATTGTGACATCATTGGGATTGTACTACATGCCCCCAAATAATCAATGGGAATTAGAGGAACAAATGTGCAGGGAGGTTGGGGAGACTTGCAGGAATGTAGTGGAACAGAGGGACCTTGGAGTTCAGGTGCATGGTTCTCTGAAAGTGGGGTCACAGGTAGACAGGACAGTGAAGAAGCACACTAGTCTTCAGTCAGAGGATTGAGTATAGAAGTTGAGAAGTTATGTATTAGTTGTGCAGGAGGTTGGCGAGACCGCATTAGGAGTATTGTGTTCAGTTTTGGTCACCTTGCTATAGGAAGAATGTTAGTAAACTGGAAAGAATGCAGAGGACATTTGCGAGGATGTTGCCAGGACTCAATGATATGAGTTATAGGGAGAGATTGGGCAAGCTAGGACTTTTTTATTTCAAGCATAGGAGACTGAGGGGGGATCTTATAGAAGTGTATAAGATCGTGAGAGAAATGGATAGGATGAATGTACACTCACTCGTTCTCACAGGGTTGGGGAATCGAGGACTAGAGGGCATCCAGTATAAGGTTAGAGGGGAAAGAATAAAAGGGAACCTCAGGGTCAACTTGTTTACCCAGAGGGTGGTACATATACAGAATAAGTTGTTAGCGGAAGTCGTTGAGGTGGGTACATTAACAACATTTAAAAAGCAGTTGTACAAGTACATGGATAGGAAAGGTTTAGAAGGATGTGCGCCAACAGCAGTGAAATGGAGTTAGTGTGGATGGACGTTTGGTCGGCATGGACTAGTTTTGGCCAAAGGGCCTTTCTCCATGCTGTAGGACTCGGATTCTATAACCTGGGATTTCATGTGGGCTTTGTTTCTAATGGCATCACTGCAAACTAAGACAAGACTTTACCTAGCTTTAAATGGCATGAAATAAACACATTGCATACAGTATGCTACTGAAGGTTATGTTCTGAAAGAAACTTGTATTTATCATAGTATTTACCTACTGTCTTACTCTCTACAGCCAAATAATCTCTTCCTCCCTTCTCCCTCCACCATTTTTCCAAACATTTATATTAGAATTAATTCAGAATATTTTGCTTTAGATTATATGGTGCTCCTTCAAATTGAATGATCCAAGCTTATTGTCTGCTGACATAGTTGAAACATGGTCATTTTTTTAAAATGCTTTTAACAATTCTGACAGCATTGGTGGAAATAATCTTGGTAAATTCAAATGTTAGTACTGCATTTTATGGGAGATGATTGATTTGGTTAGCAGCCAATCTAATTCTCTTGCTTTTTCACAAGAGGATATGCATACCCAGTAGAAAATGCTGCTGAAACTTGGCCATGTGATCAATAGTAGATTGCAATGGAACTCACTGTCTGATCGGCAGGGGGTTGGGAGAACACCCTGATCACCTGCTTTGCTCTTGAACCTCAGACAAGTCCATGTAAAAGGGTTCACTTGTGATTGTAAGTATTGTGTGGCTAAGATTTTTGCAATACAGAGCGACCCCCCCCCCGTATCCGTGGAATCATTTTGCACAGTTTCAGTTACCCGCTGTTGAACGCGGCTAGAACATATTATAGGGATCATTGTGCAACAAGGGACCAGGAGACTGCTGGGAAGATACATTTGCTATTAAAATGAATGGGTTCGCTCCTCTCCACGGTTACGGGTTTCTGTGGTACATCTAGGAACGTATTTTCCCCCTTCTCCATACCCTACCACCACCACCTTATCCCAGATCCAACCTTCCAACTTGGCACTGCCCTCTCAAACTGTCCTATCTGTCCATCTTCCTTCCCAGCTATCTACTCCACCCTCCTCTCTGACCTATCACCCCCACCTTTATCTATCTATTGCATTCCCAGCTACCTTCCAGCATCTCCGTTTTCACCCCCCGCTCCCTTTTATCTCTCAGCTCCCTTGGGCCACCCACTCATTCCTGATAAAGAGCTTATGCTCGAAACGTTGATTTTCCTGCACCGCGGATGCTCCCTGACTGGCTGTTCTCTTTCAGCACCACACTCTTCCATAAACGTCTCTCCTGAATGGTCTGGCCCTAATTCTCAGACTATACCCCGTAGTTCTAGAAACCACAGCCAGTGGAAATAGTTTATCTTCATCCACCCTGTCTTTTCCCACTAATATTTTAAAGAATTCGACCAGATCACCCTCAAACCTTTTAACCTCAAGAGAAAACCGGTCTAATTTGTGTATCTCTCCCAAACCTAACCCCTGAACACCTGCTATTCTTGTTGACCGGCTGTTCTCTTTCAGCACCACATTCTTCCATAAACGTCTCTCCTGAATGGTCTGGCCCTAATTCTCAGACTATACCCCATAGTTATAGAAACCCCAGCCAGTGGAAATAGTTTATCTTCGTCCACCCTGTCTTTTCCCACTAATATTTTGAAGAATTCGACCAGATCACCCTCAAACCTTTTAACCTCAAGAGAAAACCAGTCTAATTTGTGTATCTCTCCCAAACCTAACCCCTGAACACCTGCTATTCTTGTAATGGAAAGGTGGTTGGAGGAGTGGACTATAGTTTCCCAGAGACACTGGTTCCCTGCGAAGTGCTGACAGAGAAGAGGAGATGTATTTGGAGATGATGTTATTTGATCTTTGCTGGAACAACCATAGGACTATAATTAACATCCCAGGCCTCGATTGTGCCAAAATCAACCAGGATTCTTGATGTCCAGTAAATGCTGTCTAATGACCCTTTATGGAAAATACATGTATTTATTTTGCAGAAGAGGCTCATTTGTGTCACACCCCTGATTGTCTTAATCATCTGAAGACTATTTCTATGAGTACTATTACTACATTGGAGGACTGCTGGCAACTGTCTTCACAATCCTGTCTTCACAATAAGTGTGCAACATTAAGGGGGATGTTGAAGATGAAAAAATAAAAAAGATGAACATAAGAATGAAAGAAAGCAACTCTGTTCTAAAATTTATATTTTTAGTAAAGCAATAATTGAATCACCATCTTTAAGACAAGCCTGTCTGTTACTGAGAACCACAGTATTGTAAATTGAGTGCTCCGTTTACACTGATGTTTTGTTCAATACAATGGTACTTTTGTTACTTGTTTTTGCACCTACATTGAAGGAAAGCAAATTGTCCTGCTGTACAAATAACTTCAACAATGGTGGATGATTTTTCCTGAGATGATGAAAAATTGGTGCCTCTTGTATGCTGCAGTTTAGCAAAGAAATCTTCTGGGACAGTTGTAAGTCTGAGAATGAGGAACAATTTGTCTTTGATCTGAAAATATGGAAAGACAATTGTATACTGTATATTGATAACTTTCCTTTGGGATCCATTGTTTACAAGGTACCTGCTCTTGAAATTGGGCCACTTACTTGCAAGGTGCCTCTGGAGTTGGCTGTGTTTTGTTGATTGTTTTTAAATGGTCTCTGTTTTAAGAAAGTAACCTGTTACTTTGCAACTACGCAACTTTATGATAATGTGATAAAAGGTTCTAATTTCAATTTATTATCTGCAAATGCCTGAAAAGTGTAAAGGGAAATAGGAAGGCAAGTTGAGTTTTCAAGGAGACTGTATCAAGAGTACGAATATCATTGGTCTCATGATCCAGCAGACCAGTTTAATACTCAGGACATGGAATCCAGTTCATTGTAGCAGCTGGTAAAGTTAAATTTTAAATCTGGAAATAAAAACTCGTGACAATGATACACACAATAGGAACTGAATTTGACTTTTTGGCCCCCAAGCCTGTTTTGTCATTCAGTAAGATTGTGGCTTATCTGTTTGTTTCAAATTCCACATTTCTAGCTACCCCTGCTAACCTTCAGTCCATAAGATCATAAGGTATAGGAGCAGAATTAGGTCATTCAGACCATTGAGTCTGCTGTGCCATTCGATCATGGCTGATGTTTTTCTCAACCCAGCTCTCGCTCTCTCAGATGCACTCAATGATTTGTCCTCCACAGCCCTCTGTAGCAATGAGTTCCACAGATCAACTACCTTCTACCTTTTAAAAAAAAACACCCTCCTAATCGAAGTTCTAAAGTGTTGTCCCCTCACATCTCATGTTCTAAACTCTCCTACGAGTGAAAACATTTTCTCCACTTCCACTCTGTCCGTGCCTGGTAAGTTTCAATCAGATTCCCCCTTCATCCTTCTAAACTCAACTGCTCCTTGTATGATAAGGTCTTCATCCTGGGATCATTCTTGTAAATCTCCTCTGGATCCCCAACTACCTTCTACCTTTTAAAAAAAAAACCCTCCTAATCGAAGTTCTAAAGTGTTGTCCTCTCACATCTCATGTTCTAAACTCTCCTATGAGTAAAAACATTTTCTCCACCTCCACTCTGTCCGTGCCTGGTAAGTTTCAATCAGATCCCCCTTCATCCTTCTAAACTCAACTGCTCCTTGTATGATAAGGTCTTCATCCTGGGATCATTCTTGTAAATCTCCTCTGGATCCCCTTCCAGGGCAGCACAGTCTTCTTTAGAGGTCCAAAACTGCTCTCAGTATTCCAAATACATTTTGTCCACAGTCTTATACACCCTCAACAGTACATTGCTGTTGTATTCTAGCCTGCTTGAAATGAATGTTAACATTGCAATTTTGTTCTTAACTGTCAACTGAACCTTAATGTTAAGAGAATCCTGAACTAGGACTGCTCAATCCCATTGTGCTTCAAATTTCTAAACCCTTTTCACGTTTAAAAAATAGTCTATGGCTTTTCCTTCCCAAGTGCTTAACCTCATACCTTTCCCACTTTGTATTCTATAGCCATCTCTTTGCCCATTCTTTCCTAGCCCATCCAAGTCCTTCTGCAGCCACTTTGCTTCCTCAACACCAGGCCCACATCCAACTATCTTTGTGTCATCTGCAACCTGAACAAAATGCCCCTGTTCCTTTGTTCAGATCACTAATGTGTATGTGCCCCTGCCTGACAGTATACCAAAAATATTCAGAGACCCTGTCTTCACCACCTTCTGAGGTCTGTCCAACTTATTCTCATAAGAGAAACCACACATTCCAGGTATTAGTATTGTAACTCTTCTCTTAACCACCTCCTGTGTAGTTAAACCTTCTTTAAAGGATGAAATCAAAATATTCTAAGCATCCTGTAAAGCTGAAGCATAGCATCCTTTTTTTGCTCAATTCCCTTCATAATAAAGGATAGTATTATATTAGTCATCTTGATTACATACTGGCTATGCAAACTAACCTTATATGATGCATGCAGTACAACACAAATCATTTTTCACTTGGGCTTCCACAGTCATTCTGTTTACATTTTTCCTGCTAAGGTGTACAACTTGTAACTTTGTACTCCATCTGCAAGATGTTTTCCAACTCAACCTGTTTATGTCCACCTACAAACTCCTTTTGTCATCTTTGCAAGATACTTTCCCACTTTGTGTGGTCTACACACTTAGCTACCAATCCTTCACACATGCACATTACTGATATAAACTTTAAAATGCTGATACCACTGCAGGAATCCATATGTCACATTCTGTCAATAGATAACGATCTATTTGCGCGTACTTTTTTTTGCCAGCTAATAATGATGATGCATTCCCAGACAAAGAGCTTTTACTTTCCACAATAATCTTTGATCTGACATTTTGTCAAGTATCTTCTGGAAATTCAAGAACTAAGTCTGTTAGCTGTCTTTTATTCACAGCACAAGTGCATGTCACTCCTTCAAAGACCTCCAATAAATTGGTCAAACATGATTCCTCTTTGCAAAGCCACACTGACCTTCTCAGTTACCTTTTGGTTTTGCCAAATGGGAAAAAATATACATCTATAACCGCTTAAATTATCAATCCTAACACCTTCCCCATGACAACTGTCAGACTATAGTTTCTTGTTTTCTGTCTTCTTACTTATTTGAATACAGGGGTTATTATTTGGTCTTTTCTAGTCTGATGGAACCTTTCATGAATTCACAAAATTCTGAAAAATTAATACCAATGCATCTATTACCTCCTTAGCTATCTCTTTTAAGATCCTAGGATGAAATCCATGTAGAACCAGAGACTTGTCAGATCTCAGCTTCTCCAGTTTATTTAGTACCGCTTCCCCAGTGAATGCCCCTCTCCTTTTCTTTTCCAATTTTACAGCAATTATTCTATTGGCTTTGTGCCTTCTATAGTGAAGACAAAAATAAAAATAGTGGTCAAGTTTATCTACCATTTCTTCATCAACTGTGAGCTCCTCATTCGCGCACTCTCATGGTCTTACATTCACTTTGAATTTTCTCATCCTTTGTATCTATTTTCAAATTCCTAGCTAGCTTCCTCCTATACTCTAATTTCATCCATGAAACCAATGTCTATTGTCAAATGTACCAATTTGCTGGATTAATATCTTTTAGGGAAGGAAATTTATTCTCCTTCCCTGAACTGGCTAGTTTATGACTCTTGAGTCTAAATGGTTTTTCTTTTCAAGTCTATTTCTTGTGCCGTAGTCACGATAGGTGTGAAGCAAAAATCTTTGACTACTTGTCTCTTTTTTTAGCAGGACAAAGTACAGCAGGTTAGGCAGCATCTGAGGAGCAGGAGCTTCAGGAATAAGCCCTTCATCCTTGCGCGAAACGTCGACTCTCCTGCTCCTTGGATGCTGCCCAACCTGTTTTTTTTCCAGTGACATACTCTGACTCTAATTCCCCAGCATCTGCAGTCCACACCTTTTTTTTAAGCATTGTTTAAAGCTCTTTACAGTACAGTGAATTCACAGAATTATTATGGTGCAGAAGGAGAGGCCATTCAGCCCATTTCCACAACTCTTTGAATGAACTCTATAATTACTGCCTTTCTCCTGCCTTTTTTCTGTACCCCAGCTCATTTGTTTTAAAGTAATCATACAATGCCTTCTGAACTGCTTCCATTAGACTGTCAGGCAGTGGATTCCTGCCTTAGCTGCTCACTGTGTGAAGAAGCTTTTTCTCACATTGCTTTTGCTGCTTTTACAAACTCGTTACATTTTACAAGTGGGGACAGTTTCTCTCTGTCTCCGCAGGACTTGGAAAACTTGTATCAAATATCCTCACATGTTTATCAGTAAGGGAAAATGTTAAAACTTCTCCAATCTATATTTGTAACTGAAGTTATCAGTTTCTCATTCCGGAATGAGAAGATTCATTCTCGTAATTTGCACAAGCCTCTTCTGCACTGTCTCCGGTGTGTTCACATATTTTTGAAAATGTGGCGCCCAGACCAGCGTTCTATGTAATTAGAAAACTTTCTCCTTATAATCTCTACCTGCTACATTTAATGACTGCTGCACATGTGCACCAAGATCTCTCTGGCCCTGCACACCCTGTGGATGTACCCATTATTTTATAGTTTCTTCAAGTTCCTTCTACCCTACGCTTCTACACATTGAACTTTATCATCAGTTTGTCATAAAACATAGAAGAATACAGCGCAGTCCAGGCCCTTCGGCCCTCGATGTTGCGCCGATCCAAGCCCACCTAACCTACATTAGCCCACTATCCTCCATATGCCTATCCAATGCCCGCTTAAATGCCCATAATGAGGGAGAGTCCACCACTGCTACTGGCAGGGCATTCCATGAACTCACGACTCGCTGAGTAAAGAACCTACCCCTAACATCTGTCCTATACCTACCCCCCCTTAATTTAAAGCTATGCCCCCTTGTAAACTTCGAAATTGTGTAATACACACCAAAGTCTAGCTCATTCATACATATCAGAAAAAACAGATCTCCCTGAGGAGACTCCCTATAATTCTTCCTCCAACATAAAAAATAACATCCATTAACTAATACTCTGTCCCCTGTTACTCAGCCTGTTTAGTATCCATGTTACGGTTCTTTTTATTCTATGAGCTCTAACTTTGTGCGCAAGTGTGTTGTGTGATACTGTATCAAACACCTTTTGGAGGTCCTTGTATATTACATTGACAACCTTCATATCAATTACAAAATTGCAAAATAAGTAAAGGGCAAAAGGAGGGGAGGAAATAACTGTCACTACTGAAAAGGTGTTGGTGAAACTAATGTGGCTAAAGACTAAAGACGGAGTTTACAGATGACATAAAAATAGTTAGGAAAGAAAGTGGTGACAATGACTAAGGGATATAAGATAGATTATGGGAAAATTTGAAATAATGCGCTTTGGCTGGAAGAGTTGAGAAATTGAACTCTTAAATTTGTGAAAGACTATAGAACAGAGAATTTGGGCACCCTTGTCCATGAATCTCAAAAAAACAACATCCAAGTTCATTGGGTACGAGGAAAGTCAGATTGAATGTTGGCCTTGATTTTAAAAGGAATGGTGTATGAAAGTAGGGAAGTTTTGATAAAACTATACAAGGCACTAATCAGACCACAGCTAGAATGCTGTGAACAGAATTAGGTCCTTACCTGAAGAAAGATGTAAGGATTATTTTATGAGAAGAGGCTGAGCAGGTTGGGCCTGTGCTAATTGGAATTTAGAAGAATAAGAGGAGACTTTATTGAACGTACAAGGTTCTTAGTGAACCTGACAGATGTAGAGAAGTTGTTTCCCTTGTGACAGTCTAGGACCAGAGGGTATAATTTCAGAATAATTGGTTATGCATTTAAGGCAAAGATGAGAATCTGTTCTATGAGGGTAGTGAATCTGTGGAATTATTTACTACAGAGGGCTGTTGAGGCTGGGTCATTATGTGCATCCAAGGCTGAGATCAATAGTCTTTCAATTAGTGAGGGAATCATCCCTTATGGGTGAAAAGAACGGAATATGGACTGGAGATCCTTGCTGATCTGCTAATCCTCATTGAAGGGCTGAGCAATAGACAATAGGTGCAGGAATAGACCATTCTGCCCTTCGAGCCAGCACCACCATTCATTATGATGATCATCCTCAATCAGTATCCTGTTCCTGCCTTATCCCCATAAACCTATCCAGCAGACTGGATAGGCTAAATGGCATACTTGTGCTCCTGTATCTTGGGTCTTTCAACCCACTCTGCTATCTCTGCAAAAAATTCCAAACCCGTTAAGCATGGTTTTCCCTTAAGAAATCCAAGCTGCCTGTTATTCATGAGCACATATTTCACCATTTGACTGAATTGTTTCCCACCACCAAAGTTGAACTAAACTAAAACAAGGAACTGCAGAAGCTGGAGATCTGTATAACTGAAGTTAAATTGGTTTGAATTGCGTATTTCCAACATTTCCCTGTTGTTTTGATGATTTACATATCCTAAAACGTGAAGATAAAGCTTCACAAATCATTTGTCTTGACTGAATATTTTCATTATTTAGAAAATGGCTGACTTGGGTCTATTGTTTGAATAAGGGGCATTTTATGTTAATCACATCAGATCAGGCTGCTGGATTCTTCTCAAAAGGATTCTTACTGGAAGCTTAATGTTTATCTTCACGTATTTGAAAATATGATACTGTTATGTCAATTAGTTTGCAAATGTGCTGTTTTTTACTTCCACAGTTTGAATCCTGTCAAATTGATGGCATCAGGTAAAAGGGATACTGTAGCTTTATCCTCCAAAAGACCGAGAACTGTTGCTTGTGAGGTGAACTACTTATGTTTGTTTAATGCATAAACTCTAGTTATGCTTTTCCATGTTAAAAGTCAGTAACTCCTTACTTGGAAATGACAGCTGATCTTCAAAATTTTCTCTAACTAGCATTTATGTATTTACCTTGATGCTGTAGTGGAGGTGTTTTCCGTCTTAAATGAGCAAGGTATCTAGTTCAGTTTGCATCATGTCATTTGAAATTATTTTGGCAGTGTTTGAAACTAGCACATCCCTTTCTACTCTTGCCATCTCGAAATATACACATGTGCTGTTCACCATTTTCCATGTATTTATTTTAGCTCTGTCCCAGCCATGGATGGTCAGCAGTCGAAGGTTCCCACCAATGCAAGTAACACCCTAAAAAATAGAAATAGGAGTAGGCCTTTTCACCCCTTTAAACTTTCATCACCATTCAATTGTGGCTGATCTGGAATTCCTCATGTCCACTTTCCTGCCATTTCCTTGTATCCTGTGATTCCCTGACTAATCACGAATCTCTCTCTCTACTTCAGCCTTAAATATGCAGAAAACCATGCTGTGACTATTCCTTATAAGTCAGTTCTTTGCCAAATGTGAGAAAATCCTGACCCTAAAAATCTTCCATTATTTTCTGACCACTGATGTAAGGCTCACTAACCTGTCGTTTCTTAAATTCTTTCTGAAACAAAAGAACAACTTTGGTTATTTTACAGTCTTCTGGGACATCACCTGTGGTAAAAAGGATACAAAGATCTCTGACAAGGCCCCAGCAATCTCTTCCAGTATCCTGGGATAGATCTTATCAGGCTTAACTACTTTAATGTTTTTCAAGACCCAATCTTAATATTGACGTGCCCCAGAATAGAAACATAACCCTCTTGAATTTTACTCTCCTAGATGAATACTGATGCAATGTACTCTGTAAGAATCTCTCACACTCCCTCTGGCTACTTGCATAAATTCTCTCCATTGTCTTTAAGTAATTTGTAATTAGTTTCTTGCCCCTAATATGTGTAAAATACCTTTGGCATCCTTCTTAATAAGGACATCTTGTGGCCTTCTTTTAGCCCTCCTAATTTCTTCTTTTTGTTCTGCTTGCTTTGCATTCTTCAAGAATCTTCTTTGACTTAAGCTTCTTAAACCTTTTTCCATTTTGACTAAACTTTCAATAACTTGTCATCGAAGGTTCCAGAATCGTGCCATACTTATCTTTCATCCTTGCAGGAACATGCTGGGCCAGAACTTTGATCAACTGCCCTTTAAAATATTCCCATGTGTCAGGTGTGGGAATGGCATTTGTTATGTACTGAGGGTTGGTATGTTGAAAATGTGATGAGAGCCATTAAAAAATGACAATTTTTCTTGAAATTAGTTACAATATTTGTTCTGGAATTGTTTGAAGTGTTTGGTACACTTGACAGAATTGATTTTCTTGGCTGATCTATTTATTTTATAATCGACCTGTTCAGAGATCCTTTAATGCACCTGTAGACTAGGTGGGACTTGGACTAGGGCCATCTGGTTCAGAGATAGGGACACTATTACTACACCACAAAAGCCCTTGGCTGATAGATCTAGATATTTTATAATCAACACGTACTGAAATATTAACACTCATCTCTGGAGCAGGTGGGACTTGAACCTTGGCCTTCTGACCCTCTGTGGTAGGGACACTGCTGCTGCACCAAAGCCCTTGATTTGATTTGATTAGATTAGATTAGATTAGATTACTTAGTGTGGAAACAGGCCCTTTGGCCCAACAAGTCCACACCGACCCTCCGAAGAGCAACCCACCCAGACCCTGACACTTACCCCTTTACCTGACACTACGAGCAATTTAGCATGGCCAATTCACCTATCCTGCACATTTTTGGACTGTGGGAGGAAACCGGAGCACCCGGAGGAAACCCACGCAGACATGGGGAGAATGTGCAAACTCCACACAGACAGTTGCCTGAGGCGGGAATTGAACTCAGGTCTCTGGCGCTGTGAGGTAGCAGTGCTAACCACTGTGCCACCGTGTCTGACTGATTAATAAATTATCCAGTTCATGGTGAAATTCACTTGATTACTGCTTAAACTTTCACCTTTTAATGTGGTACATGAGGGTTGTCATGATTTGTACTTAGTCAAATCTCCTATCCATAACTTTTTGAACAACAATTTGTGAAATAAAAATTGCTTTTATACGACCCTAATAAGGTAATACTGCATTAGGTCAATTTGCTGTAGAAGATTCTGAATCCACAGCAATAATTTAAATGCATTCAATGAACAATTCGAATAACATAAAAACAGAAAATGCATAAAAATAGAATTCATTTTCAGCAACTTATCCTCATAGCTATAATTTCCAGAATTTACAAATGGTCTGTTATTGTTGACTGTGAGCACCATCTGTAGTATAGTAGTGTTTGTGATTACTTTAGAGATTTAGTAGTATCCACAAACACTTTTATATAAATATTCATGTTCCAATAAGTGGAGAGAATGTGCACACTACTGGTCTTCCAGTTAGTGTTATGCACAGACTATCCATCCAGGCAATAGCTTTATTTGCTAAGGATATTTCCTACAAATTCCTCCTTATTATAACTTCATTTGAATGTTGATGTTTTTTTGAAAAAGAGATCCCATGGCAGTATATTTTAATGCTGCCAGATTTCTTGACCCCATTCCTAAATAGATCTCATTATTATGTGGAGAGTTGCGGATGACACTAAGGTCAGAGTTTCGAAGGATGTTGTAGGTTAGAGAGAGACATAGATAAGCTACAGACCTGCATTGAGAGGTGGCAAATGGAGTTTAATGTGGAAAAGTATGAGATGATTCACTTTTGAAGGAGTAACAGGAATGCAGAGTCCTGGGCTAAAGTCAAGATTCTTGATAGTGTACATGAGCAAAGAGATCTGTATCCAGGTCCATCGATCCTTAAAAGTTGCCACCCAGGTTGATAGGGTTATTAAGTAGGCATACAGTATGTTAGCTTTTATTGGTAGAGGGATTGAATTTCGGAACCATGAGATCATGCTGCAGCTATACAAAACTCTGGGGCAGCCACATTTGGAGTATTACGTACAGTTCTGGTCACTGCATTATAGGAAGGCTGTGGAAGCTGAGAAGACTTACTAGAATGTTGCCTGATTATGGAGGGAAGGTCTTATGAAGAAAGGCTGAGGGACTTCAGGCTGTTTTCGTTGGAGAGAAGGAGGTTGAGAGGTGACTTAATTGAGACACGTAAGATAATCAGAGAGTTAGACAGTGAGAGCCTTTTTCCTCGGATGGCAATGGCTAGCACGAGGAGACATAGCTTTAAATTGAAGGGTGATAGATATAGAACAGATGTCAGAAGTAGTTTCTTTACTCTGTAGTAGGGGCGTGGAATGCACTGCCTGCAACAGTAGTAAACTTGCCAACTTTAAGGGCATTTAAATGGTCATTGGATAGGCATATGGACAAGAATGGAACAGTGTAGGTTAGATGGGCTTCAGATTGGTTATAGAGTCGTAAAGTCATAGGTTGGCACTACATCGAGGGCTGAAGGGCCTGTACTACGCTGTAATGTTCTAATTTAAGAAATGCAGCATCTATCTGTTGAGAAATTGTCAACAGCTCAAGGGGATCCTGGAAAATGTTTTAGGTATATGTTCTTCAGCCTTCCTGTGTTACATTGGATAAGGACATCTGTCTGTGACTATATCATTGCAACTTTTGACATTCTCTTCACAGCCCATTTCCACAAAACCGACAGGAGGAGCCTTATCTGCACCAGCAGATCTAGATCTTTTCACTGAGCCAACTACAAAATCGGAGGACTCTGCTAAGAAGCCACTGTCCAAGGATTCTATCTTATCTCTGTATGGTACAGGAACAATGCAACAACAACAAGGCACTCCAGGTAATGTATTGGCATGGTTCAATGTATTAAGCATTGACCAGCGGTGCATTTTGGGTTCACAAGAAACAGGATGGTTAATTTTATGGTGAATTCTAACTTGTCATATCAGTACCTTAAAGGAGTATTGCTGTAATTCTTTCAATGTTGAGTATCCTCCATTACAGGAGCATTGTTATAATAGTTTAAGTAATGCTTACACTTGATTCTTTATGGGATGGTGATGGCATAGTGGTAATATGGCTAGATGAACAATCCATAATCTCAGATTAATCTTCTAGGCCATGGGTTTGAAACATTTGAATTAAATAAAAATCTGCAATAGAAAGCTGGCCTAATGGTGACCATGTGAATATTGTGGATTGTTGTAAAAACCAAACTCTGATGTCCTTTAAGAAAGGAAATCTGCCATCCTCCCCTCGACTGGCCTACAGCAATGTGATTGATGTTTAACTGTCCTCTGGGTAATTAGGGATGCTGCCCTGGACAGCCACATGTTCATATCTTGTTGTTGATTGGAGTTGTTTGAGCTTTGGAGTTGGAGCTTCAATGACACCTTGTACCACTACAATGATCAGTGTGACAGAATGAAACAAATGAGAATTTTGTGAATAGCATGTTTCTAGAAATGGTTACCCTGCATCTCAGGTGCTGAGGGAAATAGTTAACTGCCAAACTTGCAAGGAGGTTCAGGCAGGTACACATGAGCCCCCAGTGTAGCTTGTTCCCCAACCACTGCTCAGTGTTGCATCATCTGGGTAGTTGCAGATGTAGGTTTCTAGGCTGCAGTTGTGTTCAGGACAGTACTGGGGTTAAGAGTGCTGCAAGGGTGGAGGGTGAGGGTAAATAGCCACAATTTGTACTCCATATCAGTACCAATAATGCAGGTAGAACGAGGTTCTGCACGCAGATAATTTAGGAGTCTGAGATCTACCTGAAAGGTAGTAATCTCCAGATTGTTCCTGAAGCCACAGGAGCTTTTGCAAGTTCCGTTGGGGAGGTTTTAAATTAGTATGGCAGGGGATTGGGAACCAAGGTGAAGGCTTAAATGGGTCAGATTAAGATCAAGTTACGGGAGATAAAATGTTAGTTGGCAATGTAACCGGTGACTCAGGAAGACAAAAGAAACAAGGATTAAAAAGCATCCAGCAAAAGAAATTGAGCTGTTTATATTTTAATGCAAGGAGTGTAACAAACAAGGCAGATGAACTAAGGGCACAGGCACATAGCAGCATGTTGTTGTTACTATAACAAAATTTGGTTAAAGGAAGGGCAAAGTTGACAGTGCAATATCCCTGGAAATAGAGTTTTCAGGCAGGATAGAGTTGATGATGAAAAAGAGGGGAGGATAGCAGTATTGAATCATTCATAGTTGTGAGAAGGGCTAATATATTAAATGGGTTAACAAGTGATGCTTTATGGGTTGAGCCTAGAAATAAATAAGACAGTCACATTTCTTGGAATATACTGCAGAGCCCCAAATAGTGAGCGAGAACATGTGTGTTGACAAATTGCGCTTATAAATGGGCAATAATAATAGGAGACTTTAACCATCCCAATATCAACTGGGTTACAGACGATATAAGAAGCATAGAGAGTGAGGTTTCATGCACTACATGCAGAATTTTTTTTAAACCGTCTGTGACAAGCCCAACGAGAGGAAATGCAATTCTGTATTTCGTTTCAATAAATGAAGATGAGCAAGCGGATGAAGTGATAGTGGCCACCATATTGAGGATAGCAATTACAGTTTGGTTATATTTAGTATTATTATGGTAAAGGACAGAGATAAATCAGGAGTAAAAGTTTTAAATTAGGCAAAAGCAAATTTTACAAAACTAAGTGATTTTGTTTGAGATGGACTGGAGAAGACTACTGAAGGATAAATCACTAGTAAAATAGTGGAAGGGACTAAATAGTGAGACCCTTACAAAGTCAATGTGTCCTTGCCAACAAATAAGAATGATACTACCAAATCTAGATCCCCAGGATTAAAACACAGGGAAAAATTAAGTTTTTTAAAAAAAGCTTATGGTAGTCAAAAAAACTCAACACTGCAAATAGCCTAGAAGAGTACAGAAAGAAAGGGATAGAGTTTAAAAAAAGAAATAAGGAAATCAAAGAGAGGGCACAAACGATTCTTCGCAAGCAAGATAAAGGAAAAAACCCATCGATGTTTTACCAGTATATAAAGAATAAAATGATGGTGTTACAAAGGTGAGATTGACATCCCTCTGATGATTAAAACCAAAACACCCAAATAGGAGCATCTTAACTTGTAATCTGATGAAGAAGTGTGGCAAGGAGTATAACCTATCTCTCACACCCCTAATCTGTTATAAAGGAATGATTACATGGAATGAAATCCTTTCATTCACTCTAGAATTAACAAATAACTAGTTATTTATCTAAATCCAACAGTGAACAAATTAACTGAATTCCTAACAAACTGAACAGTTACTCCATAACTACTGCCTGTTCCCTAACTGAACCAGTTCTATTGGTATGCTGTTTCTATAACATAGGTCCCATTTGTATAAATCCAGATAATAAGAAAACAATAAATTAAAGCTTAGTTCTCAAAATTCATACAGAATATGTATTCTGGAATGCTTTTCTTCCTCTCTGCTGTTGGGGATTTATTCTCTGTAATTTTTCTGTTCTGAACGCCTCTGCATTGAATTTTGATGTCAGGAATATTAGCGAAACATACTGTGGACCTTTTATGAATAGGTGTTTTTTTTTCTGAGAGCATGGAGATTTCTCATCTCTTCTCTTCAGATGGCTGTTGGCTCTCTTCTCTATCCAATTGCCCCTATCTTTATACCCATGCAGATAAATTAATTTCTTTACAGCCTAATTGGTCCCCTGTTGTCAGTGCTATCAGATTTAAATTTAATTGACCCGAAGTCTCCAATTGCCTTTTTAAGTTAATTAGCTGAATTTGAAAAGACTACTTGGTAAAAATGCTGTTCAATACAAAATGTTTTGATCTTTGTACCTGCACTTTAACTGCTGTTCAGACATCCATTTTTAACTCAGCACTGAAAAGAACACCATCTTTTAATGAATGACACAATACTTTTCCCCCATTTTACAATTTTACCATTTTTACACACCAACTTCATGACAATAATTAAGGAAAAAGTAGGACCTATCCAGAAGGGAACTTGAGAATATGGAAAGAATTTTAAATACACTCTTTGTCCTGTATTCTCAAAGGATATAGTAATCCAAGAGAAGCATTGTGAAATATTAGACAAAATAATAAGTGTCAGAGGAACTGGAATCTTTGAAAGTGGATAAACCATCAGGACTGGATGGATTGTTTGCTAGGATGTTAGATGGTCAGGGAGGAAATTTACAATCTTCACTGGACATGGATAATGTGCTGGAGGAATGAAAATATAGTTCTGTTGCTTTAAAAGGATACAAAGAAAATGAAGTCATAGAGATGAACAGCACGGAAACAGACCGTTTGGTCCAACTCGTCCATGCTGACCAGATATGTTGCAATTGTACCAGCCTCCATCATTTCCTTTGGCAGCTCACTCCATACATGCATCACCCTCTGCGTAAAAAAGTTGCCTCCAGGTCCCCCTTATACCTTTCCCCTCTCACCCTAAGCCTTTGCCTTCCAGTTCTGTACACCCCCACCCCAGGGAAAAGACTTTGTCTATTTATGCTATCCATGCCCCTCATGATTTTATAAACCACTGGGAGGTCACCCCTCTATTGCAGAAATTATGACTGTTCACCTTGAGAAGGTTAAGAGGAGATTTGAAAGAGGTGCTTAAAATCATGGTGTGTCTGAACAGAGTTTGCAGAGAGAAACTGTTGATGGAATGATCAAAAATGAGATGACACGAAGTTGAAGCAATTGGCAAAATGTTAAACAATTATAGGCCAGTAATCTTCTGTGGTGGGCAAATTGTTAAAATCAATCCTGAGAGATTGGATGAACTGTCACTTAGGCATGCACTAGTCAGCATGGCTTTATTAAGGGAAGGTCATGCCTTACAAATTTGATTGAATTATTTGAGGAAGTGACCAGGAGGATTGATGACGGTGGTGGATGTTGTCTCCATGGATTTTAGTAAGGCATTTGATAAGGTCCCACATGGCAGACTGGTCAAAAAAGTAAAAACCCATGGAATTCAGGATAATGTGTCGAATTGGATCCAGAGTTGGCTTAGTAACAGGAAACATAAGGTATTGGTAAATGGCTGCCTTTGCAAATGGAAAGCTGTTTAAACCTGTGTTCCACAGGGCTCTGTTGGGACCACTGCTGTTCATTTTGTACATTAATGATTTGGACTCAAACATGGAGGCCACAAGTTGGTAGTTTGCAGACAACCTAAAAATTGGCTGGAGAATGGAGAGCGGTAAGCTCCAAAATGATGTAGATGGGTTGGTGGATTTGGGTAGAAAAGTGGCAGATGGAGTTCAATTCTGATAAGTTTGAAGTAATCAGTTTAGGGAAGTCAACCAGTAAATAGGAATGCACAATAAATGAGAATACACTAGATGAAGTGAGAGATCTTGGCACATAAGTGCGCATGTCCCTAAAGGTAGCAGTGCAAGCAGATAAGCTTTAAAGAACACTGTCCTTTGACTAGCGCCCTTCTGTGCTGTATTATTTCTATGTTCTATTAATGTGGATAGAAAAAAAAATAGAGCAAATTAATGTGTCATAATCCAAGAAGTTTTACAAACTGGAAAGAAACCCTTTTGTCCATCATAATTGCTCCAGTCATCAAATATCATCTTGGCTAAACCCATTTCCCAGCACTTGGCACGGAGCCTTGTATGTTATGTGTAGAAGGGTATTCCCCTAACCGGGATTGAAGACTCAGGAGGCAGACATCTGGCATGTCTGTATTCAAGCAGAAACCAGTCAATGCAGGGAAAGGACGAAGGAATCTTCCCCGAATCTGGCTTTGACATGAGAAATTATTTTTTTCTTTAATCTTTCGCTCAGATTGAAAGCTAAATCAATGACAAACTGATTTTACAATAAAAAGCATTTTCTGTTAACAATGTGATCACTATGTTCCTCCCTCTTTCATCGTTTATGCAATCCTATGTGATTCCTGAAGAAGGGCTTGTGCCCGAAACGTCGATTCTCCTGTTCCTTGGATGCTGCCTGACTTTTCCAGCAACACATTTTCAGTATGTGATACCTAATCAATGATGGCCATTCCTATAGACACCCTCGGTTCCCATGTATCTCACGGTGTTTAGCAGACACTGTGATCTCCAGGCATTGGGATCTTTCTTTGCATCTAATTCATGTGCATTCTAAAGTTGCTTACTATGCTCCTCTGGGTTTTTATCAGGCTAGCTTATCTCTAGGGAGAGCTTGAATTCTGTTATTCATTGTATTCCATTTTAGCAAATTTAATTACTCCTCTTACACTTCCCACTGTCCGAATTATATATGAAGAAAAAACAAAAGACAGTTAGTTTTGACTGACTTTTTGCTATAGATTTGTAATATCAATTTATGTTAAAGTTAGTTATAAATTGTAGTAATTCAGTCTTCCCTACTATTAGCACTTTGTGATTAATGGGTTGTGAGCAATTTATTTTGTTTGTTTTATTTGTTTTATTTATTAAATTTATTTTATTTTGTTCTGGGTATAAGAGAAGTAATTTTCTAAAGCTAACTAATTTTCACTTCTACGTTTAAATGTTTTGTTTTAATGCTTTGATTATATGCATTTTTTTTATGCTGAAAAATACCCTTATGATTAGATTAGATTAGATTACTTAGTGTGGAAACAGGCCCTTCTGCCCAACAAGTGCACACCGACCCTCCGAAGAGCAACCATTCCCCTGCCTTTACCCCTTCACCTAACACTTCGGGCAATTCACCTAAACTACACATTTTTGGACTGTGGGAGGAAACCGGAGCACCCGGAGGAAACCCACACAGACACTGGAAGAATGTGCCAATTCCACACAGACAGTTGCCTGAGGCAGGAATTGAACCCGGGTCTCTGGCGCTGAGGCAGCAGTGCTAATCACTGTGCCACCGTGCCACCCCTAAGCAATGCTAAGATTCCTTACTAGAACTTTTTTCTTCATATTCTAAGTTATTTCAAGAAACAAAATACTATAAGATAACTTTAGCTTTGCACACACAGCTGTTTTAGTGGGCTAATAGGCTGCATCTGGCACTTGGTATCTGTTCATTTACTGGGACAGTTACCCTTTCAACTAAGGTGGCAAGAGTTACTCATTTATTGGACCTTAGGTCGTCTTGTTAGAATGTTTTGGATGGGAACAGGCTGGATCCTTTTTACTGTCCTTGGAGTGGTTTGTTCAATGGTATTGTTTTACGGTGTGTGAGAGCAGGCTGTTTTGCTTAGTTTCGTCTGCCATTTTGTTTTAACAGACATGGGCCACCTTATTTTGGCCAAGAACAGGCCACCCCTGCAGTATTGAATTTCAAGTGCTCATCTAAATAGTTCATAAATCCCCATCTCCTGCGGTTCCACATGTTGGCTACCTTACTGATTTTTGAGGGGCCCTATTCTCTCCCTAGTTACCCTATTGTCCTTGATGCATTTATAAAATATTTGCCAAAGCTATCTCATGTCCCCTTTTTGCCCTCCTGATTTCCCTCTTAAGTATACTCCTACTGCCTTTATACTCTTGTCATGCTGGATGACTAGTGAAATTGAGGTTTTGGCTTTAAAAAAAAGGAAGCATATGTCAGGTATAGACAGCAGAGATCAAGTGAATCCTTAGAGTATAAAGGCAGTAGGAGTGTACTTAGAGGGAAATCAAGAAGGCAAACAGGGTTAAGGAGAATCCAAAGGAATTTTATAAATTTTAAGGGTAACTAGGGAGAGAATAGGGCCCCTCAAAAATCAGCAATCAGCCTATGTGTGGAACCGCAGGAACTGGGGAAAAAGCTAAACGAGTATTTTACATCAGTCTTTACGGTAGAAAAGGACATGGAAGATCCAGAATGTGGGGAAATAGATGGTGTCATCTTGAAAAATGTCTATATTTCAGAGCAAGAGGTGCTCGATATCTTAAAACGTATAAAGGCCCATAAGTCCCCAAGACCTGATCCGGTGTACCCTAGAAATCTGTAGGAATCTAGGGAAGTGATTGTTGGGCCTTTGCGGAGATATTTGTATCATCGATAGTCACAGGTGAGGTGCCTGAAGACTTGGGCATTGGCTAACGTGGTACCACTATATGAGAAAGGTGGTAAGGAAAAGCCAGACCAGTGAGCCTGACATGCTTGGTGTGCAAATTGTTGGAAAGAATCCTGAGGGACAGAATTTACATGTATTTGGAAAGGTAAGGACTAATTAGGGATAGTCAACATGGCTTTAGCGTGAGACATAGTGTCTCACTAACTTGATTTTTTTTAAGGAATTGATGTGGGCGGCGGATGTGAACTGTATGGGCTTCAGTAAGGCAAGATTCCTCATGGTAGACTGGTTGGCAAAGTCAGATCACATGGAATACAGGGCGAACTAGCCATTTGGATACAGAATTGGCTCAAAGGCAGAAGACAAATGTTGGTGGTGAAGGGTTGCTTTTCAGACTGGAGGCCTGTGACCCATTGGTGTGCCTCAAGGATTGGTGCTGGACCCATTGCTTTTCATCATTTATAAAAATGATTTGGATGTGAACTTAGGAGGTATAGCTAGTAAGTTTGCAGGTGACACCAAAATTGGAAGTGTAGTGAACGGCCAAGAATGTTACCTTGGAGTACAATAGGATCTTGATCAGATGGGCCAATGGGCTAACGAGTGGCAGATGAAGTTTAATTTAGATAAAAGTGAGGCGCTGCATTTTGGAAAGGCAAATCAGGGCAGGACTTACACACTTAATATTAAGGTCATGGGAAGTGCTGCTGACCAAAGAGACGTTGGAGTGCAGGTTCATAGTTCCTTGAAAGTGGAGTCTCAGGTGGGCAGGATAGTGAAGAAGGCATTTGCTATGTTAGCCTTTATTGGTAAATGAATTGAGTATAGGAGTTGGGCGGTAATATTGTGGCTGTACAGGACATTGGTTAGACGACTTTTAGAATACTGCGTTCAGTTCTAGTCTCCCTGCTATAGGAAAGGTATTGTTCACCTTGAAAGGATTCAGAGAAAATTTACAAAGTTGTTGCCAGGGTTGGAAAGCTGGAGCTATAGGGAGAGGCTAAATAGGCTGGAGCTACTTTCCCTGGAACACCAAAAGCTGAAGGGGTGACCTTAGAGAGGTTTATAAAATCATGAGGAGCATGGGTAGGGTGAATAGCGAGGTCTTTTCCCTGGCGTGGGGGAGTCCAAAACTAGAGGCATAAATTTAAGGTGAGGGGGGAAAGATTTAAAAGAAATCTAAGGGGCAATGTTTTCACGCAGAGGATGATGTGTGTATGGAATGAGCTGCCAGAGGAGGTGGTGGAGACTGATACAGTTACAACATTCAAAATTGCTTAATTTTGATTTTAAAATAGCCAATGACCAATGAAGTTGTTTCTTGGACTGGACACCTGTAACTAGTGGTGTTCCAAAGGACTCAGTGCTGGGACCTTTGTTATTTACATAAATGGTCTGGATGTGAATGTACAAGATATGATTAGTAAGCTTGCAGGTGATTTTTTAAAAAAGATTGGGGGGTATCCTTAATAGCAAGGAAGGTTATCAAAATTTCAGAGGGATCTTAATCAGATGGGGAAGTGGGCTGAGAGATTGGCAAATGCAGTTCAATACAGATGAGTGTGAGGTGTTGCACTTTGGAAAATCAAACCAAAGTGGAACCTATACAGTAAATGATAAGGTCTTGAGTGTTGTGGTACAGAGGGGCCTAGGAGAACAAGTACATAGTTCTTTTGGAAGTGGCGTCAAAGGTAAATAGGGCGGTGAAGAAGGCATTTAGTATGCTGGCATTGATCGGTCAAGGCATTAAGTATAGGAATTGGGATGTTATGTTACAGTTGTGCGAGGCCGCACTTTGAGTATTGTGTAGTTTTTGTCATCCTGTTATAGGAAATACCTAATTAAACTGGAAAGAGTGCAAAGAATATTTATGAGGATATTGCCAGGACTGGTAGATCTGAGTTGTAGGAAGACATTGGCCAGGATAGGAATTTATTGGAACATAGGAGAATGAGGGGCAACCGTATTGAGGTGTATAAAATCATGAGGGGCATTGATTGGATGAATGCATATAATTTGTTTCCCGGGGATGAGGAATTGAAAACTAAAGGGCATATGTTTAAGATGAGAGGGGAAAGATTGAAGAAGGACACAAGGGGCAAATTATTCATACAGTAGTTGGTGCGTATATGGAATGGGCTGCCCATTATATGGAATATGACCCTCCCTCCACTGCTGTCTAGAGGGGGAAGAGAATTTCACAGACTTGGAAAAGATTTCTCCTATTTCTATCTTAAATAAGTGGCCTCCTATTTGTAAATTGTGTCTACTAGTTTTAATCTCTCCTGCAAGCAGAAGCATCCTTTTAGCATCCATTCTGACCACATTCTGCAGGATCATTGTACATATTTGAATAAAATCACTACAATTGGACATTGCAAATCTGGTTTGGAACCAAATGGTACACGTTCATAATTTTAACTGATGAGTGAGGATTCAAATTATTGTATGTGGGATACCCTGTACACTATATGGCTGCCCACACAGAGTAGCATTAGAATTGTTACAAATGAGAATAGGCATTGAAATTAAGTATCACTATTTCAAATCAGCAATCGTAATTGGGAAAGTGATTTGCTAATTTCTTGATTTTGTTTGGAAGTGCACAAGACAATTCAGTAATTTTAGTCTCTTTCAATATTTTATTCACTAAAATACCTGGTGAGAAATGTTTTGCACTATTCACACTGTAATCTACAAACCAATACAGGTTGAACATTCCTAAACTGTTCATTCTCAAATTCAATTATTCTCTGTCCAAATCATATTTTCAGGAGAAAACACAAGTAAGTAATCCAAATTGAACTCTCACAAGAACAGTTTGAGTGGTCTCATTTTTGGCTTGGCCATAGGTTGAATTCAGGGGTGGTGTACACATGCAGCACTAATATCTTTGAATGACCAAGAAAGAAGAACATAAGTCACAACCGTAAATGTAAACTGTTTTTCTCCCTTCTCAATGCTATCCAGAACAGCTAAGAATTTTGTATCTTCGTTTCAGGCTTCCAGGAATTGCAGTAATTTGCTGTTATGTAAATTTTGAGGTAGCTTCATAATGAACTTTCT
Organism: Chiloscyllium plagiosum; assembly: GCF_004010195.1. Lineage (NCBI taxonomy): Eukaryota > Metazoa > Chordata > Chondrichthyes > Orectolobiformes > Hemiscylliidae > Chiloscyllium > Chiloscyllium plagiosum. Next base: position 51,466,098 of record NC_057712.1, read on the forward strand.
CATTGATTCTTTGGCAAGAAAAAGAGTTGGATAACAATGCACTATAAAGTGTTTAAATCCCTACTCACGACTTGTTGTTTAAGACTAATCCTCATGATACTGCATTCAATGAATCCTAGCATTAGCTGAATTGAGAATAGTTGGAGTTAAAATTCCTGTTGACAGTGAATGAATGTTGCAGCTTATGAGCTTCTTTAAATTGATGATCTCTTTACATGTCCCATCCGGAAGCTGAATTTTCCTAAAAGAAACTGAGCATTGTGAAAATACAGTTTTGGTTCCCTTATCTGAGGAAGGATGTTTTTACTATACTGGAAGTGCAGTGAGGTTCACCAAATTGATTTGTGGGATGGCAGGACTGACACATGAGGAGAGATTAAGTCAGTCAGGATTGTATTCACTGGAATTGAGAAGAATAAGGGAAGATCTCAGTTAAGCCTATAAAATTTAACAAGACACAACAGTCAGATTCAGGAAGAATGTTTCTGATGGTGGGAAAGTCCAGAAGCAGGGATCCAAGTTTAACAATAAGGGGTAAATCCTTAACTAAGATGGGGAGAAATTTCTTCACCCTGAGAGTGGTGAACCTGTAGAATTCACTGCCACAAAAAGTGGATGCAGTCAAAACATTGTTTTTGTGAAGGAGGTAGATATTGCTCTTGTGGCTAAAGGGATCCAGGGATAATAGGGAGGGCAGTATTAGGAGAAAGTGAGGACTGCAGATGCTGGAGATCAGAGCTGAAAATGTGTTGCTGGAAAAGCACAGCAGGTCAGGCAGCATCCAAGGGCAGTATTAGGGGATTGCGTTTGCTGGTCAGCCATTATTCTATTAATTAGCAGAGCTAGCTTGATGAGTTGAATGACCGACTGCTCCTAATTTCTGTTTCCAAATGTACAGGGCTGCGTGTGATGGATTGTGCATACAGCATGCTGGCCCATGTATGTTCTCTATGCACTAAGAGTGTGTCTGTGTATTTAGAAAACTGGGCAATCTCAAAATATAGTTCATTGTATATGTTATTAGGATAAGGAGACAATTCACCAGCAAAAGTTTCTCCCAACAAAAAGATTAGCATTTTGTGCTTAATTAAATATTTACAATGTACAACTTTTATTTCACACATTGTACACCAGAAATAATATTTTGAAATGTAGGTATCCAGTTCAGGATTTTCTAGGCAGTTCACAATAACGGTTTTACTTTCGATTCGGAGATGCCGGTGTTGGACTGGGGTGTACAAAGTTAAAAATCTCACAACACCAGGTTATAGTCCAACAGGTTTAATTGGAAGCACACTAGCTTTCGGAGTGACGCTCCTTCATCAGGTGATTGTGGAGGGGTCGATCGTAACACAGAATTTATAGCAAAAATTTGCAGTGTGATGTAACTGAAATTATACATTGAAGAATTGATTGTCTGTTAAACCTTTCATCTGTTAGAATACAGTGATAGTTTCACTTCTTTCATGTGTAAATCACAAAACCCTTTTTTTTAAAGTTGCATTCTCGGGTTAGCTGTTAACAATGGTGATAGCTAGACAATATGTTGAAGTACAAAGTTAAAAATCACACAACACCAGCTAGCTATCACTAGTTATGCTACAGTTTTACAGAACTTTCATTAGGCCGTACTTGGAATATCGCGTACAGTTCTTGTCACCACACTACCATACGGATGTAAACGCTTTCAAAAGGTTGCCCGGAATGTTGCCTGGTTTTGGTGATTTTTGCTGTGAAGAAAGGTTGGATAGACTAGGAGTGTTTTCACTGGAATGCACTCCTAGTTGAGGGGTAACCTGATGAAGTTTATACAGTTATGAATGGCATGAATAGAGTATAAAGTATGAAGCTTTCCCCCAGGGAGAAGGGGTCAATTACTAGGGGACACAGGTTCAAGGTGCAGGGTTCAGGGTGGTTTGTTTAAAAGAGATGTGCAAGGCAAGTGTTTTACACAAAGGGTGATGAGTGCCTGGAGTGCGCTGCCAGAGGTGATGGTGGAAGTAAGCACACTAGCAGCATTCAAGACGCACCTGGATAAAAACATGAATAGGAAGGAAATAGAAGTATATGGATCCTGGAAGTGAAGACAGTTTTAGTATGGAAGGGCAAAATGTGTTGGCGTAATTTTGGGCTTCTTCCTGTACTGTTTTTATTTGTTCTATTCAGACTCTCCCTATAGCTCAAAGCGTCCAACTCTGGCAACATCCTTGTAAATGTTTTCTGTGTGGTGAATTTGCATTTGCAGAATTATTTGTAGATGCTTTATATGTTGCTCAAAAAGCACATAATCTCTACTTCCTCTTAGCTAACCAATCCATGCTTACATGTTACTCCCTATACGATGTGAAGTACACCACATCTACTTCTACAGTGTACAACCTGAAGATCATTACAAAGTGCAGCCATAATGCATCAGAGCGTGGAGAGCATGTTATTTGGACTTATACAATTTATTTATGTTTTTATAGCTGCCTGAAGTTGATTTGCATTTTGTGAAGAATGCCCTGATATCACTTGGTAATTTCACTGCATTATTCTTTCCAGCTGCTGTGTTCATGGCACCTTCTTCGATGTCATATGTCTCTCACCCTGCAGCCAGCTATCCAAATTTCCCTAACCTTGGAACACCTATGCCGGCACCTACAGGCATGATGGGCAATATGATGGGGCAGTCGGTGGGTATGGTGGGCCAGCCAGCAGGGATGGTGGTTGGCATTGGAATGGCAAATGGATTTATGGGTAATGTGCAAACTGGTGCTGTCCGAGTTCCAGAGAATATGGTGGCTCCCCAAGCAGGAATGGTGGGAAATTCATACAATGTGCAACAAAGCCAGCAACCACAGTGGAATCTCAGTCAGGTCAGTGAAGTTTCTTTATTGATTTAGTCAAAAGGAGCAAGAAGTCCTTTTACAGCAGAATTATTGATTCTCAATAATATGTGACGCTGATTTGTTAATTTACTGGTGTCTTCTGTAGACATTTGCTACATTGTTTCTCCACTGCAGTAAATCATGTGATGACTGATGTTTCTGTATCAATTAAAAGATGCCCATATTACACAGGAGGGTGCTTTTGAAGCTAGCTGCCTGAGGTGTGCATTAATCATTTTCCCAAAGGTTATAACTGAAAATGTTTGTTTCGTATTAGTCTTGCCTTAAATTCATCTGGTTCACCAATGTCCTTTAGGGAAGGACATCTGCCATCCTTACTTGGAAATAAATATTGACTTTGCCAGTGGTATCCACATCCCATGAAAAGAAAAACTTAGCAAGGCCAAGGAGTGTTACCAAGCAATTTGACCAGATCATAAGCAAGCTTCATAGTGTCATCTGTCCTCTGGAAGAAATCCAATGCTGGTGATTGATTTTCATTTTCAGTTTTTCCCTTGTGTGCCTTGGAGGGCTAAGATTAATCGCAGTCCAGCAGCTATTACACAGGATGAGATTGCTCACTCAATACTGGCGAGTGATAAAACCTGTCACCATCTGTTCTGTCTTTGGATATAATACTGCTGCAGTGATGCACTGATGAGCAGTCAGTATAAACTTAAAACTGTTTTATCTTGGTGAGGCATTGTGTCTCTAGTGCTGCATACAATTAGACTACAGTGTATATGCTTACAGGTGCCCAAAACTCTAATCACATCAGAAAGGTTTTTGTATGATTCTAAATGGAATTGGAAAGCATTTCCAAAAATAATGGAACTCATTAAATGATCAGTCATAAATTGGGAGAACATCATTAATGCATATTAAAAATGATAGTAAAATTTTCTTGCAGGAGTGTCCATTTCCCCAGTATCCATTCAGCACTATGTCCTACCAGCCATTGTTATGAGAATTGGCAGCAATTGGCTAGCTACTGAAAATTCATAGAATGAACCATTGGGACACAGTACTGTATTATGTTTGGAGTTGGTCCAAGGAAGACTAGTTCTGCATGACATCCCCATAAGTGCTTCAGGGTCACCAACACCCAAACCTAGCAAGTTAAAAGATTGCTTACCTCTTTTATTAGTGTAACTTGTGAATTAATGTGCATTTGGCACATGAACACATGAGTTTAAATTAGATACGTTTGTTTTTCTGTTCAAAATCTAGTAGCTCATATATGTGGAGCCCTTGGAGCATTGCTATTGATTTCATAATTGCACATTGTATAATGTGCTGCCTAGTGTCTGTATGTCAATAAGCATTGGATTAGCATGAGTTTAGGTAGGAAATTCAGCGGTTTTACCTTCCTATGGACCAATGAGAATAACCTCATACTGATTTGAAGATGCCGGTGTTGGACTGGGATGTACAAAGTTAAAATTCACACAACACCAGGTTATAGTCTAACAGGTTTATTTGGAAGCACTAGTTTTTTGAGCACTGCTCTTTCATCAGGTAGTTGTGGAGTATAAGATCATAAGACACAGAATTTATAGCAAAAGTTTACAGTGTGTAACTAAAATATATATATTGTTTGTGAAGTCTCTCATCTTTTAGAATGAACATGTTAGTTTCAGTTCTTTCATATGTAAATCACAGAATTTTTTTAAAGTTAGTTTCACAAGTGAACTTTAACAGTTGGTGTCATGTTGGCCCAGAAAATGCATTGAAGGTGTGAGGTGCCCTGTGTGAGATGCCTTGTATGAGACTGTCTGTGCCACAATGTTCAGAATGATTCTAATCTAAAAAATGTATTTACAGAATCTTGGATGAATTCATGCAGTTTTTGAGCAAAATAAAATGTAATTTTGTAAGTACAAATTCACCCCACAAACTTAAGTGTGTGTGTGTATGCATTTGGCGGGGGGGGGAGAAAGGGAGGTTATGAGTCCCTATGAGAGAGTGTGTGTGAGTGAGTGTAAAGGGGTTTAAGTTTGAGAGAGTGAGTGTGTGGGAGAGCTTGTTTATGTGTGTGGATTTGTAGGAGTGTGTGTGTCTGTCTGTGGTGCAGTGGGGTCACCTGTAGTGTGACATGAACCCAAGGTCGCGGTTGAGGCCATCCTCATGGGTACCGAACTTGGCTATCAGCCTCTGCTCAGCCACTTTGCGTTGTTACCTGTCCTGAAGTCCACCTTGGAAAATGGTCACTTCAAGTTCCAAGGTCAAATGTCCCGGACCACTGAAGTGTTCTCTGACTGGGAAGGAATACTCCTGTCTGTTGATTGTTGTGCGGTGTCCATTCATCTGTTGCCATAGTCTCTGCTCGGTCTCGTCAATGTACCATGCGTCAGGGCATCCTTGCCTGCAGCTAATGAGATAGACAATGCTGGTTGAGTTGCATGAGTACCTGCCACGTACATGGTGGGAGGTGTCCCCAATCATAATGGTGGTATCCGTGTCGACATTCTGACACGTCTTGCAGCGTCTACAGTGACAAGGTTGTATGGTATTTTTCAGCTCCTGGGATGTACTGGACAATGAAGGGTACCCTGTCGGATGCAGCTCATGTCTGTCTCCTGAGGAGATCATTACGGTTCCTTGCTGTGGCACATCGGAACTGGCACTCGAGTTGAGCATCATGCCCCGTTCTTAAGAGTGCTTCCTTGAGTATTTCCAGGTGCCCGTCACGTTCTTCCTCATGTATAGGGCTTGTCCATGGCTATTTTAATATGTTTCGGGTGGAAGCTGGAGAAGTGTAACATCGCGAGGTTAACTGTGGGTTTGCAGTCGAGTGGCGGTACCCATCCTTAATGGAGATGCATGTGTCCAAAAATGAAACAGATAGTAGAGAGTAATCAGTGATGAGTTTGATGGTGGGATGAAATTCCTTGATATCACTGTGTAGTTTTTCTCAGTGACTCCCTGCCATGGGTCCAGAGGAAGAAAATATTGTCAATATATCTGGTATATAATGCAGCAAAGAAGTCTTGTTCGAATATGTGCATGAAAATGTTGGCATATTGGGGTGCAAATTTGGTCCCTATGGCTGTTACGTGTGTCTGAATGAAGAACTGGTTGTCAAAGGTGAAAATGTGGTCGAGGATAAAGCGGATGAGTTGTAGGACGGTGTTCGGAGATTGGCAGTTGGTGTTGAGTACAGAGGCTGTCGCTGCAATGCTGTCATTGTGGGGGATGTTAGTGTAGAGTGCTGACACGTCCATTGTGACAAGGAATGTTCCTGGTTTGAATGGTCTGTTGGTGCTGAGTTTCTGTAAGAAATCTGTAGTGTCGCAACAGAAGCTGGGGGTCCCCTGTACAATTGGTTTCAAGTTGCCTTCGACATAATCAGAGAGGTTCTTGCACAGAGTCCCATTGCCTGATACGATGGGATGTCCTGGTGTGTTTGCTTTGTGTATCTTCGGAAGGCAGTGGAAGTCATCTACACGAAAAGTACATGGGATGAGGGCACGTAGGGAACTCTGAATTAGTGGTTCTGATCCATGTGTTTAGTTCACGGGTATGCTGTTTGATCAGATTGGCTGGTAGTTGCCTGTAGTGTTCCTGGTTGTTCAGTAGTCGGTAAACTTACTTGCAGTAGTCTGTTCTATTCTGAATGACGATGGCTCCTCCTTTATCTGCTGGCTTGATGACAACGTTATGATTAGTTTTGAGAGTAGCATAGTGTTGAGTTCTGATTGGGTGATGTTTTGCTCAGCCTTGTGGCTGCGGCCCTCCGGTGGGGTCCAAGTTGACTCCTCCTTTGGTTGCTCCTGTACGGATCCCTGTGATGACTGTTCTGGTTCCTCGGTGGGCTTACTGGGATCACTGCTAGCATCTTGAAAGAATACCTGGAGTCTCATTTGTCTGATGAATTCCTCCATGTCTGCTGCAAGACTCATGGGGTCCATTTTGGTGGTGGGGCAGAAATTGAGACCCCTGCTAAGAGCTTCAATCTCTTCCAGTTGAAGGGCATGGTCCAATAAGTTGACGATCGACTTCCCTGTGGTGATAACGTTTTCCACTGTGGTGCCAGAGTGGTGATGCCAAGTTTCTCCAGTTTCTTGTTCTCGGTGTATGTATGTGATATGGTTTTGTCGCATTGCCTGTTTGGCAACGTCCCGCAAGATTCAAAAGGATTGCGGATTCCAAACCTGCTGAAATCAACCTACAACATAGACTATGTGGAGAGACTTTGCCACTGCACTCCTTGCAGTGACACACTACAGGTGACCCGACTGCATGACACGCACACACTCTCTTGGGCGCGCTCCGTCTCGCTCTCGCACGCTCACATTCTCTCTCACACACTCACAGGCAGATGCACACACACACACTCTGATACACAGACACACTCTCGCTCTCATGCTTGCTCTCTTCCAGTCACAGACACACTCAGATACTCCAACACACGGACACACACATTCTGAAACAGACATGCTCCCAATCTGGCTTGCCCGCGCTCTCTGGCTCGCTCGCCCGCGCTCTCTGGCTCGCTGCCCGCGCTCTCTGGCTCGCT
>NC_057712.1:51474079-51481076 GCF_004010195.1 Chiloscyllium plagiosum
GGGGCGCGGCCCTGCCGGGCTCGCCCGCCGGGGCGCGCTCGCTGCCTGGCTCGCCCGCCGGGGCGCGCTCTCTGCCTGGCTCGCCCGCCGGGGCGCGCTCTCTGCCTGGCTCGCCCGCCCGCGCGCTCTGTCTCGCTATCACTCTCACACACTCACAGACACTCCAATACACAGGCACACACTCCAATGCAGATGCTCTCACGCGCTCTATCTCACTCTCTCACTGTCACGCTCTCACCCACGCACACTCGCCCCGACATTCTCGCCCCGACACACCGATGCTCTCACCCTCTGTCTCGCCTGCGCTCATGATCACATTCTCGGATACTCCGACACACAGACACACTGCCCTCTGTGTCCCGCCCGCGCACTCAGATACTCTGACACACACCTACACGCAGGCATACTCATGCAGCCTTTCTCTCATATGCTCACACATACACACCCACCCTCTCACACATTTGTACCTTTTACATTCTCTCTCTCTCACTCTCACTCTCACAAGCATTCACAGCTCTCACATGCTCACACACACACACAATTTGTGGGGTGATTTTGTACTTGCAGAATTACATTTTATTCATGCATGAATCCATTGCGATTCTGTAAATGTATTATTTAGATAGAATCAGTCTGACCATTGTGGCGCAGTGTCACAGGGCACCCCACACCAACATGGCACCCATTGTTAAAGTTCACTTGAGAATGTAACTTTAAAAAAATTCTGCGATTTCCATATGAAAGAACTGAAACCACCATGTTCATTCTAAAACCTGAGAGACTTAACAAACAATCCAAGTAGTTTTCAATGTATAATTTCAGCTACATCACACTAAACTTTTGCTATAAATTCTTTGTCTTATGATCTTGTACTCCACAACCACAGGATGAAGGAACAGTGCTCCAAAGCTAGTGCTTCCAAATAAACCCGCTGAACCGATTTTTACCTTAATCTCAGTACTAGTATTCTAATAGGTAAAAGCAATGACTGCAGATGCTGGAAACCAGATTCTGGATCAGTGGTGCTGGAAGAGCACAGCAATTCAGGCAGCATCTGACGAGCAGCTGCTCGTCGGATGCTGCCTGAATTGCTGTGCTCTTCCAGCACCACTGATCCAGAACTAGTATTCTAATGTCAACTGTACAGATGACTTTCTATTTAATGTATGTGGTAAAGCTTTTGGTGTTGTTTTTATTTATATATTTTAGAAGTAACAATTGGATATTGATTAGACCATCCAGATAAACTGTAGCAACAAACTCTTCAGACTGATGACCTCTTTATCTGGCATTCACTAACAGTAATATGTGCAGTCAAAATTGATTCTGTTGTAAAACAGTTTGTACAATACCTATTTCTCCTTGCTGACCTCACCCCCTCTCTCACCAGTCAGTCCTTCGGCATCTTGGCTTAGTCACCACCCACTCCCCACCCAGTCCTCCACCCTCACCCTCCCTCATCCACCCTTGCCCTCTGCCTTCACCTTCGAGCACCCGAAATTCCCTCTCCCTTGCCCTGTCTCCGTGGCCTCGCCTTCCCTACCCTCCTCACTTGCCCACCCACCCCCTCTTCGCCTGCCCTCCCTCTTCCTCCTTGCCTGCCCCCCGCCCTCCCCTTCCCATGCTCACATTTCTCCACTGTGTCTCTGTCACTTTATTTTCCTCGATCAAAGTCAGTTTAAGAAACTAGCAGGATGATTGTTGACTCACATATCACAATTATCTGCTTTCTCTTGGGGAGCATCCGATTAGAAATGTTTTTGTGTAATGTGTTCACAGGTGAATCAGCAGATGGCTGGGATGAACCTAAGTTGCCCGACTGGTGTAATGAGCTTCAGCCAAGCTGCAGGCACAAAGGGAGGATGGACAGGCAACCCAACAGGGCAGACACTTAGTACTCAACTGTGGAAATAATGCAAAGCATGCGTTGAGGCTGCATTCCTGTAGTTCTCCATCATCTCAATTGCATAACAGACTCTTGTTATTCTCTTGATGCAAAAAGAAATACTCTGGATTGACTGCTTCATATTACTTAGTTTGATCTAGACTATTCTTGGCTGTCTATTGTTGAATCAGTCAAATGAAGTCATTCCCTGGTTAAACTATGGGGTACCAGTTTCAGAAGTTTCCCCCCCCTTAGTCTTTTCTAAAATGTATCCATCATATGCTGTCTGAACAGTTCACAATAAACTGTAATGATATTGTATGTGACTTTGTAGCTAGTACATGTACTGCTAAGGAAAGAAAGTGAATTGTCATTTTGGCAGCCTCCCTCCAGAAACCCAGTACCCTCTAACAAAAATCACCTGTACTCCCTGTAGAAGAAATTGTATGAACTGCTGTGTTAAATTACTAGGTGTACATGTGTTTAAAAAACATTTCCTGGATTACCATCCTTTTGTTTTTTGTTCCAACATTTTTTTTCTTTGTGATGATACTATGATGTGGAGCAAATAAAAGAAACAAAATTAGAGGAAAAATAAATCTGGATAGTAGATGATCAATGATTTGGACTTTTATTTGGATTTAGATCCCAGGAATTGAGAACAGAATGTTTATGTTGCAACTCAGGTTTGAACTGTTTTACTGCAATTGGCAAATTAACTATTGTGAGCTAGCGAGCCCAGAGGTACTCTGTACCTTATTGCATGTTAATTTGTCAGTATATTTTTTACTTTCACCACTTAAAGCTTTCTTACATTTGGGGAATCGGCATCACCTTCTTGTACCACACCTTCCTCTTTGAAAAAAATTAGCAGTACGTTGACTTAAATATTTAAAGACTGCTAATATCAACTATGTAATGCAAACTGTCAAATGTGACATTTTAATTTGTTGCAAGGTTCTGAAATAAATAACACATAGCCTTAAGTGTCTGCTATGAATCAGTGTTTAACAAAGTTGAAATTCTAATCTATTTGAAATAAATTTTAGTAATGCTGCTAGAAATGATTAATGTGTTGGTAGTTTTCAATACCATGATAATCTGTAATTGACAACTTTGTAACTATCAAATTGAAAGTAGCCTCTAGTGCTTTGTGTGTCTCTAATTTTAATTTATTTTGCCACCCATCCAAGAACACTCCATGCACAATGCCACTATATATTGCCATGATAGCTCAAATAACATCACAAGGCTAACAGATATTCCAAGTTTGTTTTCAACTGTTTGAACTAATTGTAATTAGATGTGCAGGTCTTTGAAAAGGCAAGCAAAAAAATATTTTCACAAAATATTTGTGCTCCTTCTACCCATCACTGTAGCTTATCTGAGAAATGTCCCTGAAGAGGGAAGGTTTAGATAACTGGTTGAGGCAGTGGCAAAACGGTTGAGATAAAATTCTTGTTGCCTATTTCCTTTGAAAAGCAGAAAAAAAATTAACAAAGTACAGGATTCAAATTCCTACCCCTTAATGTATTAAAAATTTATAGCACCAATTACAAATTATTGATGCACATCACATCAAACTGTTGCACCTTAAACAGTTTAAGTTTTAAAGTCACCTTGCTAGTCATGTACGAATGTTCAAACCTGCTATTGTAATAGAAATGACATTTTTTTCAGAGCGTTTTGAGTTTTATATCTTTGTTAAACTTAATGGCTATTTAATAACAGGTGCTTAAAGAGTTATCAGCTAAATGCGCCAAACATGAACAGGGTAACTGTGCAGAGCACTTGCCATAAACGTGAGTTTCCCACGAGCTACGTCCAGGTTTATTACTGCAGTTGTGTTTACATATATGGTGCCTAGTATAGCAAGTATGTTATTTCACTGTATTAAATCAATTAAACCTCAATCAGTTGTGCATCTTTTGTGTCTCAAAATTATTTCATGTGTTGGTTGCACCAGTAAGATGGTATTCCAATTAAGTTCATTCAAACTTTAAATTTCAGTGTCAGTACTAACCAGATTATTGTTACACTTATGTAAATTCACTGAGTCAGAACCACACTGAAATTAGTGTGTGTGAGGCGAACTGGAGCAGATACTGTCACTCCTCTTCAAAGTCAATTTGAGCCTTAACAGCTGATTGACAGTAGACATGTTTAGTGCCATTGAGAGTGTGGTTTTAGCTTGTCCATGCGTATTCACAGAACTGTGCTGCATTCAGTTTCTCTGTTAACTACTGGGATTATAGTGTTGAAAAACCATGTCTCTTCCACAAGAACTTGTGATATCAATGTTTAAAGTAATGGAAAATATGAAGTATACATGTGTAAAAATGATTCCGCTACACATCTGGAACTTTCATTTGTCTGCAGCACATCTTTTATTGAATGAATTTCATGCTAAGAACTTTGTAGATGGAAAAAAATGAAGCTTTTGTAAACTTTTGCAGCTCTGTGAACTGTTTCCCTTGGAAAATGTCCGATGTGAATAGTTTCTTCCTGCTGCTGTCACAGCTTCTTGTAGACTGTTCAGACTCAATTTTTACAGAGCACCTGTTGGGCTCCCTTGTCCACATGAATCTTGATAGGCTCAGACCAGTGATTTCTAGACTTCAATGTGAATTACATCCTGGTTGTGCTTGGGTTCATATACAAGGTTTGCCTTCTCGGTCCGTGTGTGCCAAACAAGCACCTAAAACAAGAAAGGAAATAATTTGTTTCTCTTCAAATAGGAGAAGGAGACCATTACGCCTATGGCATATCTTTTAAGTGATTCTCACTCCCCTCCTTCCTCTGGTAATGTGCATTTCCTGTTTTCTGTTAATTATCTGTGCTGCTTGGATAGCTTTTTATTTTAAGCAAAAATGGATTCGATAATCTTTTAAACAGTGCATTCCAGATCATCATCATGTGCTACATTTTAAAAAATTCTAATTTCTCCTTCAATATTTTATTGATTAACTTAAAACTTTAATTTCCGGTTGCTGTCACTGAGTGCAATTTCGCCCTAACGATTATATCAACGGCCCTCATAGTTTTGAATGCTTGCATGTAGTTGTTCTCAGGAGAACAATTCCAATGTATTCTTGACCTCAAATCTATTTTGAAGAGCAACTACCTCATTTTTAAATCTAGATGTGTGTGCTAGCTGTGCCTCAGTTTGTAGGTGTCTCATCTGAGTTGGAAAGTTGAGAGTCCAAATCCTACTCCAGGACCTGACCCATTTAATTCCGCATTTAAGATCTTTACATTATACAAATATTTCCAACGCGGCCCACCCCTCCAATTATTACAGCTCCTTTTTCAAATTCTTGATTTCTATCAACAAGCTTTCAAAATCTTTGCAAGCAGCAGTACCTTCCTTCCCCACCATCATTGGTTAGGTTCATCAGCATGTGAAACATTTGTGCAGTGATAGTTAATTGCAAGTCATCTGTGTGACTTTACAGCAATTATACACTAACAGATAAATATCAGATGTGTATGGAAAGTTCTAGATTGCATTTGGCACATTGTGGGACAGTATGCTGAAGCTCAATAGCAGAAGATTCGATGAAGGCCTGTAATGGCAAAGCTTACTTTGATAGATTAGATGCATGGCTGTAACTTTATCAAAGAGTAGGACTTCCAAAATGGGATTGGGAACCTAAGTGGGATTGCAAGCTGTAAAATTGGGATTGCACACTTTGAGGCAACCATGGCTGATGTCCCCATAACAACCCCCACCCACCCAAACACCACATTAGTCTTTCATTAGTCTCCTCCAAAGGCATCCCCACCCTTTTCATGGCTAACAGTATTTGGCCAGCACTCATGTTTCATGACAAGCTTCAAAATAATTTTACTGTAGGAAATTGTTTGAAAGCAAACTGCATTTTTTTTAATCATCGGTGCTTGCCTTTCCCAGCCCTCTTGCTTTCTGATGATGCAAATAATTTACAGCTCTACCTCAAAGCAGATTAGGAGTCAGCAAGTGGTTGAGAATTGACTGTTAAAAGCCAGGTCATACCTTGGTGCAGTTAGCAGCTTTTGGCTCAAGTTCTTGGACTGTTGTAATCTGTTTCAGAAAGTCTGATTCCTGCATTCCTGGCTGTGATCCAACCCGCTTGAACACAGCTTCAGGATGTGATAGAATAACTTTCAGATTCACGGCAAATCCTGTTTGAAAACAAAACAAATCTCTTAAATGTAGAATGGCGTGTTCATGTTCTGCAGAATCCTCTTCCCTGAAGGCTTTCTCCAAAGTTGTACAACATTTGTGGAGGGGATCAACAGGCAGTTGCTTAGTGTAATGCTTTTTTATTAAGTTAAAAATCACACAACACCAGGTTATAGTCCAACAGGTTTAATTGGAAGCACACTAGCTTTCGAAGCGACGCTCTTTCATCAGGTGATTGTGGAGGGCTATAAATCATCAGGTGATTTTTTTTGCTATAAATTCTGTGTTACGATCGAGCCCTCCACAATCACCTGATGAAGGAGCGTCGCACCGAAAGCTAGTGTGCTTCCAATTAAACCTGTTGGACTATAACCTGGTGTTGTGTGATTTTTAACTTTGTACATCCCAGTCCAAAACTGGCATCTCCAAATCATGCTTTTTTATTATGCAGTCTGAAATGAACGACAGCAAAGTTCCTGTTTAGATTAGATTCCCTACAGTATGGAAACAAGTCCTTTGGCCCAATAAGTCCACATCGACTCTCTGAAGAGTAATGGGTCTGGACCCATTCCCCAAGCCTATGTTTAACCCTGACTAATGCACCTAACACAATGGGCAATTTAGCATGGTCAATTCACCTGACCTGCACATCTTTGGATTGTGGGAGGAAACCTGAGCACCCAGAGGAAATCCCCACAGACACCAGGAGAATGTACTAACTCTATGCACAAACAGTCGCCTAAGGCGGGAATCAAACCAGAGTCCCTCATGCTGTGAGGCAGCAGTGCTAACCACGAGTCATCGTGCCGCCCTGTTTTTTTTTAATAGATATTTTTATTAGAAATTTAACATTTTTACAAGTTTACAAAAATAAACAAAACTCTCAGATATAAACATTGATATACAATAAGCTCAAATATACAATAGCCAAAATTTAACAAAAAAAA
>NC_057712.1:51485114-51573919 GCF_004010195.1 Chiloscyllium plagiosum
ACACACATATACATACATCCCTCATATATACATAAAATAATAACAGAAAACAACTCCAAGGCGGCGGGGGGGGGGAGAAAATCAAATCCCTCTCCCCACCCCCCATGATAATATTAAGCAGTAAGGTAAGAAAAAAAAAGGGAGGGGATATAAACCAAAACGGGGAGGGGGGAAGGACGACCAACATCCATTATGTCCTACAGTTTATCTAAGAGAGTCCAAGAATTCCTTAGCCTTTTCTGGTGATCCAAAGTTATATACAGAACCTTCATGGTTAAAGCGTAACATCGCTGGGTAGCGTAAGGGGTACGTTTAAGTCCCTTAAACGCTTCTTCGCTTCGTCGAATGCCTTCCTCTTTCGAACCAGATCTTTGTAGATCATAGCTTGGGGGTCTTTTCCGAGATTTCTAGAGGCTTCTAGGAGTATCTGCCTCTCCCTGCAGCTCTGCAGCTGGGACAGGACCGGGTGTGGGCGCTGGTTCGAGCCGGGCCCGCGTATTCCGAGCCGGTAGGCCCATTCCACCCTTACCTGGCCTGGTCCAGCTTGCAGATTTAAAAGTTGTGGCAGCCACTGCTCCAGGAATGCTGTAAGCTGGCCTTCCTCTTCCTGCTCGGGAAGGCCCAGCAAACGAATATTTTTTCGACGACCTCGATTGTCGAGGTCGTCAATATGATTTTCCAAGGTCCGGACTCGCTGCTCGAGAGTCTGGACCTGATCCACGGCCGATTGAGCGGTTGTCTCCGAGGTCGCGGCCTTTAGCTCCGCCCCTCCGACTCGGCGTTGAATTTCTTCAATTTCACGGTCGTGCTTCTTCAGCGCGGCCGACAACGACTCCCAACGGTTCCTGGATTCGACGATAAAGGCATCAATCTTCGAGTCAAGCTTGGAAAGCATTTCTGCAAGGCTTGTTACTGTTGGTAAGTCCCCCGGGGCGGCTGTGGGCGCCTCTGCTGCAGCTGGAGAGTGTGGGGGAGGGGTTCCTGCTTGCTGAGAGCCTCGGGCTCCTTTCCCTTTAGTCATTTTAACTTAGGATTAAGTTGTTTTAAACCACTAATTCAGTTCTAATTAAATTACAAAACTATTATAAATGATTTGGTGAGCTTGGTAGGGGGTAGGTGACCCACTGTGCCCAAGCCTTGGGAGGAGCACTATAGACTCAGTCTTACTGGGTCGCCGCCATCTTGGATCCCCCCCGCCGCCCTGTTTTTATAGAAGCATGGAAATGCAGATGCTGCAAATTGAAATAAACCCAAGTGATTTGACAAGCTGCATCACACTTGGACTATGCAGTTTATGTTTGCCTTTAAATAAAAAGTTAGGGTCGAGGCTACCTTAAAATATTTTTAAGGGGGTTTGGCATGGTCCATAACACAGGTTTTTTTTTTAGTTTTGTTTTCAGTCATTGAGAAGTTTGAGGGGTGGGGGGGCGGGTGAATGAGAGAGTTAGTGTGAACTTGATGGGATGAATGACCTGCTTCCACATTGTATGGATTCTAGGTGTTTTGCAAAACGCCCGTTTACATCTGGAACACAGTGCCTCACACTTGCTTTTAAATAAGTACAAAGTTAACCGTCTTGTCTATCTTACTCTTTTTGAGGAGGGGAGCGATGTCTAGTCTGATCCATTATAATGGGCTGAGGACCTTTTGCTATAGATCTCTATGACATTTAATTGAGGCCAAGTCCTGCTCACTCATTACTCTAGTATTTGCTGACGCTATTGGCTTCAGGTCTGGCAGCATCTTGAATTCAGCATCCTTGTTTTTGGAATTCACCCATGACTTTGTTCCTCTCTATCTCTCATCTCCTCCAGGCCTGTCCTAATGACTGTAAATTATAGTGTGCAATGCACCTCCAGTGCATCAAACAAGTTACACGTGACAAATAAACTGGGAGCAATGCTTGCAAGATCTCTTCTGAGATTTGTTCCTTTCTAATTCCAGTCCAATCCACTTTGCTCCATCATTTAATGGCTGCATCTTTGCAAATATTGGTATATTCCTTGAGATCTATAGTCCTAATAGTTGACAATTCTAAACATTCAAGATTCTTAGGAGACTTGATAGGGTAGATACAGTAAATTTGTACCCTCTCATGTGAGAGTCTAGGACCAAAGAGCATAATCTCAATAAGGGGTAGCACATTTAAGACACAGGAAGAATTTCTTCACTGAAGGGTGTGATTCTGTGGAATTAATTGCAGAGGGCTGTCAAGACTGGATTATTAACAATGTTCAAGACTGAGACAGATTTTTAATCAGTCAGGGAATCAATATTCAGGCAAGTGGATTATCAAGTCAGCCATGATCTCATTAAATAATGGAACTGAATGGCCTACTTCTGTTCCTAAATCTTGTGACAGAAGTGATCTACTTTCCTCTGCACCCAGCTATTTTAATGTAATTGTGGTCTGATTGACACCTTACAATCTCAGTAAACTTGAATATGTCTAAATCTCACTATCCATATTTAACTCATACTCAGTCCAACTCACTAATTACCCTTGTGCACACTGACCTACATAGTCCAATAGCTGCTGAAATGACACCAAATCATGCTCCCTCCCACCTCCGTTCGATATTTACAAACTCTAAAGATATTTTTGCCACCAATGTATTTTTCCTTGTCCTTTATCAACCATCCAGGTGGATCTCATTGGCCCAGATTTTCCAATCAGAGTTGGGATCCCCATTTCCAATTCATTTCAGACCAAAGAGAGACACCGCTTAAATGGAAATCTGTGGGTGAGGGACCTTCCCTGTCAGAATAGGTCTATTCTAGCTGGAGCAGGCTGCTGAGGGAAGAGGGAAGTAGAATTGCAAGGGATGAGTCAATGAGTGTTTGGGAGACAGTTCTATAGTTGGCTGTGAAGTTTACCAGGTTTTAATTCCTCCAAACCTTGCTTGGCTAACTATTCAGATCAGTCAGTCAGTCAGAGTTGTCCTATTCTAACTTTGTGTTGGGGCTTCGTGGAATGCTTCAAATGTCAAGTAACTACCAGTCAGAAGTTTCAACTCACCAGTGTACAACTATCAAGAGATTTTCAAAGTGTAATATTGAGGAGTGACTGCCTTTCCAATGAACAGCTAAACTAAGGCTATGACTGACTCCTTAGACACAGCCTTAAAACAGCCCATAGCATTGTCAGAAGAGCAAGGAAATTCAACCAATTATCCCCAACCAGCAGATTATAGAGTCAGATGTACAGACTGGAAACAGACCCTTCGGTCCAACCTGTGCACGCCGACCAGTTATCCCAACCCAATCTAATCCCATCTGCCAGCACCTGCCACATATCCCTCCAAACCCTTCCTATTCATATACCCATCCAGATGCCTTTTAAATGTTGCAATTGTACTAGCCTCCACCCTCTGGCAGCTCATTCCATACATGTACCACGCTCAGAGTGAAAAAGTTGCCCCTTAGGTCCTTTTTATATCTTTCCCCTCTCACCCTAAACTAATGCCCTCTAGTTCTGGACTCACTCACCCCAGGGAAAAAAGACTTTGTCTAATTATCCTATCCATACCCCTCGTGATTTTGTAACCTCTATAAGGTCATCCCTTAGCCTCTGATACTCCAGGGAAAACAGCCCCAGCATGTTCAGCCTCTCCCTATAGTTCAAATCCTCCAACCCTGCCAACATCCTTGTAAATCTTTTCTGAACCCTTTCCTCACCCTAAACTAATGCCCTCTAGTTCTGGACTCACTCACCCCAGGGAAAAAAGACTGTCTAATTATCTTATCCATACCCCTCGTGATTTTGTAAACCTCTATAAGATCATCCCTTAGCCTCCGATACTCCAGGGAAAACAGCCCCAGCATGTTCAGCCTCTCCCTATAGTTCAAATCCTCCAACCCTGCCAACATCCTTGTAAATCTTTTCTGAACCCTTTCAAGTTTCACAATATCTTTCCGATAGGAAGGAGACCAGAACTGCACGCAACATTCCAACAGTGGCCAAACCAATGTCCTGTACAGCCACAACATGACCTCCCAACTCCTGCACTCAATACTCTGACCAATAAAGGAAAGCATATCAAATGCCTTCTTCATTATCCTATCTACCTGCAACTCCACTTTCAAGGAGCTATGAACCTGCACTCCAAGGTCTCTTTGTTCAGCAGCACTGCCTAGGACCTTACCATTAAGTGTATAAGACCTGCTAAGATTTGCTTTCCCAAAATGCAACACATTGCATTTATCTGAATTAAACTCCATCTGCCACTTTTCAGCCCATTGGCCCATCTGGTCAAGATCCCGTTGTAATCTGATTAATCTGTTGATTCTGCTCATTTGTTGCAATTGCAATTTGTGACAGTTTGCTGTGTGCAATTGGGTTGCCATGTTCCCACAAAGGGGCTGCAATCTAAAATTGATTCGTTGGCTGTGAATCACAGTTGGATTATTCAGAAATTGGAGAATTGCACAAATGTATGCCTTTCTCTTTAGACTAACCTTTGTGAATAGCATGTGATCAAGCTGACTGCAGTCTATGAATGAAACATCCAATTATGGGGCCACTGTGTCATCCAGAAGATCTGTTACTCCTGATTTCATAGAATCATGCAGTACAGAGTCTGCATCAACAAAAATTACCTTAAATCTACATTTGTACCACTTTGTCCATAGCCTCCTGCCTTAATTACCTTCCAGGCTGTGCATTCCAGATTCCCATCATTTTCTGGGTGCAAAACCTTCTAAACCACCTGCTCTTTATCTTAAAATGATGTACCTTGTTATTGCTAAAGGGAACTGCTATTTCTACTCCCCCTGTAAATGCCCCTCTTAATCTTATGCACCGCTATCAATGCTTCCCTCAGCTTTCCCTGCACTAAAAAACCAATCCAGCTTTTACTCATAGCTTAACTGGTCTATCCCAGGCAACATACTGATAAATGTATCCAATACAATCAAATCTTTCCACTGCAGAGACTCAATTGCATACTGTATTCCAGCTGTGTCCTAAGCAAAATTTTCTCCCATCGCTTACCATCGCTGCGACAACTGATTTATCAGAGTTAAATTCCACTTGCCAATCTGACCAGACCTTTTATATCTTCATATAGCCTAAGACCTTCTCCTCACTGTCAATCACCCAGCCAACCTTTGTGTAGTCCATGAACTGACTTATCGTATATCCTATTCAATTTCCTTTTGCAAGTTACCATTAATTCCATTTCTACCAATCAGTGATTCTAGATATAAATAAATTGCCTAATCCCTCAAATAAAACAACAAACTGCAGATACTGGAAATCTGAAACAAAAACAGAAATTGCTGGAGAAACTCAGTAGATCTGGCAGAATTTGTGGAGAGAAAGCAGAGCTAACATTTCAAATCCATTGACCCTCCTTCAGTACTCGATAGTAAAGGATTAAACGATAGGTGAAGATGGAGCTGAGAGAGCAGCAATGAAGCAGACAAAGGATGGATAATGGTGTGCCAGGGAGATTTCTGTGGACAGAATGTTCACAAAGCGGTCACTCAATCTGCATTTTGTCTCCCCAGTGTAAAAGAGACTGTATTGAGTGAAGAACAGCTAAATCGAAGATGTGTCTGGGGCCTTGGATAGTGAGGAGAGAGGAAGTAAACAGGCAAGTGGTGCATCTCCTGTCACTGTATGGGAAGGTATCGGGACTGGAGGAGGATTGTACTAATGTGTCCCAGAAGGAACAGTCCCTCTGGAATGCTGACAAGGAAGGGGAGATGAATATGTGGTGGTGGTGACAGCATCCTGCTGGAAGTGATGAAATTGATGGCTTATGATCCATTGAATGTGGATGCTAATGGGCTGGTAAGTGAGGACCAGAGGGATTATATTGGTGTTGTGGGAGGAAAGAGAAGAGGTGAGGGCAGAATCGCAGGAAATGGATCCAATATGGCTGAGGGATCTGTCAACCATAGTGGTGGGGAATCCCCACTTAAGGAAGAAAATAGACATTTTTGAGACCCCCTGCAGAAGGCAGCATCAGTAGAACAGATGCAACAGAGACAGAGAAACTGGGAGAATGGAATGTAGTCCTTACAGGAAGCAGAGTGTTAGTGTGTGAAGTCCAGTTACCTGTAGGAATCTGGATTTTGTAGTGAATATCGACGGCTGGCCTATCCCCACAAATGACAAGAGTTGTTGAGGAATGAAAGGAAGGAGTCAGAGATAGATCAGACGAAGGTGATTGCAGGGTGAAAAATGGAAACAAAATTGAAAGATTTGTCCAATTCCAGATGAGAGGAGGAAGAAGCACAAATGATACCCTCGACATACTGGAAAATGTGTTGTGGGGAGGGACCCAAAGAGGATTGGAACAAGGAACATGCCATGCTCCCCTTAAAGAGACAGGCATAACTGGAGCCCATGTGGGTACCCATGGCTAGATCTTTCATCTCAAGGAAGTGAGAAGAGTTAAAGGAGAAGTTGTTCAAAGTGAGAATGAGCTCAGCCAGTTGGAGGAGTGTGGTGGTGGATGGGGAAGGTTCAGACTTTTCTTCCGGAAAGAAGTGGAGAGCCCTTAGACAACCCTGATGGAGAATGGATATATATGAAGGGATTGCACATCCATGGTGACAAATCTGTCCTTCCACCTTCAATCATCTGTGCACATATACACTTAGATCCCTCTGCTCCTGCACTCCCTTTAGAATTGTACCTGCTATTTTATATTGTCTTTCAATACTTCTCTGCATTGAACCTCATCTGCCACATATCCAGCCACTCCACCAACTTGCCAATGTCCTTTAGAGTTCCGCAGTGCCCTCTTCACGATTTGTGTAATATGCAAACTTTGACATTTTCCATACACCAAGATATAGATCGTTAATGTGAATCCCTAAAGCATAGTGCAATACATTGAGACCACACTGACCCTCTATCCTATCTCGCAACCCTATATTTCCTATGGCTAATTCACCTAATCTACACATTCCTGGTTAGTATGGGCAATTTAGCATAGCCAATCTACCTAACCTGCATATGTTTGAACTGTGGGAGGAAACCGGAGCACCCAGAGGAAACCTACACCAACACGAGAATGTGCAATCTCCACACTAAGAAAGATGATAAGGAAAAGCTAGGGAACTATAGACCAGTGAGCCTAACGTCAGTAGTGGGCAATTTGTCAACTTTGATCTCCAGCATCTGCAGACCTCACTTTCTCCTCAATCTCCACACTAAGAAAGATGATAAGGAAAAGCTAGGGAACTATAGACCAGTGAGCCTAACGTCAGTAGTGGGCAATTTGTTCGAGTTGATTCTGAGAGACAGGATTTACAAGTATTTGGAAAGGCAAGGATGAGTAAACATCACTTTGTGCGTAGGAAGTCACATTTCACTAAATTGATTTGAGATTTTTGAAGAAGTGACAAAGAGGATTGATGAAGGCAGAGTGGTGGATGTGGTCTAATATGGACTCCAGTCAGGCATTCAACAAGGTTCTATATGGTAGACTGGTTAACAAGGTTAGATGATGTAGAATACAGAGAGAACCGTATCTACATCCTGGTGGCCAACAGCCTACTGAGGTTGCTGACCAAGGCTGAGCTTTGTTATGATGCCAAAGACTGCCAGACAACCAAGGGGTCAGTGGTGAGGCAGCTATCCCGAACATTTAGGAATAGCCAGGGGGAGGAGGAAGGGCCACCAAAGAGAGGGACGTGAGCTGAAGCCCACCCAAAATAGGAAGGAATGGCACCAAGGGGTGCCAAAATAACCTTCCCGATAAGAGACATGACTACTTCAGGTGCAGGAGGAGCATGAACTGGATGAAGGATTGCCTCAACCCATGGAAGCAAGCTGAGGGAAGGAATCTTCCAATGCCTGCCCAAAAACCAGTAGCACAAAGCTCCCCTAACTCCTTTGAGGGGTTTATAGAGGTGCTCCATGCTGCACTCACAGGGTCAAGAAGAATAGCCACAATGGCTAGCGTAAGAGTTCCCACTACCATATACCATAACCCCGACCTGAGACCAGAGCAGAAAGAGTTCAAGTTGAACCCAAAGGCGGCATAGATTGGCCGGCAGAAAGGGAAATCCTGAGGCTGACTGTGTAGGTGGGAGAAAGAGGAAAACTGGCCCTATACTGAGGTCAAGCACCAGGCTGGCACACTGAAGGGAGGCACCTGAACAAGTACCTACTGGGACTTGAGTGGCTCAGGCCTGACAGCAGCAGCCAGAGATGGGGTGGCCAAGTGGGGTGCATGACTTGGGACAATCCAGGCATAGGATCCCATTCTTAACACTCTCCTGGGAATACTGGCTGGGGCAAAGAATGTAGAGGGCACATACAAAATAACTAGGCAGCTGTGGGCCATTATAAGGGAGCAGGCAACCAGGCAGTGGCCTGAGACTGTGGAGGGCCGCCAGGGAAAGCGCCTGGCCCATAGGTCCAGGGCCAGTGAACTGTCTCACAGGGCAGATTAACCTGCCCATAGTTCAGGACTTGGGCACTTCCCCAAACCCCCCAGGGCAGGCGATAGATCAGACTGTGAAGGACCCCTGGGGAAAGCCACAGTCCTATGATCCACAGAATCAGGGACATGTCACAGGAGGTGTGTCACACCTGCCTTCCAATCTTGGAAAGGCCCCAAGGGAAGCCACCATTCAGTCAGCAGCCCCAGAATGGGAAGAGCTCCCAGGGGAAGCCACAGCAGGGCAAGGGCCAATGAACTGCCTTACAGGGCATATTAGCCAACCCACAGTTTGGGACAAGGGAGGTTCCCCAGGTAAAAGGGGAGAGCACTCAGGAAAGCTTCCCAAGCACTGAAGCTGACGAAGCTGTGCCTTGTGGTGTACCTGCCAAGCAGAGGCTGCAGCAAGCATACACGCAACCCAGACAGTGAAAAGCCCCCAGGGAAAGCCACAGATTAGCAGAGGCCCGAGGGGAGACTACAGGCTCGACAGCAACCACAGACAGTGGAGAAACCCCAGGAAGCCACGGTCCCATAGGCTGCAGAGCTAGGATGTGCTCCTCCTCAGGCCAGACCAGCCTGGGACTCTATTAAGAGGGTCCCTATTAAGAGGGAGCTCCATGGAGAATCCTACAAACCTGAAGGCTGAGGACTCTGTAGTCTGGCTGTCCAGAAGCTGCAGGAGGCAAGAACCGTTCAGTTTTAACTTGGCCGTTTAGAAACAGGTGGCGTTGTACAGTTTTTGAGAGAATATAGTTTATTTAGAATTTAGGGCTAAAGTTTGTGTAAGATGTTGATTTGTCTTAACATGGAGCTGACACTGAGTACTGCTGAAGGGTGTGAAATTATTTGTGTTCTGTGTCTATAGGGTTGCCCTAATGGGAGGGGTAAGAGGGACATTTCATTAGATAGATAGATATCCTGTTACCCCCAGGGGACATTTTGATATTCTCTGGGGGAGGGGGGGAGGAGGGTAGTCACTGTAAGTAATTAGATTAGATTACTTACAGTGTGGAAACAGGCCCTTCGGCCCAACAAGTCCACACCGACCCACCGAAGCGCACCCACCCAGACCCATTCCCCTACATTTACCCCTGCACCTAACACTACAGGCAATTTAGCGTGGCCAATTCACCTAACCTGCACATTTTTTTTGGAGTGTGGGAGGAAACCGGAGCACCCGGAGGAAACCCACGCAGACACGGGGAGAATGTGCAAACTCCACACAGTCGGTCGCCTGAGGCGGGAATTGAACCCGGGTCTCTGGCGCTGTGAGGCAGCAGTGCTAACCACTGTGCCACCGTTGCCGCCCGTGGTGTCCAAGGAAAACACGGCAACTGCACAAAACCTTACCCTGGGACACAGAACTTGGGAAACATAAACCGGACAGATATATATACACCAAACACACGAAGGACACCAACCCAAAGAGGTTTCAATTGGAGGGTGAGGTATTGAGCCCACAAATCCCAACACCGCAACAGGCTGGAGGTGTAATGTGTGTGAAAATTTAGTTCCGGCCGGGGGTGGGGGGTCTTTGATGGGTATGTACATTGTTTTCCTGTCTACAGACAAACTGTGTAAAATGTAAATAAGGTTTAAATCTAGTGTTGTGTATATGAATGGGGTGCTGTATTGATTTTCTCGAATCCTGCTTTTTGTTTTCCTTTCAAAGGGCAACCCACTGTCTCTGAAGGGAGGAAATATATGTGTTGGGGTTAGGTAACTTGGAGAGTTGGATTTTGGGTCTCTGATTTGATTTATTGTAGTCATGCGTACTTAAGCACAGTAAAAGATTCGTTTTGTGTGGACCTACAGATCATAGACAGAGCAAGACATACAGGTTACACCCCCACAGGAAGTGCACAAAGCAAGATCAACATTATTTGAAGGTAATGAGTCCATTCATCAGTCTAATTATTCTTAAACCTGTTAGTGCATGTGTTCAAACTTCTGTATCTTATGCCTGACGGAAGAGATTGTAGGACAGCATCACCAGGATGGGAGGGGTCCCTGATGGTGTTGCCAGCCTTTCTGCAGCAATGAGAAGTGTAAATGGAGTCCGTGGATGGGAGGTTGGGTTTTGTGATTGTCTGGACACAACCTTCTGTAGTTTCTTTTGGCCCTGGGCAGATCAGTTGCTGTACTAGGCCATTGTGCATCAGGATAATACACTTTCTATGGTGCATATATAAAAGTTGGTGAAGGTCATTATGGACATGCTGAATTTTCTAAGCCGCCTGAGGAAGAAGAGGCATTGTTGTGCCTTCTTGACTGTTGCATCTATGTGGGAAGTCCAGGACAGGTTGTTGGTTATTGTCACTCCGTGGAACTTGATGCTCTGAACTCTCTCAACCTCTGTTCTCTTAATGTAGATGGGTGTGTGTCCTCCTCCTTTCTTCCTGAAGTCAGTGATTAGTTCTTCTGTTTTGCCGAGATCGAGAGAGAGGTTGTTATCATTGCAACATGACTGCGATAGAATTTCCTTTTATCTTAGCCTGCTGGACACACTTTCCTCATTCCTGAAGAAGGGCTTATGCCCGAAACGTCGATTCTCCTGTTCCCTGGATGCTGCCTGACCTGCTGCGCTTTTCCAGCAACACATTTTCGGCTCTGATCTCCAGCATCTGCAGACCTCACTTTCTCCTCATATTAATGAATCAAAACTTGCAACTCCATTCTAAATAATTAAAGACTTAACAGCGATCTAGGTTTGTTCAATACATCGCATCAGTTGTATGACACTTTGATCTTTTACTATAAATACCGTGTCCTATGATCCTGCCCCACTAGCTACCTGACGAAGGAGCAGCGCTCCGAACGCTTGAACTTTTAAATAAATCTGTTAGACGATAACCTGGCATTGTGTGATTTTTAATTCTATCTCTAAAAGAACAATCTCTCAGACCCAACAGCCTGAGACAGCTTTTACACGTTGGGGTATCCAGAACGGTCAGAATATGATCTACAGAGATACTAGGCATTCAACTTCAATCAAAATCCATTCATACACACTCTAACCATCAGAAGGCCAATTAACTTCAGAAGAGAACGTCAAGAGCTTAAAGAAAACTACAGATTTGAGGGGAGATAATGGGGCACACTGTCAGTCCAACTGCTGGCCCTGATCTTACCTGAGAATGGCTTTTTCAATAAGCATCTGAACAAGCAACATCCCCACAGACTTCCAACCTCCAACAAGCAGCTTCAGAACCAAGAACCACAGAGGCTGAACAGAGCATCATTGGATAAAGGACATCTGAGAGGGGAGAAGCCAATGAAGCACTGTCTGAACAAACGCTTCTAGGCATGGGCTTGTTCCAAACCAAGAGAACTGAAGGCAAGAACTTCGGTAATTAGGCACACTTTAAAACCACGTTTTCCTCAGTGGTGAGCTTAAACTCTCCAGACCCCAAAGTTCCGACCTAGCTAGCAGGGAGGAGAAAGTGGGTGGTGACAGTACGTTGGGACCCCAAGGTAGGAAGCCCGATTAAAGATTCTGTAATTAAAGCTGTTGCCTTTAGGTTATAATAGTGTACTTAATAGTATTACTGTCCTCTGTATAATTGATTGTGTCAATTTCCATGTACTTACATTTCTTGTACTATACTTACCTTTTGTATTTTAAATAAACGCAGAGATTCTTTTGCCCTGAAACACATGTCTACTGCCTTCTTTATGTTCAGTGTTTAGAGCCAGGGATCTGGGGTGATTTGAACTACATAAAAATCAGAAAATAACTGATTGCAAACCAGAACCCTACAGCTATATGAACAGGAAGACTTCAGAGAGATATGGACCAAATACTAACAAATGGGACTACATGAATTTATGATATCTGGTCAGCATGGATGAGTTGGACCAACGGGTTTAATTCCCTGCTGTACATCTTAATGACTCTAAACAATCACCTGAGAGTGGAATTGAACCTGGGTCCCTGGCAGCAGTGCTATCCACAGAGCCACCATTTTTTACATTACATTACATTACAGTGTGGAAACAGGCCCTTCGGCCCAACAAGTCCACACTGACCCACTGAAGCACTACCCCTACATTTACCCCTTACCTAACACTATGGGCAATTTAGCATGGCCAATTCACCTGACCTGCACATCTTTGGACTGTGGGAGGAAACCGGAGCACCCGGAGGAAACCCACGCAGACACGGGGAGAACATGCAAACTCCACACAGTCGGTCGCCTGAGGCAGGAATTGAACCCAGGTCTCCGGCGCTGTGAGGCAGCAGTGCTAACCACTGTGCCACCGTGCCGCCCATATTGCCCCTATCCACTACAAACCATTCTCCAACCTGAAAAATTTCCAATGACTATTATTCTCTTTTTCGTATACCTGAGCCAATTTTGTATCCACATCACTGTTCCTTTTATTCCATGAACTATAACGTGCCTCACAAGTCTGTTGATTTTAGCTACTCTACTTAGTTCTGACAGATGTAAAGCATTAGCTCTGTTTCTCCAAAGACCCGCTGAGATTTTCCACTAACTTCCGCTTTTGAGTTCAACAACAACAATGTTGAGTTCAGAAGGCTGTAAGATGCCCACATAAATTTGAGATTTGTTCAACACTGGAATCGAGGGATACAGAACCACAGGGGTCCTGTGGTTTCTTGTTTTCTTTTTTTTTGTTCTTTTTTCTTTCAAATTCCACCACCAGGAAGACAGGAAAACACCCGAGTGGCCAGTGACAAACACTGCCCTTCACATCAAAGGGCAGTGCTGTGTGTTCTCCAGTTTATATTTTTCTTTTTCTTGTGTGAGACACAGTGAAAGACACAAAGTGCATGAATCTTTATTCAATTTCCACCACCAGGAAGATAGGAAAACACCCGAGTGGCCAGTGACAAACACTGCCCTTCTCATCAAAGGGCAGTGCTGTATGATCAAACCAGTGAAGGGGAGGGTAGGGACTAAATCAAAATAGAGTTGGAGGGAGAAATAATGCACTCCACTCCCTGCGGCGCCCACCTCTCCCTGAACAACTCCAGGGTGTTGGTCGACACCGCGTGCTCCTTCTCCAAGGACACCCGGGCCCTAACGTAACCGCGGAAGAGGGGCAGGCAGTCGGCCCTAACGATCCCCTCCACGGCCCGCTGCCGGTCCTGTGGTTTAAGATATAAATCAGCAATTATCTAATTTAATGCTGGAACAGGCTTGAGAGGCAGAAGGGCTTCATCACATTCCAATGTTCTGCAAAATTACATGGAATCAACAACATCGAATCAAGCCAATCAAAATAACTAGTTTGTATGTTTGTACTCCTCCCATTTGGATGACCTCACTTTGATATCTTCCTATTCCCTTACCAATGCTAATCTATCCTCTCAAAGAAATTATATTATCATTGCCTGGGGTTGGATTAAATTCTTTTTAATATTGAGAGGGACACAGTAACAATAATATGAAGCCCCATCATCCCTGCGAGGGCCTTAGTTTAAATCATTGACTAGAGTCCATCAGGACTGCATTGGAGTGTTCACCTGCATCGTGTACTGAAAGCCTGCAGGGGTGGGGCTTTTAAACGCATGACCTTCTGGTTGGAAGGCTTTAAAAGCTGACACAACACCCAGGCTGATCTACTTCCAGTAGCAGAAGAAAAGAGCCTTGTGCAAGATGACTGCAGTGAGATGTGATGCAATAAAGTATGGCAAATGCTGGAAGTGATTCTTGACTTCAGGTAATCTGCAGAGTCTCCTGTGTTTCAATGTTTCCTCTCTCTTGCTCTCTGATGGAATGTGGCTCTGAAGCTATTATTTATCCTGTGCCCTAGTTGCCAATGTTCCTGAGCAAAGTCAGACTGAATGAGTCAGCAGATTACATAGCCAGTGGGCTTAAATTTTAGATTAGATTAGATTAGATTAGATTACTTACAGTGTGGAAACAGGCCCTTCGGCCCAACAAGTCCACACCGACCCGCCGAAGCGCAACCCACCCATACCCCTACATTTACCACTTATTACCTAACACGAAGGGCAATTTAGCATGGCCAATTCATCTAACCTGCACATCTTTGGACTGTGGGAGGAAATCTGCAGAGTCTCCTGTGTTTCAATGTTTCCTCTCTCTTGCTCTCTGATGGAATGTGGCTCAGAAGCTACTATTTATCCTGTGCCCAAGTTGCCAAAGTTCCTGAGCAAAGTCAGACTGAATGAGTCAGCAGGTTACATAGCCAGTGGGCTGCTAGTAGGAATCACAATCCAACCTCACCCCTTTCCCATCGTGGGCAATAATAACCTGCATTTTTACGGAGCCTTTAGCACAATCTGGAGTGCTTCACAGAAGCAATTTTCAAATAGTATTTAATACTGAGGTACGTAAGGAGATATTAGAGGGAGGTGGTAGTGTGGTCACTGAACTATTAATACAGGGGCCCAGGCTCTAGAAACATCAGGTTTAAATCTGACCACATCTGGTGGAACTGAAATTCAATGAATAAAATCTGGAAATGAAAATTAATCTCAGTAATAGTGCCATGAAACTATCATTGGTTGTTTTTTAAAAAAAACCCATCTGGTTCACAAATGTAATTTAAGGAAGGAAAGCTCCCTTATATGGTCTGGCTTGCATGTGACTTCAAACTCTGTTCCTTGTTACTGATCCCACTCATTCATGACTTGTTGCTGTGCCAACTTCTGAGTGGTGTCAAATTTTAACTCTGAAATAACATTTAATCTCCTATTTGTGCTAATTTCTACCTCTGTAACAGCATATGACTCTACTCCTTCATCTGCTGAAACCATCATTGATGCCAGTGGATGGCTCTTCTATTGTGATGGCTCTGCTGGTTAGAAGAACCAGTGATGAGAATCCTTGACGTTTTAAGTAAGTTTTGGCAGAGACAATCTGTAAGGAAATGGTTAATGGACTGGTTATGGGTTCAGAGCAGTGTTTGTGATTTGAAAGCATGATAGGTGCAATACTTGCTAATTACATTGAGGCTCATTTATTGCAATAATTCTGCTAAAATGAACAGAACAATTTCAACTGAAATAGGACTGCTAATTAGACCAATTGGTGACATCAGCTGAAGCAAGTTGAAACCAGACGTGTAATCCAAACAGGACAAAAAAAACTGTAGGAGAACATAAGAACTGGGAGCAGGAGTGCCAAATTCAGCCCACCAAGCCTGTTCCAACATTTGATACAATCATGGCTGATTTCATCGTGGCCTGGGCTCCACTTTTCTACCTGCTCCTCATAACTCCTTAACCGATTACTAATTAAGTCTGTCTCTTTAAATGTATTCAGTGTCCTGGCATCTAACATAGCTTTTTGAGAGAAGTAATTCTTTCTCATCTCCTCTGTTTTAAATCTCCCATCAATTAGCCTAAAACTATGACTACTTGTTTTAGATTGGATGTTTCCCCTTATGGGGCAATCTACATCTATTTTGCCAATGACCGAAACTCGAACAAGTAGAGGCCTAAACCACTTAACCTCGCTTCGTAAGACACACCTTTTATTTCTGGAATCAAGCTAATGAACTTTCTCTGAATTATCTCCAATGTAATTACACCACTTCTCAAAAAATGGGACCAAAATTGCACACAATACTCCAGTTATGGTCTCACTAATACCTTGTCAAATTACAACACTTTCCTACATTTATACCCTGTTCCTTTAGCAATAGATGCCAAAATTTCATTTGTCCTCCTTACACCTATTGCACTTGCACACTAGCTTCCTACAACTCACCCAAGGCTAAACCAGACTCCTTAGGAAAAAGGCTACCCAACTAATCAATCAATACACATCTGGATCAGGATCACTCCTTTCAAAAAATAGTACTGTATGTGTAAACTCCTGAACAGCAGTACTTATGAAGGAAGCTTAAACAGATGTAACAATGAACACTCAAAAAAGGCAGAATTTACAGTTTGACAGGGAGCTGTCAAGGCACAACTCAAAGGAAGTATCTGGTGGATAATGCAGGAAGATCTCCAAAAGTCACTCCAAAATAACTTGCAGTAATTTCCGATTGACCACCTGAGGGACAATTGAATGATTTAATTGTGACTGTAGTGTTCAAAATTCTCAACAATGGTGTTGCATTTAATAATTGTCTATTGTAATTTTTGGTATTTAGAAAGAGGGTACGTTAGAAAAGTGAGAAAATACTGAAAACAGGATGCTATGTGAATTGGAGGTACAAGTCACAGATGTTCTCTTTGAGACAGGGTAAAGGCTGATTCCTAATGCTGCTAGAATATCCATGCTGGCTATATCCTAATTCACACCAAATCCTGTCTCCCCTGTGCCTCGCTAGCTGGCTCCAATCCCTGTGATTTCACCATTGGTGGTCATACCTTTAGCTGCCTAGGTCCTTAGAAGTAGAATTGAGTTTCATTCTCATGTGTATTCAAGTACATGGATATAAGCGTACAGTGAAAGGTTTACAATGTCACCATTCACAGTACTCTAGAATTTCTTCTAAAGCTTGCAGTCTCTCTGCCTCTCTCCCTCCTTTTTTAAGATGTTTCTTGAAACTGCCACTTTGACCAAGATTTTAATCACTTGTCTGAGTATCTCCTTATGCTGCTCAGGGTCAAACCTTTTCTGATTAAATACTCCTGTGAAGGGCCTTGTGAGATTTTATAGATGCTTTAAGGGTACAAGTTGTTATTGGCACTTAGTCTCTGAAATGTTGGAATGTCCTAATCCTGACCTTGGTGCTGCTTCTGGTGATTTGGCAAACTATCAATTGCACCCATCCAACCTTTGTTTACAATCCTTATTTATCCCAAGCATAGGAAGCCACTGCTTTGTAAATGGAATCCTATGTCAGATGAAGCTCATTTTCTTTTGTATCTAATTCACAACTGACCATTGCTCTGAATCAAACCTCTTTATTCTCAGACAGTCATTCTGAGAATTAGATGCCTATTTACATTCCATTACCTGATATATTGGTGGAGTGGATAGATATGTGACCGCTGAGTTTCAATGCAGAGATGTAAGGTAAGCACTTTGGCCAGAAGAACATTTGGAAACAATATAAAATATAGTGGTACAATCCTAAAGGAATGTGCAGAAGCAGAGGAATCTGGGTGTATGTTGTGCACTGTTTTGGGCCCGATATCTCGGGAAAGATGTACTGCCCTGGAGTGTGTTCAGAGGAGGTTCACTGGGATGGTCCCAGGAGTGAAAAACTTAACATATGAGGAATGTTTGAGGACTCTGGGTTTACAGTCGATAGACTTTAGCAGGATGAGGGGTGATCTAATTGAAACATACAGAACTTTGAATGGCCTGGACACAGGAAATGTTGGGAAGATGTTTCCATTGGTAAGAGATTAGGAGCTGAGAGCACACTCTTAGAGTAAAGAGAAGACCTTTTTTTAGAATGGAGATAAGGAGAAAGTTCCTCAGCCAGAGAGTGGTGAATCTGTGGAATTCATTGCCGCAGAAGGCTGTGGAGGCCAGGTCGTTGAGTATATTTAAGATTGAGATTGGTTCTTGAGTATCAAGGGTTACGGGGAGAAAGCAGTTGAGAAACTTATCAATAATTTTTGAATGGTGGAGCAGACTCTATGGGCTAAATGGCCTTAATTTCTGCTCCTATGTCTTGTGGTCTTCTATTTTCACAAATCATTGAAGGTGACAGGATTGGTGGAGTGAGCTGTTACTAAAGCTTAGAGCCCTTCACTTTATTAACAGGGAAATAGGGTACAGGAGCAAGGAGGTGTTGTTAAACACTTGTTAGACCACAACTGGGGTATTACATCTAGTTGTGGGTGCCACATTATAGAAGAAATACAAATACATTGGAAATGTGATTTACAAAATGTTTTTCAGGAATGAGAAACTTCAGTTATGATAGATTGAAGAAGTTGGGATTGTTTATCTTGGAGAGAAGATGGCTGAGAGGAGGTTCGATACGAGCTTATGAAATTGAGCTAGCTTGACAGAGTGGATGGTGAGAAGCTGATCCTGCTTTTAAAAGAAAAATGAGAGCGCAAAGATTTCAAGTGATGTGAAAACTAAGCAAGAAAATTCTTTTCACTTTGTGGGCATGGAATGCAGTTGCTGGAAATGTGAAGGCAGGCTTAATTGAGGCAATCAAGAGGGAATTGGTTGATTATTTGGATAAAATTAGTGTGCAAAGGATTGGGATAAAGCAGGAGATTGGCAATAAGGAACAGAACTGCTGCAGGTGTAATGGGCCAGATGTCATCCTCTGACACTTAACCTGTGACTCTGTGAAGTGCTTTATGGAGATAAGTTCTGATTGTACAACTGGAAAATTCCTGCAATGTGGCTGTACCTGTCACAGAATAGAAAGACCATTGTGGAAAATAAACAATAGATTTACAAGCAAAGTGGACATGTTTTTCCTGAGCAGATCAATCATCTTTTTGTTTGCAGGATGACCAACAACCATTGCTCCCAATGTTGGTCTGGAATTAGGAGACAGGAAATGAAAGTTTAGATGAGCTGAAAGTTATGGCAGGGTGTGTCTGAGCAGTACAAGGAGAATGTTGAATGGAACAAGATCTGAATGAAAACAAGTGCAAAGAAATAAGGAAGTATGAGCTGTTGGTGACACATTCAGAAGCTGTGCGGCAGGGTTTCTTTAATGCTTGCTGGCAAGTTCCACAGTAGTTGATTTATTTTTGACTCTTCACATGGAAAAGGGTAGAATTACTCAATTTCTGGGAGCTTGAATTCCTTGAAATTACTCGTCCTGCTGAAGCATCAGGTTATTCTCAGAGCTCGTTCACACGGGGCAGAATATCTACCTGTTCCAGTCTGAACTAACTTGATCATTTGTTTGAATAAAAAAAAAGTTTTTACAGAAGCACCCAACATTCTTGGGTTAGACACAAGCCTCCGCAGTTTAGAAATTCACATTTACCTGCAATCATTAAGGCGGCACTGTGGTTCAGTGGTTAGCATTGCTGCCTTAGTGCCAGGGACCCAGGTTTGATTCCAGCCTCAGACTTAGTCTGTGTGGAGTTTGCACATTCTCCCAGTGTCTGTATCGGTTTCCTCCAGGTGCTCCAGTTTCCCACAGATCAAAGGAGTGAATTGTCCATGCTAAATTGCCCATAGTGTTCAGGGATATGTAGGTGCTCAAAGTTTGTGCGAAGATTTGTAGCTCGGGTGCTCGTTGTGGTTCTGTTCGCCGAGCTGGAATTTGTGTTGCAGACGTTTCGTCCCCTGTCTAGGTGACATCCTCAGTGCTTGGGAGCCTCCTGTGAAGCGCTTCTGTGATCTTTCCTCCCGGTATTTGTAGTGGTTTGAATCTGCCGCTTCCGGTTGTCAGTTCCAGCTGTCCGCTGCAGTGGCCGGTATGTTGGGTCCAGGTCGATGTGCTTGTTGATAGAATCTGTGGATGAGTGCCATGCCTCTAGGAATTCCCTGGCTGTTCTCTGTTTGGCTTGTCCTATAATAGTAGTGTTGTCACAGTCGAACTCATGTTGCTTGTCATCTGCGTGTGTGGCTACTAAGGATAGCTGGTCGTGTCGTTTTGTGGCTAGTTGGTGTTCATGGATGCGGATTGTTAGCTGTCTTCCTGTTTGTCCTATGTAGTGTTTTGTGCAGTCCTTGCATGGGATTTTGTATACTACACTGGTTTTGCTCATGCTGGGTATCGGGTCCTTTGTCCTGGTGAGTTGTTGTCTGAGAGTGGCTGTTGGTTTGTGTGCTGTTATAAGTCCTAGTGGTCGTAGTAGACAAGCCAAACAGAACAGCCAGGGAATCCCTAGAGGCATGGCACTCCTCCACAGATTCAATCAACAGGCACATCAACCTGGACCCAATATACCGCCCACTGCAGCGGACAGCTGGAACTGACAACCGGAAGCGGCAGATTCAAACCACTACAAATGCCGGAGGAAAGATCTCAGAAGCGCTTCACGGGAGGTTCCCAAGCACTGAGGATGTCACCTAGACAGGGGACGAAACATCTGCAACTCAAATTCCCAGCTCGGTGAATAGAACCACAACAATGTAGGTGTATTAGGCAGGGGAAATGTAGAGTAATAGGGTAGGGGAATGGATCAATGAGCGATACTCTTCAGAGGGTCGGTGTGGACTTGTTAGGCCAAATGGCCTGTTTCCACACTGTAGGAATTCTGACAATCCTAAAAATCAAGGTGGGGACAAGCTATAATCTATGAGGATCAATGAAATGAGCATCTATCCAGGTCTAGATTAGATCCCCTGACTAATGCACCTAACACAATAGGCAATTTAGCATGGCCAATTCACCTAACCTGCACATCTTTGGACATGGGGGAGGAAATCAGAACACCCAGTGGAAACCCACGCAGAAAATGTGCAAAATCCACACAGTCACCCAAGGCTGGAATTGAACCATAGTTCCTGGCACTGAGGCAACAGTGCTAACCACTGACCCACTATGCCACCAATCACAACGGTTCCTCCATAGTTTACAACTGTGAGCTAGCATGAACCATGTCATTGTCAAAAGCCAGACCAAGTAAATGAAAACTATGGGAGGATACTGAAATGCACAATACATTAAAATGATACTGACTTGTGATTGGCTTAGAATGCTGCTGCCAATTCTCAATTCTATGCAGAGAACATAGAACATAGAACAGTACAGCACAGAACAGGCCCTTCAGCCCACGATGTTGTGCTGACCACTGATCCTCATGTATGCACCCTCAAAATTCTATGACCATATGAATGTCCAGGAGTCTCTTAAATGTCCCCAATGACCCTGCCTCCACAACTGCTGGCAACGCATTCCATGCTCTCTCAACTCTGTGTAAAGAACCCGTCTCTGACATCCCCTCTATACTTTCCTCCAACCAGCTTAAAACTATGACCCCTCGTGTTAGTCATTTCTGCCCTGGGAAATAGTCTCTGGCTATCGACTCTATCTATGCCTCTCATAGATAAGGGTCTGTTGAGGTATCATTGGCAGAAAATAAATCTAAGTGTCTTAACAAGATGTGCTTGTCTTACATAGCAAGTTGTAACTTACTATATGACAGAAATTTATCCAGTTGGCATTATTGTAATTATTAGGCATAATTGTTTTCTTTTGTGGAAGAATCTACAACTAGGGGTCGAATTTCAAAACAAGGGGTCACCAATTAAGACAGATGAGGAAATATTTTTTTGAGGGTTGAGGGTCTTTGGAATTCCCTTCCTCAAAGACAGTGCATGCAGAATCTTTACATATTTTTAAAGCAGAGGTAGATAGATTTTTGATGAGAGTATCGGGATTAGCAGGAATGTAGACTTAAGGTTAAATTTAGGTCATAGCTATGATCTAAATGAATGGTGGAGTGTGCTCATAACTGTCAGGAGGCAGAGATAATCTGTCAATTTCCATCAGGTCCAGACTGCTTGTTACTCCACACACAGACTGTATGGCATAGAGTCCCTGCAGTGTGGAAGCAGGCTAGTTGGCCCAACAAGTCCACGCCAACTCTCCGAATAGCATTCCACCCAGACCCACTCCATCCCTGACCCTATATTCACTTAGTCTGCACATATTTGTGACGGTGGGAGGAAGCCAGAGCTCTCGGAAGAAACCGGCACAGACATGGAGAGAATGTTCAAACTTCACACAGTTGCGCAAGGGTGGTAATCGAACAGTGCTACTGTATTGATTTGGGTGTGGCTCACTGCAATGACAATATTAATTCATTCAAAAACATCAGCTGGTCAGCTACTTGCACACTTCAAAATTGACAGCGACCATGAGGAGCAAGTGAGGACTGCAGATGCTGGAGATCAGAATAGAAGAGTGCAGTGCTGGAGAAGTACAGCAGGTCAGGCAGCATCCGAGGAGCAGGAGAGTCTATGTTTCAAGCATGTGCTCTTCATCAGGAACGAGGGGGTGGCCCAAGGGCACTGAGAGATAAATGGGAAGGGAGTGGGTCTAAGGGGAAGGTAGCTGGGAATGCGATAGGTAGATGAAGGTTGGGGTGAAGGTGATAGGTCGGAGAGGAGAATGGAGTAGCTAAATGGGAAGGAAGATGCTCAGGTAGGACAGTTCAAGAGGGAGGTGCAGAGTTGGAAGTTTGGATCTGGGATGGGGGGGGTGGCAGGCTGGTGGCGGTGTGGTCGGAAATGAGGAAACTGGTGAAATTCTCATTTATCCTGTGTGGTTGGAGGGTCCCAAGGCAGAAATGAGGTATTCTTCCTCCAGGTGGCTAAAGTTTGGCGGTGCATGTCCCTAGTGGAGTGGGAGGGGGAGTTGAAAGGGTTGGGCACAGGGCAGTGGGGTTGTTTGGTGCGGGCATCCCAGAGATGTTCTCTGAAATGTTCTGCAAGTTAGTGTCCTGTCTTGCCAATGTCCAGGAGACTACATTGAGAGCAACAGACACAGTACAGGTAAATCTCTGTCAAATATGGAAGGATCCCCTGGGGCCTAGGAAAGAGGTGAGGGAGGAGGTATGGGTACAGGTTTTGCACTTCTTGGGGTGGCAGGGGTTCCTGGAATTTGCTCCTGATGCAGACTGTCCCTTGTCAAGAGGGGAACATTCAGCCAGCTTGTATCAATATTCCTTTGCTAATTGCTGCTCCAAATGTGCTACAATTTACTGCACCAAAAAAGTCAATATCACCAACAAACTTAGATAAATGCCTCTACTCCTTCAGCACTTTAACATTCATCACCTTGATGATTACAACATTCACCAGACAAAACTATTCCAAATCTAGAACTCCCATGCTTTGTTGGCGTGGACACTTCTTTCCTGATCAATCATGATGAAGGTCTTTAAAAATGTGTTTCAAACCCAATCAGACCAAGATAAAATTTGAACAAGCAAATCATCATCGATGTGGATGTCAATGCAATATGAACAGTGCTTTAAGAATTAGCCTAATAACTAGTCTTGTTCATTGAAATGTACACCCCAGGAGAATGAGGATTCAGGGTCATTTTAACTCTGAAGCAATTACTGCAATGTAACGTTAGCTGTGAACCCTCATTTGGCTGGTCCTCAACAGACTCACTGTTACATGGAACACATGTTAATTCATAATAATTTATGCCAGACAATAAAATGTAATCAAAGCTTAAAAAAAATTGCAGATGCTGGAGAAACTGTTCTTCAGTTCTGAAGAAGTCATCCAGAACTTAAAACATTAACCGTTACCCTCTTCAGCCAGACTTGGTGAGTTTCTCCAGAATTCTTTTCATGCTTGTTGAAGATGAATTCTGAATTGTTCTGACCATGTGGGGAGAAGGAATCCTCAACATAGCAGCTTTTTTTAGTGTATGGGGAAGCTGTCAGCTATCAGGGGCATTGATTTTGCGCTCTGGGTAGTTCTAAGGAATCATTACATTTTAAAATCAATGCCTCATCCACAAGTGTACAGGAGGAGTTAAAAGCACAAAAGATGGTTAAAAGCAAATTACTGTGGATGCTGGAATCTGAAACCAAAAGAGAAAATGCTGGAAAATCTCTCAGCAGGTCTGGCAGCATCTGTAAGGAGAGAGAAAAGAGATTCTAGCATCCACAGTAATTTGCTTTTATCCAGTGTTTAACCCACTGCCACCTCTCTTCCAGGAATGCCTACCCTGAAGAAGTACTGCTCCTCTCTCCGACAAAAGCTTTGACAATGGGTCAGTTAAACTCAACGTCAGCTCTTTCCTCTCCTTACAGATGCTGCCAGACCTGCTGCGACTTTCCAGCATCTTCTCTTTTGGTCACAAAAAAATGGTTTATGGTTTAAAATGTTGCTGCTGGTTATTTAGGAATAAAAGCCTGATATTTTAACGAGTTTGATTTGTAATTAATTTGAACAGTGTGCCTTCTTTTTAACTCAGTTGATTAGTAAGGGGATTGTAGGTCACAGAGAAGGCAGGTTTGAGAAACATATCTGTTGTGATCGAATGGTGGAGCAGACTCTTTTCCCCTCACCCTATACCTATGCCCTCCAGTTCTGGAGTCCCTCACCTCAGGGAAGAGACCTTGTCTATTTACCCTATTCATACCCCTCATGATTTTAAGTCTCTATAAGGTCACTCCTCAGCTTCTGACAGTCCAGGGAAAATAATTTGAAGTGACTTTTTTCTGAACAATGGAAGTGAAATATTAGTATGGGAATGTTCTGAACATTAAGTAGAAGTTGCATTTCCTCTGTTGATGAGCTAAGTTTTAGTTTGCTCTACTCTTTTAATCTGTCTGTAACCAGAATATCTTGGAACATAGGCCCCGAAAACCCCTTTCACTATTCAATGACTTTTTAAAATTTATTTACGCAGGGGCATATGTCATCATTTTACTGTCCATCTGTTGAGAAGGGGATAATGAGCTGCTGGCTTGAACTGTTATGAACCTTAGTGTGTAGGGACAGCCACAATGCTGTTAGGGAGGGAGTTTCCATCTAAAATGAATTAAAAGCAAAATACTGTAGATGTTGGAGATCTGAACTAAAAACAGAAAATAGTGGAGAAACTCAGGAGGTGTGGCAGCATCTACAGGGACAGAAACATAATGTTTCAAGTCTGGCGTGAATCTTCTCAGATTGGAGAAGTGGAAATATAATAGGTTTTTAACTTGTTGAAAAAGAAGTGGCAAGCGGAACAAAGGGAAAGCTCAGGGAAAAGTCAGAGGCAGAGAGACAATTCAATTTAAGCACCTTGCCAGGCCAGAATTCCAGGAATATTTTCTCTGTTTATAACTTCTGGACTTCTAAGTTTTTTTTTCTCTTGGGTTCCATCTTTCCTTCATTTCGAAGATGGGCAGGCAGACATTTAAAAGTCAGCAACATATCATTCCTGCCAGAAAATTGCAGGATCCAATAGTGTGGTTTGTTTAACTGGCTAGCAGAGTTCTCCTCAATATGTTCTTGTTAGGGCACCTTGATTATTCACTCTAATAGACCCTGATTAGTCTAAGCAGGGATTGGATACCCTTCCCAACACACAACTTCCCTTCACACCCAAACTGGGCAGGAAGTCAGGTATTGGGATTGAATGAGGCATAAGTTAAAATGACGAAGTTCTCTTTTCAGAAGAAAGTTCCTACCCAACTGTCCAAAGCTCACCTACAATATGAACAGCTGCATGAAAGTTGCATTTTAGCACTTCTGGACCTGACTTCTAAGTTATGTTATTGCTTGGCTCAGTACCAGTAATGTCTATGTTTGAAGTAGACAAAAGGCTAAATGTTCCCTTTTTCAGACAAAGTAATTTGTCAAGTGAGGCCTCTCTCGATTAACTACACTAAATTATAGTAGTCAGTGCTTTCTTGTACAACCACACTGCAGGAAAGAAAGAAGTACCTGTTGCTGCTTGCACCTCCATGGTTCTGGATGTAGGTTTGCTCACTGAGCTGGAAGGTTCAGTTCCAGATGTTTTGTCACCCTACTAGATAACATCTTCAGTGAAGCACTGTTGATTCGCCTGGAGGCCGACTGAAGATGTTACCTAGTATGGTGATGAAATGTCTGCAAATGAACCTTCCAGTGCAGCGAGCAAACCTACATCCAGAACCTCAATCTGAGCTACAAATCTTCTCAAGACTTGCTGCACCTCTTGGTCGTCTTGTCACAGCTGCACACCACTCGGATGCCGCAAGCAAGGAACTGGCCCTCATTGTTCTGTTGCACCATTACCACTGAGGACATGGCCCAGAAAGTGAAGCTCAGTCCTTGCTCCATGAACAGGAACTAGGAGGTACTGATGGACAGGCTGGTGGAGAGAGGGGCAATGTTTTAACCAGAGACTAGGAAAGGAGAGTCTATACCAGACCTAGCCAATCTGCAGCCACCACAGTAGCTTGGGTCTATGGCTAGCAGTGCATGAAGGAAAATGATTATCTGCGCTCAGGATAAGAGCCACCATCTTTTCTCCAGTATATTACAATCTCAGGGTAACCACTCATTCTGAGCTTGCCACTGCACAAACCTGTCACAGAGGTTCATGGACTACAATACTCATCAACACGTATATCATGTTTACTCAATGGTTCTTACCCCAGCTCATCCTCCCAAAATCCTAACTGTTCCTGCCCTCTGTGCCCTACTCATTCACTGGGGCCTCTTCAAAACCTCCTCTGCCCCTTCATCACAACTGATTACTCTTCCATCCAGTTCCATCATAATTACTATCTATTTTCTATCACTCAGCTA
Organism: Chiloscyllium plagiosum; assembly: GCF_004010195.1. NCBI lineage: Eukaryota > Metazoa > Chordata > Chondrichthyes > Orectolobiformes > Hemiscylliidae > Chiloscyllium > Chiloscyllium plagiosum. Next base: position 51,511,606 of record NC_057712.1, read on the forward strand.
AACTTGTATTCACACTTCCATTGTCCCTTTATACCATGTCCTATAACTTCCACTCAAGACCATTTGTGGCCTTTTGGAAGTCCATGCATAAACATTAACAGCATTACTCTAATGGATTCTTTCTGTTACCTCTTTTTAAAAAAAAAACTCCAAGTTAATTAAACACAACTTCTCCTTTAAAAATCCATGCTGACTCTTCCTAAAGAACCCACCTTTGTTCTTCTATTAAAACTAGCTCTATCCTGAATGACTGTCTCTAGAAGTTTTCTCACGACTGAGGTTAAACGGATTGGTCTGTAATTGCTGGGATTACCCTTACAATCTTTATTTAAGAAGGCTGTAATATTTTTAATTTCTTAGTCACAGTCATAGAGATGTACAGCACAGAAACAAACCTTTCAGTCCAACTCATCCAGGCCAACCTGATATCCTCAATTAAATCTAGTCCTATTTGCCAGCACTTGGCCCATATTCCTTGTGAGATATTGTGTTATAGGTTATCTTTATTAACTCACTCACCAGCTCACTATAATCATTAATACCACATTCTCCGACCATTCATTCCAGAACCCTTTACTAACCCGTTATTTACTATAACACAGTTTCATTCATTCATTCATAAAACCGCGAATTCTATAATACCAGAATTTAAAAACAACCCTTTCAAACCCATTACAGAACATTCCTAGTCATTCCTGATTAAGGACTCATGCCCAAAATGTCAATTCTCCTGCTCCTCTGATGCTTTTCCAGTACCACACTCAACTCTGATCCCCAGCATCTGCAGTCCTCACTTTCTCCCATTACAAAAGAACCTCGGTTATCCGAATGAGACAGGCGGAGAGTATTTTGTTCGGATGACTGATAATGTTTTACAGGACCTTGAGATCTTGTTCGGATAATCAGAGACTTGAATAAATGATGTTCAGATAACCGAAGTTATTCTGTACTGCATTTTCACACCTTATCAACCCTTGCTACAAGTAGTAGGCGGCACGGTGGCACAGTGGTTAGCACTGCTGCCTCACAGCGCCAAAGACCCGGGTTCAATTCCCGCCTCAGGCTGTGTGGAGTTTGCACGTTCTCCCCGTGTCTGCGTGGGTTTCCTCCGGGTGCTCCGGTTTCCTCCCACAGTCCAAAGATGTGCAGGTCAGGTGAATTGGCCATACTAAATTGCTCGTAGTGTTAGGTAAGGGGTAAATGTATGGGTGGGTTGCGCTTCGGCGGGGCGGTGTGGACTTGTTGGGCCGAAGGGCCTGTTTCCACACTGTAAGTAATCTAATCTAATCTAATCAGTGTTTACCTCTGAGTAAGTGTAGTTTACAGAACAATACCATCCCCATCAAGTCTCCATGAAACTTTATAATACTAATCAACCCCTACCAACCATCTCCTGGACCTGAATAGATGCCCCAATTTGTAATTACCTGTTAAATATCTTTTAACTGGGCCATTATCCCTTTAAGCATTTGTGTGAAATTGAATGAATGAATGAATGAAATCCATACCAGCAAATAGTAAATAAATCTCACAGCCCAGCAGCACAGTACCCGATGAAGAAGCAGGCATAGCTAGGGCCCACGCACCTTCCCCTGCCACCGCAAGAAGTGTAAAACCTGCACCCACATCCCCCCGCACCCACCCCACCCCCACATCATTATTCTAAAAGGACAATAAATGTAAAAAAAAAAGAGCTTGAAGGCTCTGTGTCTCAATGCAAGGACCATTTGTAATAATGTGGATGAGTTAACTGCAGACAGTTATTAATGGACATGATGTAATTGAGATCACGGTGACCTGGCTCCAGCGTGACCAAGGATGGGAACTCAATGTCCAGAGTTATTTAATTTTCAGAAAGATTGACGGAAATAAAAGGGAGGTGGGTAACTTGGTGGGCTGGAGAGAACTAACAACAGTAAGAGAGGACATTAGCCAGGATGATGTGAAATCTGTATGGGTAGAACTGCAGAAAACCACTGGGAAAAAAACACATTATTGGACTTGTGTACAGACCACCAGACAGACGTTGAGGTTAGGGATTGTAAAAACAGGAAATTAGCGATGCATGCAGTAAGGGTACAGTAGTTATTATGGGTGATTTCAATCTACATGCTGATTGGATTAACCAACTGGTAGCAATGCGAAAGAATAGGATTTCCTGGAATGTGAGAGTATGGTTTCCTTGATCAATATGCTGCTGAGAAACCAACTAGCGAGCAAGCTATCCTTGCCTGGGTATTGTGTAATGAGAGAGGATTAATAGCAACCTTGTGGTGTGAGATCTTCTGGGGATGAATGACCATAATATGGTAGAATTCTTCATTAAGATGGAGTTAAATCTGAAACTAAGGTCTTGAACTTAGTGCTAACTTTGAATGTATGAGGCATGCATTGACTCGGATAAACTGGTCAAGGATACTTAAGGAGTTGATGGTGGATAAGCAATGGCAGACATCTAAAGAACACGTGGATAGACTTCAACAATTGTACATCCTTATCTGGCATAAGAGCAAAACAGGGAAAGTGGCTCAATTATGTTAACAAGGGAAGTTTGGGATAATGTTAAAGCCCAAGATGAGGCACAGAATAAACAACAAACCTGAGGACTGAGAGAAATATTAAATTCAGCAGAGGAGGACGAAGGGCTTAATTCAAAAAGGGAAAATAGAATATGAAAGTAAGCATGTGGAAAACATAAAAACTAACTGCAAAAGCTTCTATAAATGTGGTCAAAAATCAAATGACATTAGGTTATAATCCAACAAGCTTATTTGAAATTGAAAGCTTTTGGAGCTCTGCTCCTTCCTCAGGCATGGTATGATGGGGAGGTATAAGACACAGTATTTATAAGCAAAAAGTTAACAACTTTAGGACTAGCTGTCCTTGTTGAGTACTTCTTTGGAGCGGAGAAACAACACCATGTTCTTTGCAGGCTTCAACACATCAGTGATGATGATGAATACCTCGTCACACCCTTCCATATGCCTCCACTTCTCATCTTCAAACAATTGCCAAACCTTAAAGAGACCATTGTTAGCAGCAAACTACCCAGCCTTCAGGACAACATTGACTACAATGTTGCCATGGCAACCTCTACAGGCCATGTCAGATCATTGACATAGATACTACTGTCACACGTGGCAACATCACCCACTCATGTAACTTGGCTAACGTCGTCTATCTTATACGATGCAGGCAAGGATGCCCTGAGGTATGGTACAATGGTGAGACCATGTAGATACTATGAAAACAGATGAATGGACAATGCATAATGATCAACTCTTTCCTCAGGCTTTGTATGGTAGGGACATATAAGACACAGTATTTATAGGTAAAGGTTAACAACTTTAAAATTAGCTGCCCTTGTTGAATCCTTCAATAAGTTAGGAGTCTAGACACTGGGTTCCCTCCCAGTGGTGGAACACTTCAGTAGTCCAGGACATTCAGCCTCCAATCTTTGGATGAGCATCCATCAAGGCAGACTTCAAGATGTGCAACAATATAAAATCGCTGAGCAGAGGCTGATAGCTAAGTTCTGTACCCTCGAGGATGGTCTCAACTGTGATCTTGGGTTCTTGTCACACTACAGGTAACCCCAACACACTATATACCCCTCTCACAGGCTGACACACGCACACCCTCACACACGTACATAGGCCCTCTCTATATAGACACACGTGCGCACGCAAACTTACACTCTCAAATGTGCACACACACACTCTCATTCTCTCACACACCCTCTTAAAACATAGATTCAAAGTGTGACTTCACACCTAGAGTACATAGTGTAGCCTGAGATATCACCAGTACATTGATAAAACCTTGAATTATCTAGGGACAAAGACTTGAAAGGAATCTGGATTTTGCATTTTAATCAGCAGTCTACCTCCTAACTTATTAAAGGATTCAAGAAGGGCAGCTAGTTTTAAAGTTGTTAATCTTTACCTATAAATACTATGTCTTATATGTCCCTATCATACCAAGCCTGAGGAAAGAGTGAAATTCTGAAAGCTTGCAATTTCAAATAAACCTGTTGGACTATAACCTTGTGTTTGATTTTTTCGGCCTTGTCCACCACAGTGCGACTCCAGCATCTGCCCATCATCTATAGAAATGTGAAAAGAAAAAGTCTGCTGGAAAACTGTCTTCACTAAGGAGGACACTGACTTTGGGGGCCAGATGGACAAGCATGAAGGAGGAACTTAATGTAATCCATATTAGTTAGGTATTGTGGAAATTGATGGGATTAACTTTCTGCATCCTAGAATACTTAAGGAAGGGGCCCTAGAAATAGTGGATGCATTTAGTGGATGCAATAGTGGTGATCATTTTCCAACAATCTGGAAGAGTTCCAATGGACTGGAGGGTAGCTAATATCACCTCACACTTCAAGAAAGGAGGAAGAGAGAAAATGGGGAATTATAGGCTGGTTAGCCTGATATCAGTGGTGGGAAAAATGCTGGAATCAACTTTTATGGATGTAATAACTGAGCATTTGGAAAGCAGTGACAGAATCGGTCCGAGTCAACATGGACTCACTAAAGGAAAATAATTGTTTGAATATGTGACCAGTAGAGTGGACAATGGTGAATCTGTAGGTGTTGTGTATCTGGACTTTCAAAAGGCTTTTGACAAAACTCCTCAAAGAAAGAAAATTAAAGCTCATGATATTGGAGGTAATGTATTAATGTGGGTAGAAAACTGGTTGGCAGACAGGAAGCAGAGAGTTGGAATAAATGGGTCCTTTTCAGAGTGGTAGGCAGTGATGAGTGAGGAGACGCAGGGTTCAGTGCTGGGATTCCAATTGTTCACAATATACATTAATGATTTGGATGAAAGAATTGAATGCATATCTTCAAGTTTGCAGATGACACTAATTGGGGCCAATTCATGAGAAACATTCAAGAGTGAGCTGGACGTAGCTCTTGCAGCTAAAGGGGACAAGGGGCCTGAGATTACATGATCAGCCAAGAACGTTTTGAATAAAGGTGCAGACTCGAAGGGCCGAATAGCCTACTTCTGCACTTATTTTTTATGTTTCTCTGTCTGGCCATCAACATAAAACCATCACTGAACAGGGAGTTCAGGAGAGACCACATTTTCCCTGTAGAGTGGTGAGAATGTGGAACTCGCACCTACAAGGAGTGGTTGAGGCAAAGACTATAGATACATTGAAAGGAAAAAAGTTAGACAGAGTATTCAAAGGAAAGGGATAGAAGGTCATGCTGAAAGGCTGAAATGGCATAAGGTGGGTGGAGGCTTGAATGAAGCATAAATATCAGTACAAGCCGATTGGGATGAATGGCTGATTTTCTGTGCCACGAATGCAATGTAATCAAACTCATAGTGATGATTTGGAGATGCCGGTGTTGGACTGGGGTGTACAAAGTTAAAAATCACACAACACCAGATTATAGTCCAACAGATTTAATTGGAACCACACTAGCTTTCGGAGCATCGCTCCTTCATCAGGTTGACCTGATGAAGGAGCGATGCTCCGAAAGCTAGCATGCTTCCAATTAAACCTAATGGACTATAACCTGGTGCTGTGTGATTTTAAACTCATAGTGAGCCGTGATAGGTATATTTGCATACCATGGTTACAACCTCACCTTATTGATATGCAGTTTCCTATCGTCTCACGTAATGGATAGAAACTAGATGGCGACAATTGCAGATGTAAAAGTAATGCAGCTACCTGGTGGCTCCAACTGCTACTTGTTCCTCCAGTCTTCCATCTTGGATATTAGGCACTAAAATCTCATGGCAACCATCTGCAACCCCTCCAGGGGGGCATTATTAGACCATGATCAGTCTCAGAAGTCCAGTGCAACCCCTGGAGAGTTGTAGGTCAGTCAGGGAGGTGCACAGAGATCAGGCAGCGGTCTAGTCAGTTTACAGTTAAGGCTGTCCATCCAAGTCAGTTAAAGAGGTGGGTGACAGTCAGTCCTGGTGGTCGGCACAGTAAAAGTCATGGCAGGGTCATTTCTGCAGTAAGGATGTTAGACAAGTAAATTCTGGGATTTGGAGGTGGTTTGTTGGGATGCAAAGAGGATAGTCATAGAATCATGCAGATTGAAGCAGACCCTTTGGTCCAACACATCCATGCTAACCAGGTTTCCTGAACTGAACTAGTTCTATTTACCTGGGTTTGACCCATATCACTTTGAATCTTTCCTATTCATGTATCTGTTCAAATGTCTTGTAAATTTTGTAATTGTACTTGCTTCTATCATTTCCTCTAGCAGTTTATTCCATATACACACCATCCTCTGTGTGAAAATATTGCCACTCAGGTAAACTTCTAAATCTTTCCCCTCTAACCTTAAACCAATGCCTTCTACTTTTGGACACCCCTACCCTGGGAAAAAGACCTTGGTTATGCACCTTATCTATGCCTGTCATGATTTTATAAACCTGTATAAGGTTACCCTTCAACTTCCTATGCTCCAGGGATAAAAGTCTCAGCCCATTCACCCTCTCCTTATAACTTCAATCCTCCAGTCTCAGTAACATCCCTGTAAATCTTTCCTGCACCCTTTGCAGTTTAATAACATCTTTCTTACAGCAGGGTGACAAAAGCGGTGAATCCAGTAGTCCAAAATTGACATCAAAATGCCTTGTACATTCGCAGCATAATGTCCCAATATACTCAATGCTCTGACCAATGAAGGCAAGTGTGCAAAAAATGCTGCCTTCACCATCTTGTCTACCTGTGATGCCACTTTTAAGGAACTATGTTTCTGAATCCCTAGGCCTGTCTATTCGACAACATTCCGCAGGGCCCTACCATTACAAAGAACAAAGAAAATTACAGCACAGGAACAGGCCCTTCAGCCCTCCAAACCGGAGCCGATCCAGATCCTCTATCTAAACCTGTCGCCTATTTTCTAAAGATCTGTATCCCTCTGTTTCCTGCTCATTCATGTATCTATCTAGATACATCTTAAATTATGCTATCACGCCCACCTCCACCACCTCCGCTGGCAACACATTCCAGGCACCCATCATTGTCTGCGTAAAGAACTTTCCATGCATATCTCCCTTAAACTTCTCCCCCTCATCTTGAACTTGTGACCCCTAGTAATTGAGTCCCCCATTCTAGGAAAAAGCTTCTTGCTATCCACACTGTCTATACCTCTCATGATTTTGTAGACCTCAATCATGTTCCATCCTCAACCTCCGTTTTTCTAATGAAAATAATCCTAATCTATTCAACCTCTCTTCATAGCTAGCACCCTCCATACCAGGCAACATCCTGGTGAACCTCCTCTGCACCCTCTCCAAAGTATCTACATCCTTTTGGTAATGTGGTGACCAGAACTGTACATAGCATTCCAAATATGGCTGAATCAAAACCTTATACAACTGTAACATGGTCTGCCAACTCTTGTACTCAGTACTCCATCCGATGAAGGAAAGCATGCCGTATGCCTTCTTGACCACTCTATAGTCACCTTCAGGGTACAAAGGACCACAACACCCAGACCCCTCTGTACATCAATTTTCCCCAAGGATTTTCCATTTACAGTATAATTTGCTCTTGAATTGGATCTTCCAAAGTTCATCACCTTGCATTTGCCCGATTGAACTCCATCTGCCATTTCTCTGCTCAACTCTCCAATCTGCTGCATTCTCTGACAGCTCCCTTCACTATCTGCTACTCAACCAATCTTAGTGACATCTGTAAACTTGCTAATAAAACCACCTTGCTCTAGATCATTTATGTATATCACAAACAACAGTAGTTCCAGTATGGATCCCTGTGGAACACCACTGGTCACAGTTGTCCATTTTGAGAAACTCCTTTCTACTACTCTCTGTCTCCTGCTGCCCAGCCAGTTCTCTATCCATCTAGCTGGTGCACCTTGGACCCCATGCAACTTGACTTTCTCCATGAGCCTACGATGGGAACCTTATTAAACGCTTTACTGAAGTCCATGTATATGACATCTAGAGCCCTTTGCTCATCAAACAACCTTGTCACTTCCACAAAAAACTCTAAGTTGGTAAGACATGACCTTCCATGCACAACCATGTTGCCTATCACTGATAAGCCCATTTTCTTCCAAATGGAAATACACTCTATCCCTCAGTATCTTCTCCAGCAGCTTCCTTACCACTGACATCAGGCTCACCAGTCTATAATTACCTAGATTATCCCTGCTACCCTTCTCAAACAAGGGAACAACATTAACAATTTTCCAGTCCTCCGGGATCTCACCTGTGTTCAAGGATGTTGCCAAGATATCTGTTAAGGCCCCAACTATTTCCTCTCTTGCTTTCCTCAATAACATGGGATAGATCCCATCTGGATCTGGAGACTTTCCACCTTGATGCCTTTTAGACTACCCAACACTTCCTCCCTCCTTATGCCAACTTGACCTAGAATAATCAAACATCTATCCCTAACCTCAACATCGGTTATGTCCCTCTCCTGGGTGAATACTGATGCAAAGTATTCGTTAAGAATCTCACCCGTTTTCTCTGACTCCACGTATAACTTCCCTCCTTTATCCTTGAGTAGGCCAACCCTTTTTCTAGTTACCTTCTTGCTTTTTATATATGAATAAAAGGCTTTTGGATTCTCCTTAACCCTGTTTCCTAAAGATATCTCATGACCCCTTTCAGCCCTCTTAATTCCTCTTTTCAGACTGGTCCTACATTCCTGGTATTCTTCCAATGCTTCATCTGTCTTGAGTTGCCTTGACCTTATGTATGCTTCCTTTTTCCGCTTAGCTAGTCTCTGTCATCCATGGTTCCCTAATCTTGCTATTTCTAGCCCTCATTTTCACAGGGACATGTCTGTCCTGCACTCTCATCAACCTCTCTTTAAAAGCCTCCCACGTATCAAATGTGGATTTACCTTCAAATAGCTGCTCGCCATCCACATTCCTCAGCTCCTGCTGAATTTTGCTATAGTTGGCCTTCCCCCAATTTAGCACTCTTCCTTTAGGACCATTCTCGTCTTTGTCCGTGAGTATTCTAAAACTTATGGAATTGTGATCACTATTTCCAAAGTAATCCCCTACTGAAACTTCAACCACCTGGCTGGGCTCATTCACCAACACCAGATCCAGTATGGCCCTTTCCCCAGTTGGACTATTTGCATACTACTCTAGAAAGCCCTTCTGGATGCTCCTTACAAATTCTGCTCCATCTAGACCCCTAAGATGAAGTGAATCCCAGTATATATTGGGAAAATTAAAATCTCCTATCACCACCACCCTTCTACATCTTTCTATAATCTGTTTACATATTTGTACCTCTATCTCACGTTCACTGTTGGGAGGCCTATCGTACAATCAAAACACCTTTACATTTCTGAGCTCTGCCCATATTGCCTCACAGCTCGAGACTTCCATAGTGCCCTCCTTCAACACAGCTGTGATATCCTCTCTGACCAGTAATGCAACTCCTCCACCCCTTTAACATCCCTCTCTAGCCCGCCTGAAACATCTACATCCTGGGATATTTAGTTGCCAAACATGCCCTTCCCTCATCATCTGCTCCATGGTTACTCTTCCCCATTAATCATGCTGACTTTGTTATCTGGTACCTTACAGGATTTAGTTACTACCTCCTTACTGTCCACTAATTTTTTTTTAGATTAGATTATTTACTCTGTGGAAACAAGCCCTTCAGCCCAACAAGTCCACACAGACCCTCCGAAGAGCAACCCACCCATATCCATTCCCCTACATTTACCCCTTCACCTAACACTGCGGCAATTTAGCATGGCCAATTCACCAAACCTGCACATGTTTGGACTGTGGGAGGAAACCAGAGCACCCGGAACGTGGGGCGAATGTGCAAACTCCACACAGACAGTTGCCGAAGGTGGGAATTGAACCAGGGTCTCTGGGGCTGTGAGGCAGCAGTGCTAACCACTGTGCCATCGTTGCGCCCCAATCTCCTCATTTGGTTCCCATCCCCCTCCCACATCAGTTTAAACCCTCCCTAACAGCGTTAACAAGGACATTGGTTCCAGTTTAGACCAAATGTAGACCATTCAATTTGTAATAGTCCCACTCCCCCAGAACCTGTCCTAATGTTCCAAAAATCTGAACCCCTCCCTCCTGCACCATCTCTCAAGTGACTCATTCATCCTGCCTTTTCTTTCATTTCTACTCTGACTAATTTGTGGCACTGGTAGCAATCCTGAGATTACTACCTCTGAGGTCCTACTTTTTAACTTGGCTCCTAACTCCCTAAATTCTGATTGTAGGATTTAATCCCATTTTTACCTATATCATTGGTGCCTATATGCACCAAGGCAAGTTCAAACTCCCCCTTCAAAATGTCCTGCAGCCGATCTGAATCATCCCTGATCCGTGCACCTGGGAGACAACATATCATTCGGGAGTCTTGTTTTCAGCCACAAAACCACCGATCTACTCCCCTTACAATTGAATCCCCTATGATTATAGCCCTTCCACATTTTTCCCTTCCTTGTGTACAGCAGAGCCAGCCACGGTGCCATGAACCTGGCTACTGCTGCCTTCCCTGGTGAGCCATCTTTCCCCAACAACATCCAAAACGGTATATGTGTTTTGGAGGGAGATGATCGCAGGGGACACCTGCACTGCCTTCCTGCTCTTTCTCTGCCTTTTGGTCACTTCCACTCATTCCCTGTCTCCCTCAGCAATCCTAATCTGCGGTGTGACCAATTTGCTAAATGTGCTATCCACAACCTCCTCAGCATTACAGATGCTCCAAAATGAGTCCACTAATTGTATAAATCTTATCCTGGTTTGTCTTAGCAAAATGCAATACCTCACATTTATCTAAATTAAATATCTGCCAATTCATGGCCCATTGGCCCAGCTGATCATGATCTTATTGTACACTTAGCCTTCTTCACTGTCCAGTATACCACCAGTTTTGGTGTTATCTGCAAATTTCTATCCATGCCTCCTATATTCTCATCCAAACCATTTTATATACATGATAAATAACAGTAGATCAAGCACAACCCTGGCGACATACCTCTGGTCACAAGCCTCCAGTCCAAATAACAATCTTCTATTACCACTCTCTATCTAATGGTGTGAAGCCAATTTTGCATCCAACCAGCTAGTTCTCCCTGGACTGTATGTTATCTAACCTGGTGGCTCAGTGGTTAGCACTACTGCCTCACAATGCCAGGGACCCAGGTTTGATTCCCGGCTCAGGATTGTGTGGAGTTTGCACATTCTCCCTCTGTCTGTATGGGTTTCCTCTGGGTGCTCTGGTTTCCTCTCATAATCCAAAGATGTACAGGCCAGGTGAATTGGCCATGCTAAATTGCCCATAATGTTAGGTGCATTAGTCAGGGGTAAATGTGGGGAGATGGGTCTAGGTGGGTTACTCTTCTGAGGATCAATGTGGGCTTGTTTGGCCAAAGGGTCTATGTCCACTCTGTAGGGAATCTAATCTAATCTTAATAACCCGTCTACCACGCGGAACCTTCTCAAAGGCCTTGCTAAAGTCCTTGTAGACATTGTCTACCACTCTGCCTTCATCTATCCTTTTGGCCACATCCGCAAAAAACTCAGTTGAGTTTGTGAGACAGAATTTCCCATGCACAAAGTCATGACTGACTCTGGTTAGTCCTTGTCTTTCCAAACGTATGCAAATACTGTCTCTCAGAATTCCCTCTACAACTAACCTGGAACTGAAGTCAGGCCTACCAGTCTATAGTTCCCTGGCTTTTCCTTGCAGCCTTTCTTAAATAAAGGCTCAATATTAACAATTCTCCGTCGTCCGGCACCTTACTTGTGGCTTCAGAGGATGCAAATATCTGCTTGGGGCCCTGCTAATTTCTTCCCTAGTTTCCCACAATGTCCTCCAATATGCTTGATCAGTTCCTGGGATTTATCTACCTTGATAACGTTTTAAGACCTCCAGCACCTCCTTTTCTGTAATGTTGGACTCCTTTCAAGACATCACTATTTGTTTCCTCAAGTTCCCAAGCTTCTGTACTTTGCTCCACAGTAAATGCTTATGTGAAATATTTTGTTTAGTATCTCATCCATTTCCTGTGGTTCCACACATAAATGGCCTTGTTGATCTTTGAAGGGCCCTACTCTTTCCCTAGATACCTTTTTGCCCTTAGTGTACTTGTACTCTTTCTGGATTCTCCTTAACATTATCTGCCAAAACCATCTCATGTCCTCTTTTTGCCCTCTTAAGTGTACTCCTACTCCCCTGACATTCCTCAAGAGATTCACTTGATCCAAGCTGTCTGTACCTGACATACCTACTTTTTTTATCTTGACCAGAGCCTCAATATCACTAGACATCCAGTGTTCCCTACTCATGCCAGCCTTGCCCTTCATTCTAACAAAAACATACCATTTCTGAACTCTCATTATCTTATATTTGAAAGCCTCCCACTTGCCTTTACCTGTAAACAGCCTACCCCAATCAACTTTGAAAGTTCCTATCTAATAACATCAAAATTGGCTTTGCTCCTGTTTAGAACTTTAATTTTTAGAGAAGGTTTATCTTTTTCAATGCTCCCCTACCAACACCTCTGTCATTTGCATTACCTTATTTCCCAGGAGAAGGCCAAGTTTTGTTCCTTCTCTAGTAGGGGCATCCAAATATTGCTCAAGAAGTTTTTCTTGAACACACTTAATGCTGGTTTTTACCTGATGATACAACATAGAACAATGAGCATAGAAGAGTATAGCACAGTACATGCCATTCAGCCCACAATGTTGTGTCAAGCATTTATCTTAATCTAAGATCAACCTAATCTACAAACCCTCAATTTACTGTCATCCATGTGCTTATCCAGCAGTCGCTTAAATGTCCCTAATGCGTCTGACCCAGCTACCACCGCAGGCAGTGCATTCCATGCACCTACCACTCTTTGCGTAATGAACCTACCTCTGACATCTCCCCTATACCTTCCTCCAATCACCTAAAATTATGACCCCTCATGACAGTCATTTCTGCCCTGGCGAAAAGTCTCTGGCTATCTACGCCTTTTATTACCTTGTACACCTCTATCAAGTCATCTGTCTTCCTTCTTCTCTCCAGTGTGAAAAGCCTGAGCTCACTCAACCTCTCTCCATACGACAAACCCTCCAATCCAGAAAGCATCCTGGTAAATCTCCTCTGCACTCTCTCTAAAGCATCTACATCCTTCCTATAATAAGGCGACCAGAACTGGACACAATATTCCAAGTGTGGTCTAACCACATGGTTTTATAGAGCTACAGACAAACCTCGCAGCTCTTAATCTCAATCCTCCTGTTAATGAAAGCCAAAACACCATACGCCTTCTTAACAATCCTGTCAACTTGGGTGGCAACTTTGAGGGATCTACGTACATGGACCCCAAGATTCCCCCTGTGCTTCTACACTGCCAAGAATCCTCTCTTTAACCCTGCATTCAGCATTCAAATTTGACCTTCCAAAATAAATCACTTCTCATTTATCCAGTTTGAACTCCATCTACCATTTCTGAGCTCAGCTCTGCGTCCTGTCAATGTCTTGATGTAGTCTGCAACAGCCCTCGACACTTCCTACAACACCACTGACCTTTTTGTCTTCACCAAGCTTACTAATCCACCCACCCAGTCACCGAGCTCCAGGAGGAATACTCTCCATCCAGTAGCACCCGCTGTCTTCTTTCAGCCAGCCAATTCTGTAATCAGACAGCCAAATATCTCTGTATCCCATACCTCCTAACTTTCTGAATGAGCCTACCATGGGAAGCCATATCAAATGCCTTACTGAAATCTATATACATCACATCTACTGCTTGACCAGGGGTGGCACGGTGACTCAGTGGTTAGCACTGCTGCCTCACAGCACCAGGGTTCCAGGTTTGATTCCAGCCTCAGGTGACTGTCTGTGTGGAGTTAGCACATTCTGCATGGGTTTCCTCCAGGTGCTCCAGTTTCCTCCCACAATCCAAAGGTGTGCAGGTAAGGTGAATTGGCCATCCAAAATTGCCCATAATGTTAGGTGCATTAGTCAGAGGTAAATATAGGTTAGGGGAATGGGTCTGGATGGGTTATTCTTTAGAGGGTCGGTGTGGACTTGTTGGGCCAAAGATTCTGTTTCCATACTGTAGGGAATCTAATCAGTTTGTCTCATCACATCCTCAAATAACTCAATAAGGCTTGTGAGGCATGACCTGCCCCTTACAAAGCCATGGAACAATATTAATCTCCCCCCAATCAGTGAGTGAGGATGCAAAGATCATTGCCAGAGGTGCAGCAATCTCATTCCTTGCTTTCCGTAGTAACCTTGGATATATCTGGTCCGGCCCTTGGGACTTATCTATCTTGATGCTTCCCAAAATTTCCAGCACATTGACTTTCCTTAATACCAATCTGTTCAAGCTTATTAACTTGGTCCACGGTGTTCTCACCATCAACAAGGTCCCTCTCTCCAGTGAATACTGAAGCAAAAAACTAATTTAGGGCCTCCCCTACCTCTTCAGACTCCAGGCACAAGTTCCCTCCACTATCCCTGATCAGCCCTAGCCTCTGTCTCTGATCACTCTCTTATTCCTCATGGATGTGTAGAACGCCGTTGGGTTTTCCCTAATCCTTCCCATCAAGGCTTTTTCGTGCCCTGTCCTAGCTCTCCTCAGTCCAATTTTGAGTTCTTTCCTAGCTACCCTGTAATCCTCAAAAGCTGTGCCAGATCCATTCTTTCTCAATCTTAGGTAAGCTTCCTTCTTCCTTTTGATGAGAAGCTCCTCTATTCTTGTCATCCAAGGTTCCTTCACCTTACCATTCCTTGCCTGTCTCAGTGGGATAAAGTTATCCAACACTTGCAAAAAGAAGGAATGGAAGTTGGTTCACAATTTGAAGATACTGAACTCAACAATGAGCCCAGAAGGTTGTAAACTGTCTAGCTTGAAGATGAGATGTTCTCCCTCCAGTTTGCACTGTGATTCTCTGGAGCATTGCAGCATGCCGAGGACAGACAAGTGGTCATGCCAGCAAGATGCTGCATTAAAATGACCGGTTAAAGGAAGGTCGCGGTGAATTTTGTATATGGACCAGAGGTGTTCTGCAACGCGGTCACCCAGTATGTGTTGAGCTTCTCCAATGTAGATTAGGCCACATTGAGTGCAGTGAATACAATATACAAATTTGGAGGACATACAGGTGAAATGCTGCTTCATCTGGAATTACTGTTTTGGTCTTTGGATGATGGGCAAAGAGGAGGTGCGATTACATTGGATGATGCTATGGAAAGGGTATCTGGTCGAGGAATGGTCTAGTGTGTCCTGGAGGGAACGATCCCTGTGATATACAGACAGAGGGAGTGAGGGGAATATGTGTTTGGTGGTAGTGTTCTGCTGGAGTTGTCTGAAATGGCGGAGAATGACCCTTTGACTACGGAGGCTGGTGGGATGAAAAGTGAGAATAAGGAGGACATGATCACACTATTGTGAGTGGGCAAGGGAGTATGGTGATAGGTCTGATGCAGTTAAGGGCCTGGTCAACCACAGTGGGCAGGAAATTTTGGAAAATGCATCGTCTGAACAAACATGTTGTTGGTGAAGGAACTGGGAGAATGGGATGTAATCCTTGCACAACATGGGGTGTGAAGAGCTATAGCGAAGGGAGCTATGGAAAACAGTGGCTTTGTTGTGGATGACAGTGGACAGTTTATTTCCTGAAATGGAGAAGGAGAGGTCAAGGAAACAAAGAGAAGTGTCGACATGGACAATATGAATGTTATAGAGGGGTGGAAATTGAAGGCAAAAATGAAAACATTTTTCAAAGTTCAGTCAGAAGCGTGAAGTGGCACTGAAACAGTCATCAATGTATTGAGAAAAGAGTTGCGGGAGGGGGCAAATGTAGGACTGGAACAAGGATTGTTCAACATACTCCATACATGGAACTAACTGGGACCCATGTGGTTTCCCATAGCCACACCTTTGACTTGGCAGGAGTGAGATGAATTAAAGGAGAAATTGTTCAGTGAAAGTACAAGTTCAGCAAAGTGGAGGAGAGTGGTGGTGGCATATGTCCTAGTTATGATTAGATTAGATTAGATTCCCTACATCATGGAAACAGGCCCTTCGGCCCAACAAATCCACACCGACCCTCCGAAGAGTAACCCACCAGTCCCATTTCCCTCTGACTAATGCGCCTAACACTACGGGCAATTTAGCACGGCCAATTCACCTGACCTGCACATCTTTGGACTGTGGGAGGAAACCGGAGCACCCGGAGGAAACACACGCAGACACAGGGAGAATGTGCAAACTCCACACAGTCACCTGGAATCAAACCTGGGACCCTGGTGCTGTGAGGCAGCAGTGCCAACCACTGAGCCACCGTGCCGCCCTAAAACATCTCACAGTTTACAGAATTTATATAACTTAATGGAATGGACATTGTTGTATTTATATATTCCAGTCCTATTTCAAATGTTAAAAGCATGCTAAGTTCATAACTGCCCTACAATTGAAATGATACATACATGTTGATCCAAGGTACTTTATCAACATACAATTCTGTAATTGTAGCAATTACTAAGAGACAGCACGGACACATTACCTCTGATGGGTGAAAATAGTGCTAGTGACAATTCAAAACAGCTTAATGTTTGCAATGCAGGCAATGTAAAAACCTTCTTCCTCCAAGATCTGAGAGAGTTTTCTTCATCACCACATCATTGCGGTATTTGATTTTCCATCAAGTAAACACCATTAGCAAATCACTCGTACTTCTAATTGAATAATTATGCACACAGCCCATTAAGGGCCATGCAAAGTATCTAAGGTGAGGGAGAGGAAGGGGAAATAGGAAGGGGCTAAATCAAAATGGGAGACCAGAGAAAGCAGGAAATAAATATAAATCGAAATAGCTGATTCTATAATTTTCAGAATGAAAGAGAAATCTGTATCAGTCTTACCTGCCATGTCAATGGCGAAGGGTCTGTCTGGTCTCCAACCTGTGTACCAGCCGACAACATGCCCTTCTTTCACTATTGGGCGTTCATAACGTCGTCCACCAACCAATCCAACCGGCCATACAGACACTTTATAGGTCAGTCGCATCTGCAAAAGGTGCCATTGTATTGACATGCAGTCACACGAGACTCAGTGATCACCTTGAAGCAAGCACAGGAATAAAGCCAACACAATACTTAGTATTGTGTGCTGGGAGAGTGCATGACCCCATGGTCAGTAGCCTGCTGTCTTATGTGCTGACAGATTTGCATGAGAAGAGAATCAAACAAAGGGTATAGTGAACATCTGGCACTGTATCCGGTGACTTATTGAGGTCTTTTTCCACTCACTTGTGAGCCAGCATTTATTTATCCATCCCAAGTAGTCCCTGAGAATGTGTTGCTGAACTGCCTTCTTGAACTGTTGCAGTCCATGTATGGAGACCCACAATGCTGTTCAGGACAAAAATCTAGAATTGTGATCTGATGACAGTGAAGGAAAGGTGATAACCTTTCAAGTCAGGATGGTGAGTGACTTGGAGGAAAACTTGCAGTTGGTGGTATTGCCACGTATCTGCTGCCCTTCTCCGAATACATGATATTGGTCATGGGTTTGCAAGATGCAAGCCTTGATTAATTTCTGAAATTCATCTTGGACATGGTATGCACTGCTGCTGCTGAGGGTCAGTAGTGAAGGAAGTGAACTTTGTGGATATGGTGCCAATCAAGTGAGCTGCTTTGTGAAGCTCACTTGATGGTGGTGTGAAGCTTCTCAAGTATTATTGGAGCTGCACTCATCCAGGAACTAAGGAGTTTTCTATCACAATTCTGACCTGAGTAAAGTACATATTTTGACTGGTAGTGAATATGACTATGGTTGGATTAACTAATCTGTGAGACAGCTCTTCCAATTTTAGGTACTATTCCACAGGTGTTACTAAGGACGGCTTTGCAGGGTCAATGCCAGGCTGCCTGTTCGTTTTTATTTCTTTTTTGAGACTTTCTCAAATTGAGACTTGCTCAGTTATTTCACAGGTTAGTTAAGAGTCAACCACATTGCTTGAGTCTAGAGTTGCATGCAGGTCAGACTGGGTAAGGGTGACAGAATTCTTCCCTAAAGGACATCAGAGAACAAGATAAGTGTTTAAGCTGCGCTCATCAGATGTGAAAATCACACTCGGATGCCTTTTCAAAAGGGCTGTTGGGAAAAAAAGTGCTATAGCCAGGTAGCTTATCTAGGTTTTGTTTAAACTGTATATTATACTGCTATACACAGTTTGACAATCTGGAACTCAGGGCACAGACAGAATGTACTTGGTAGCAGCAAACTCAGAGGTTGTTCATGGCCCAGTGACTGATGGTGTAGTTGCTGTGATTGTGTCGAATGGGTGAAGGAGTATTTCTCTGGGTTCATTATATTCATCATATAATCAAAAGGAGTCATGTTGTTAACGTTTTAAACCCCAAAACTCCCAGTCATTATTCAGCACTTAAAACCATAAAAGCCCAACTATAATTCAGCACCACTCATGATTCAGCAGCTAAAACTGTGTAACTTCCACACATGATTCAGCACTTTAAATTGTTAAATATCCGTGAGTAATCAACAATCTCCACTGCTCTTTCCAATATATTTTGACTACTAAAATGTTTAGTACTTCTAATTTGAGATGAGGTATCCCTTGTCCTCTTTAAGACTGACACTTAATGCAGGTCTACACTGATTAAAATACTATATTCATTGCTTCTACCCCATAATTGAAGCCAATTGCAGTTTTTCTTGTTGCAACTAATCTTATCACTGAACTGAAATGGCTCAAGAATGGCAAGGGCATAAAACGTACCCTGGGTGAGAGATTTCAATGAACACCACCAGGTGTGGCTCAGCAGCAATACTACTGAGCAAGCTGGTTGGGTCCTAAAGGACATAGCTACTAGACTGGGTCTGTAGCAGGTGGTGGGGGAAAACATACTTGATCTCATCCTTGCAATTTGCCACTTGAAGATGCATCTATCCATGATAATATTAGAAAGAGTGATCACCGCACAGTCCTTGTAGAGACGAAGTCCCATCTTCACATTGAGAATAACCTCTATCATGTTGTGTGGCACCTTCACCGTACTAAATGGGACAGACTTCAAACAGATCTAGCAACTCAAGACTGGGCATCCGTGAGGCACTGTGGGCCATTAACAGCAGCAGAATTGTACTCCAGCACAGCCTATAACCTCATGGCCCGGATTCCCTAATCACCTATTACCAACAAGCCAAGGGATCAACACTGGTTCCATAGAGAGTACAGGAGGGCATGGTGCGAGCAGCACCAAGCATACCAGAAAATGACGTGTCAACCTAATGAAGCTACCAAACTTGCATGCCAAACAGCAAAAACAGCAAGTGATAGACAGAGCTAAGCAATACCACAACCAATGGATCAGATCTAAGCTCTGCAGGCCTGCCACGTCCAGTTTTGAATGGTGGTGGACAATTAAACAACTCACTGGAGGAGGAGGCTCCTCAAATATCCCCATCCTCAATGATGGAAGAACCCAGCACATCAGTGCAAAGGGTAAGGCTGAAGCATTCGCAACTATCTTCAGCCAAGTGTCGAGAGAATGATCCATCTCTGTCTCCTCCAGTAGTCCCAACATTACAGATACCAGTCTCCAGCCAATTCGATTCACTCCATGTGATGCCAAGAAACATTTGGAGACACTGAATGCTGCAGAAGCTACGGGCTCTGACAACACTCTGGCAATAGTACTGAAGACTTGTGCTCGAGAACTTGCCACTCTCCTAGCCAAGCTGTTCCAGAACACTGGCATCTACCTGACAATGTGGAAAATTGCCCAAATATTTTCTGTACATAAAAAGCAGAACAAATCCAACCTAGCCAATTACTGCCCCATCACTCTATTGTCAATTATCAGTAAAGTGATGGAAGGTCTCATCAGCAGTTCTATCAAGCAGCACTTGCCTAGCAATAAACTGCTCATTAAGGCACAGTTTGGGTTCCATTAGGTCCACTGAGCTGTGGACCTCCTTACAGCCTTGGTTCAAACATGGACAAAAGACCTGAATTCCAGAGGTGAGGATGAGAGTGACAGTCCTTGACATCAAGGTTGCATTGGCTGGGTATGGCATCAAGGATCCCTAGCAAGACTGGAATCAATGGGTATCAGGGGGCAAACTCTCCAGTGGTTCAAGTCAAACCTGACACAAAGGAAGATGGTTGTGGTTGTTGGAAGTCTAGTTGACTCAGCTCCAGCTTACTCCTTCAGGAGTTCCTCAGGATAGTGTTGTTGGCCCAACCATTTTCAGCTACTTCATAATAACCTTCCCTCCATCATACGGTCAGAAGTGGGGATGTTCATCAATGATTACACAATGTTCAGCACCATTCCCGACTCCTCAGACACTGAAGCAATCAGTGTCTAAATGCAACAACATCTGGACAATATCCAGGCTTGGGCTGACAAGTGGCGGCACAGTGGCTCAGTAGTTAGCACTGGAGCCTCACAGTGCCAGAGACCTGGGTTCGATTTCAGCCTCGGGTGACTAACTGTGTGGAGTTTGCACATTCTCTTTGTGTCTGCGTGGGTTTCCTCCGGGTGCTCCAGTTTCCTCCCACAATCCAAAGATGTGCAGGTCAGGTGAATTGTCCATGTTAAATTGCCCATAATGTTAGGTGATTTAGTCAGAGGGAAATGGGTCTGGGTGGGTTAATCTTCAAAGGGTCGGTGTGGACTGGTTGGGTATGTTTCCACGCTGTAGGGAGTCTAATCTAATCTAATATCTGCTGCCCTTGTCCTTCTAGATGGAAGTGATCATCGGTTTTTGAGGATCTTTGGTGAATTTCTGAAGTAATCTTGTAAATAGTACAGACTGCTTCTACTGAGTGTCGGCGGTGGAGGAAGTGCATTCTTGTGGATAAAGTGACAATCAAGCTGCTGCATTGTCCTGGACGGTGTCAAGCTTCTTGAATGATGTTTGAGCTGCACTCATCCAGGCAAGTGGGAGTATTCCATCACACTCCTGACTTGTGCCTTGTAGATGTTGGACATGCTTTCAGGAGTCAGGAGGTGAGTTACTTGCCACAGTTTTCTCCGGGTGCTCTGGTTTCCTCCTACAGCCCAAACATGTGTAGGTTAGGTGAATTAGCCATGTTAAAATGCCCATAATGTTAGGTGCATTAGTCAGAGGGAAATGGGTCTGGGAGTTATCAGTGACCAGAAACCCAATTGGATTCAACACATAAAATGCAGTGATTCTTGCAGCCACTGCATTTGTGTGGTGAGTCCAATTGAGTTTCTGGTCACTGGAGGGCTCAGTGATGGTAACACCTTTTGAATGTCAAGGAGCAGTGGTCACATTGGGGATGGTCATAGTCTGGCATGTGTGTGGAAACAGGCCCTTGTGGCCCAACAGGTGCACACCCACCCTCCGAAGAGTAACTCCCCCAGACCCATTTCCCTCTGAATAATGCACCTAACATTATGGGCATTTTAGCATGGCCAATTCACCTGACCTGCACATCTTTGGATTGTGGGAGGAAACCCACGTGGATATGGGGAGAATGTGCAAATGCAACACAGACAGTCGCCCGAGGCTGGAATCGAACCTGGGACCCTGGTGCTGTGAGGCAGCAGTGCTAACCACTAAGCCACCGTGCTGCCCCCTAAAATCCCTGCAGTGTGGAAGCAGGCCCTTTGTCCCATTGAGTCTACACTGACTCACCTCCTACACTATATGGAAACACCACCACTTTCAAGTCCCCTCCAAGCCATTCACCATCCTGACTTGGAAATATATCAGTATTTCTTCACTGTAGCTGGGTCAAAATCCTGGAATTCCCTCCCTAATGGCATTGTGGGTCAACCCACAGCAGTTCAAGAAGGTAGCTCACCACCACCTTCTCAAGGACAACTAAGGATGAGCAATAAATGCTGGCCAGCAACCACAACCACAAAATGAATAAATGAAAAAAAAGCATCTGAGGAATTTAAGGCTGGCACAATTACAATTTAAGGCTGGCACAATTACATATCCCTCCAAACCCTTCCTATTCATATACCCATCCATATCTGGATGGGTATATGAAAAGGAAGGGTTTGGAGGGATATGGGCCAAGTGTTGGCAGGTGGGATTATCTTGGGTTGGGATATCTGGTCGGCATGGATGGGTTAGACCGAAGGAGATGTTTACATGCTGTACATCTCTATGACTCTATGAATGTAGTAATGGATGATCTGGAGTCTATGACTCCCAATGCTTATCAGCAATGGATTTTCACTTAATTGTATATGTTATGTAATTGTGAACATGGTTTTAATTATCTTCTTGAAAACTCCAGTCCTTCGACAATGGTGTGAACATTGAACATACAAGGTATATGAATCAACTTTCAAACATTGCATTTGTGAATGAACTGGCGTCAAAAGAGATATCAGCAGTCATTTAATATAGTTTAACTTTGAATTTACATCACAGGGACAGACCGTTCAGCACAACCAGGTCATGTTAGTGTTCATGGTACACACAAGCTGCTTCCCAATGGAATGCATCTGAAACCAATGAAGATAATCGAACGCATGCAAAATCACACTCTCAAACTCACAAAAAATCTTAATTCAGACCATCTTGAGGGAACACTTTTTCCACAGCTGTGACAATATGTGAAACAGACCAACTCTGAGCCCTGTGATATTCTGTTCGTCAATCTTCTCTATTCATTTTGATCTTGTCCAAGGTGGACTCTGTACCTGTTGCTCAGAAGCATTTCAACAACTGATACAAACTATTTTGAAATCAGATTGGATGGCCTTAGGAACAGGCCAGTATGTTACTCTATATCCTGGGCAGTTAAAGGCTCTACTAATACTATGCTTGTCTTCCAGTAAAATTACTGAGCTCTGACATTGCCAGCAAGTGTGTTCTAGAGGCATTGGACCCAATCTTTACCCACATGTCAGGGTCTTTATGACATATAATAGTGGTGACATGGTTGCCATTAGATTAACCTTTCATTCCAAATTTTCATTGAATTGAAATCCACCCACTGCCATGGTGGGATTTGAACCCAATCTCCCAGAACATTATCCTGGAACTTTGGGCATTACCACTACACCAGTACTTTCCAATCATTGGCAAAGTGCTGTAGTTAGTGCTATCAAGTGGAACTTTCACAATAATAACCCATTCATTGACCTTGGTTTGGATTCTGCCATGGTCACACAGCTCCTGACCTCATTATATACATTTTCATTAATCTGTTCAGAAATGTCTGCCACACATCTGGACTCGAACCCACATCTTATTGCACATAGGCAGGGACACCAACCTTGCATTACTAAGGGGCCTTCTGACCGTATTAAAGCCTAGATTCAAACATGCTGCATTCCAGAAATGAGGTGAAATTGATTGCTCTTTGATAAGGTCATACTTGATTGAGTAAACCATTAAAGAGCCCTCAAAAAGCTGGAGTCAAGGAGAAATCTACGCTGTTTGGAGTCATACCTGGCACACTAACGAAGATGGTTGTGATTGTTTGAAAATTAATCATCTCAAATCCAGGATTACACCGCAGGAGTTCCTCAGGGTGTGCAGTTTCGGCTACCACACTTTTAGAAGGACATGAAGCTTTGAAAAGGATGCAAAAAGAGATTTACCACAATGTCGTCTGGAGTGTATTAACTATAAGGCAAGGTTGAACAAACTTGGATTGTTTTTGCAAGAGTGTTGAAGCTGAAGCTGATAGAAGCATATCAAATTATGAGAGGCAAGGTTAGAGTGGATGTGGATAGTTAGAGCCTTTCCCTCAGGGTAGAAATGTCAAATAATGGGGGGCATAAATTTAAAGTGGAAGAGGGAAAGCTTAAAGAAGATGTACAAGGCAAATTTTTTACGCAGAGGATGGTAGGGGCCTGGAATGTGTTGCCGGGAAGGTGGCAGAAGTATATAAAATAGCACCATTTAAGAGGCATTTAGACAGATAGATGAACAGGCTGAGAATAGAGGAATATGGATCATATCATAAAGTCATAGAGTCACACAATATTCTAAAAGTGGCCTAACCAATGTCTTGTGCAGATGCGACATGACCTCCCAACTCCTATACTCAATGCACTGACCAATAAAGGCAAGCATACCAAACACTTATTCACTATCCTGTCTACTTGAGGCTCCAATTTCAAGGAACTACAAACCTGCAACACTCCTAGGACCTTACCATTAAGTGTATAAATCCTGCCCAGATATGTCTTTCCAAAATTCAGCACCTCACATTTAGCTCAAATAAACTCTATCTGCCACTCCTCAGCTCATCAGCACATCAGATCAAAGTCCCATTGTACTCTGAGGTGGCCTTCTTCTCTGTTAATTACATCTCCAATTTTGGCGTTATCTGCAAACTTACTAACCATACCTCCTACGTTCACACCCAAATCATTTATATAAATGCCAAAAAGCAGTGGACACAGAATCAATCATTTCAGCACACCTGCTGGTTACAGGCCTTCAGTCTGAAAAGCAACCCTCCGCCACCACACTCTGTCTTCTAACTTTGAGCCATGTGCAAGGAGATGGGATTCATTTTGAATGGCTACATGGTAAGCACAGAAATGGTGGGCTGAGGGGCCTGTTCCTGTGTTGTACTGCTTTGTGTTCTATGTTCTAGTATCTTAGGTCCAACCTTCTTCAGCTGCTTCATCAATAACTTGCCTCCACCATGAGATCAGAAATGGTGATGTTCACTGACGAGGCCGCAATGTTCAGCACCATTTGTGACTATTCAGATACTGAAGCAGTTAGTAGTTGAAAGCTGCAAGGCTTGAATAACATTCATGATTGGGCTGACAAGTGGTAAACAACATTCATGTCACACAATTGACAGGCAATAATCTACCCTAATAAGAGACAGAATCTCACCATCCTCCTTAGACTTTCAATGGCAATACTATTGCTGAGTGTCTTTCATATCCTGAGGCTTACCATTGATCAGAAGTGAACTAGACCAGCTATAAAAATTGAATTGCAAGAAGAACAGGTCAGAAGCTTGCAAATTATATAGCAGTTAACTCATCTTCTGACTCTTAAAGCTCGTTCACCACCAATGAGGAGTCAGGAATGAAATGGAAAAGTCCCCACCTGAATGAATGAATGAATCTCCAACAGTACTAAATCCCAACACCAAGATGCACTGCAGAAATTCATCAAGGTTCTTTAAACTGCACCTTTTACTTCCATGACCTCTATTATCTAGAAGTTGAAGGGCAGCAGATACATGGGAACACCACAACCAGCAAGTTCCCCATCAAACTACTTACCATCCTGACTGGAAATATACTGCTGTTCTCTCCCTAATGGAATTGTGGATCGACCAACAGCACAAGGACTGCAGAGGTCCAAAACAGCTCACCACCACCTTCTCAAGGGCAACTAGAGATGAGCAATAAATGCTGCTCTCTGCTAAACAGCATTCTGTTCCTTTGCTAAAACAGTGTGATTCCAGCATGTTTTGTTTGGCCCACAGAAATGAAAGTTGTTTTGGGTGATGAGTACATTGTGACCACATGTTCTAGTCTCTAATACAGAAGAGCCAGTGTTGGTTTAAAGAGTCGCCGCAAATGATTGTTAACCTGTTCTTCTCTCCATCTTGCAATAATTCATAGAATCCCATAGTTTGGAAGCAGGCCATTTAGCCCATCGAGTCCACACCGACCCTTCAAAGAGCTTCCCAACCAGATCCACCTGCCCTTCCCCCATCCCTGCACTTCCCATGGCTAACCCACCTAGCCTGCAGATCCCTGGACACTATGGGGCAAGTTAGTGTGGACAATCCACCTAACCTGCACATCTTTGGACTGTGGGAGGAAACCAGAGGACCGAAGGAACCCCATGCAGAGATGGGGAGAATGTGCAAAATTCACACGGACAATCGCCGGAGGTTGCAATCAAACCTGGGGTCCCTGTCATTGTGAGGCAGCAGTGCAAACTGCTGAGCCATTATGCCATCCTATCATTGCACTTGTGAGTCAGAGGTCCAATATTACGACCAAATAATCTCAACCTTGGAAAGGAGCTCAATGAAAGATGATAATGGGCTGTATTTTGTCATTCCAGCACAAGGAAAACTCATACTGGATGGGAGCAGGGGAATGGAATTTCAAAATACTACCTGATTTCCACCTGGTCACCATGGGGCATAAGGAGGAGGCATGGAAAAGGTATGTAAGGAGAGAAATTTAGGGTATGGAGGAGGCATTAGGCATATGAATGATACATTGGTGATTTGGAGGACACTCTGGTAAAATTGAGGAGAATTGGAGATATGGAGGATGCATGGGGGATATAGAATTGACATGGAGGCATGGAAAGGGTATGCAGGATATGGAAGGGACATGGGTATATGCAGACGACATGTAGGCCTAAGGAGGCATGGGGGATATGTAGGGGACATGGAGATATTACAGAATTTGGGAGATATGTAGGGGTCATAGAAATGTAGAGTTAGGTGAGGATATATAAAGGATATAGAGAGGCCTTTGGAGGTGCATGAGTGATGGGGCAGATGAACAGTGAGGACTAGAGTACCCCAGACATGTGTCTGGAATATGGAGATACGTTCTGGGTGGAATCTTGCTGCCATGCCATCTGTGTCCACTTCTGATCTCATCTCAGGGGGCTGTAATGCTCACGCCAAAACCACTCTGCCAAAAATTAATGTGTGTAGTGGTAGAATCACTCAGAAAGAGGCACAGATCACGATATTGAGAAATAACCTGACTTGTGTGTCCTACCTAGGTAAAGAGAGCAGGGCCAAACGTTATGGAGTGCAGAAAGACTTGCATTCACATTGCACCTTTTACAACCTCAGGATGAAACAAAGTGTTTTACAGCCAATTAAACATTTTTGGAGCATTGTCACTGCTCAACAACACCCAATATGCAAACAATAAACTCCCACAAACAACAAGATGATGGACTGCAGGATACTGTATGATATTGTGCATTCAGCAGTGAGGATGGAGAATGCCGAAATTTAATGCCTTCCCTGAAAGCTGTTATCAACAACAATGCAACATCCCTCCATTGAGCACTGAAGTGTCAACATACATTTTTGTGCTCACAGGCTGGAATGGACTTGAACCTATACCTTTCTAATACAGGAGAGAGTGCAGTCTGTGGACTTACAGCTGATACTCTAATGTAAGAGGTAGATAAAAGATAGCAAAGCAAATGGAGGTGACATTTCTTTGAATTAAACTGCAAGGGAATGGCACAGATACCGAGATTGAAACTATTAGCTTCCTTTCTGAGACAGGTACAAATGTACCAAAGTACAAATTACTTTTGGAGTTCACTCACTCTTATAAAATTAAATGTGGCACTCAATTTTCACAGTGATGATTCCAGAACAGTAAAAAAGTAGTACTGAATGGCTAAGGATGGAATGTTGGTAAACAAATGAAAGAACCCCTACTTAGTGTCTCAGGATTTGATGGGGCCAACCTATAAAGTATCAGTTTAACATCATTCATCATCCTG
This sequence comes from Chiloscyllium plagiosum, assembly GCF_004010195.1. Classification (NCBI taxonomy): domain Eukaryota; kingdom Metazoa; phylum Chordata; class Chondrichthyes; order Orectolobiformes; family Hemiscylliidae; genus Chiloscyllium; species Chiloscyllium plagiosum. The sequence goes on from NC_057712.1 coordinate 51,539,069, forward strand.
TGATGATCCTGTTGTGGTAGGTTGATGTGTTAGTCTAGATTATAAGCTGCAGTCCTAAAATGGGAGTATGGGGCCTCAGCCTTTTGGATTATATCTGTGAGCCAAACTGACTGGTAATAAAAAAATCTAATACTGTGAGTAGAAAAGCCCTCACCAGAAAAATAGTTCCCATATGAACTGAACTTTCTTTCAGTTCTGAAGAAAAGTCATACCATACTCAAAACATTAACTATTTCTCTCTCTGCAAATGCTGCTGGACCTGCCCAGTTTTTCCAGCATTCTCTGTGTGTGTTTTATAGGATATTCATTGAAGTACAGGATGTAGGCATCACTGGCAAAACTGGTATTCATGAGTCACGTCTAACTGCCCTTGAGAGATTTGTGATAAATCAGACTTTAGCAAGTTTTGAGAAGATTTGTAGCTCAGGTTGAGGTTCTGGATGTAGGTTTGCTCGCTGGGCTGGAAGGTTCATTTCCAGATGTTTTGACACCCTACTAAGTAACATCTTCAGTGGGCCTCCGGTCGAAGCACTGCTGATGGTTCCTGCTTTCTATTTATATGTTTGGGTTTCTTTGGGTTGGCGATGTCATTTCCTGTGGTAGTGTCATTTCCTGTTCTTTTTCTCAGGGGGTGATAGATGGGGTCTAACTCGATGTGTTTATTGATAGGGTTTCGGTTGGAATACCATGAATAGCCTATTAGAACATTTCAGTGGTCACTTTGCAGAGAATTTAGACTCGCATGTTGGTCAGACCAGACAAGGATGGTGGATTCCCTTTCTTAAAAGACATACTGACGCAACTGGGTCTTTATGACAATTCGGTAGTTACGGAGCCACCATTAATGAGATAAGATGTTTATTTCAGGTTTTAGTTAGTTAATTGAATTTAAGTCCCCTCAGTTGTTGTGGTGGGATTCGAATCTGTGTCATGAATCATTTATCCAAGGTGGCTCAATGATTGGCACTGCTACGTCATAGCGCCAGGGACCTAGGTTCGATTCCAATCTCAGCTAACTGTCTGTGTGGAGTTTGCACATTCTTCCTGTGTTTGCGTGGGTTTCCTCCGGGTGCTCCAGTTTCCTCACAGAGTCCAAAGATGTGCAGGTCAGGTGGATTGGCCGTGCTTATTTGCCCATAGTGTCCAGGGATGTGTAGGTTAGGTGCATTAGTTAGAGTAAATGCAGCATAATAGGGTAGGGGATATAGTCTGGGTGGGATACTCTTCGGAGAGTCGGTGTGGACTTGTTGGGCTAAATGGCTTGTTTCCACACTGTAGGGATCCTATGAGCTCTCTGGATGGCTACAAACCACAATGCTATTAGTCCTCGATAGTATACTAAAACAGATTAAGAAATTTTTGGAATTACAGGCTGATGTGATGGAAATGCAGGCTCTTCTTGAGCTGGATGGTTTAGCTGGACTGAGTTGACTTTTCTCATCTCAATTTTTCACATGGCATTTAGCAAAATGCCTATCCAATAAATTCTTCCTACTTCTCAATCTGCAATGCAATGAGATCCGATGTAAATTGAAAGTGACCAAGCGGGGATTCACCAAAATTAGCTGTTCGGCTATCTAGGAGGAAGGTTGGACGTTGAGAATTGGTATAAATAGCAGAGATCTCTGTAAGATATGAAAATGTTTCAGCTTTCTTTCTCTCTCAGAATATAGAGGTTTCGATTTTTAGGTGTCACCTAATTCTCATTTTTCGACCTAGGGTGGATTTCCACTGTGCCAATTTTTACCCCTCAATCAACATTACAGAAACAGATTACAACATTCTTTGTGGGATCTTCTTGTGCGCATCTTTCCTGGCATATTTCCTACTGTGTGAAAGTGACACTGTGATCCTAACTCTGTTCTTGCATCATTTAAGATCCTTCATCAATTCACATTAACATTTTGAAAAATCTGATGAATGTGAATGAATGTAGCCACATATTAGGTAAACATCCAAATTCTAGATATGGTTTCATATCATTTCCATATCGACAAATTAACATATTAAATGAACCATAGGGACCTAATGGACAGAGTGGCCTCCTCCTGTAATGTAATGGTACAATGGCTTTATGACGACAGTCAATGAAGCAAAATAAGTAATGCAAATGAAATCTAGAATGAGGCAGCACAAAAAGAGGCCATTCTGCCCATTATGCATGTGCTAGCTCTGAAAAAGCTACACAATTAGTTCCACGTCCCTGTGAATTTTGCTTTTTCAACTAAAACCAACAATGGCTAACCAAATGTAGTGATTGGAACCAGGTAAACCTCATTGTCTATGAGGTCCTTGATTGAGACTGTCAAAAGCGTTATACAGCATGGAAACAGACCTTTCGATCCAACCAGTCCAGGCCAACCATGTTCCCAAACTAAATTAGTCCCACCTTTTGACCTTGCCCATATCTCTCCAAACCTTTATTTATGAACTTATAGAAATGTCTTTTAAATGCTGCAACTGCACCTACATCCACCAATTTACCTGGCAGTTCATTCTACAAACAAAACACTGTGTCAGAAGGTTGCCCTGCATGCCCCTCTCATCTCTCAGTTTAAAAATATGGCTCTGAGTTATGAACTCCCTGACCCTTGCAAAAAGACCCTCTCATTAACCTTATCTATGCCCCTCATGATTTTATTAACCTCAAAAGGTCACACCTCAATCTCCCATATTCCTGAGAAAAAAGTCCCAGCCTTGCCAGTCTATGTCAACCTGGACAATCAGGAAATCCCTGGCTGATCAATATAAACAGGAAATTTAGAATTTCCTCAGTTCAAAGGACTAACTGCAAGCTGTCAAGGACTCATGCCCAAAATTTTGACTCTCCTGTTTCTAGGATGCTGCCTGACCTGTTGTGCGTTTCCAGCGCCATACCTTTCGACTCTGATCTCCAGCATCTGCAGTCTCACTTTCACACGGCCAGTGTACTGTGCACAAGTAAATAAAGGGTGACTTGGTGACAGGATATCACCTCTGTGCAGTTACTTCTGTGGTGACAAGAAAAAAAAAATACGTGCCTGAAGAGCATTCATCTGCAACAGTCATTTTGGAGTTGAGGTAAGCATTTCTGGAATCATGCCTTTATTTGTGAAGCTTGACTTGTTTGCTTCTGCTGTAAAAAACTAGGCCCAGTATGTGGAAAGAATGCGATATTTTTTTCCAAGTAAATGATATTGGGGCAGATGAAAAGCTACAAGTAATCCTTCTAACTGCATGCGGACCCACTGTATTTTGGGTTATAAGGGCCTGAACTTTCCCAGAGGCACCAGACACTAAAACCTTCCAACAGTTGTCAGAGTTGGTTCAGGAATGTTATGATCCCACACTTCCGCTAATCCTGAGACGCTATCAGTCTAACTCAGCTGTTAGAGAGCTGATGGAATCCGTATCAGGAATTTTGACAAGGTTAAGATGACAAAGTTAAGAGGGATGTGATTTTGGGTTAACCCTGAGTAAGATGCTGAGAGACCATTTGGTATGTAGGATTAATGATGTAACCATGTAGAAGCGCATCTAGAATTCAAACAGGCACTGCAACTAGTTTTATTCAAAAATACCGCAAGTGTAGTATAAGAACTACAGGACATCCCAATGGAAATGGCCACCCTCACCTATCTGACTGAGCTTGGGGAACACCACTTGAACGTAGGCAATCAGAATCTCATGCAGTGCATATCCTGAAGCCGAGCCTCAGTCAAGTGGCTAAAAGGTTCATCAGGATCTGGGCTGGCAAGCCATTGTCGTTGCTGCCATATGCAGACTCAAGACAGCAAAAGAATCCTACAGGGCCTGACTTGAGTAAAAAAACTCATAGACCAGTACCCAGGAAATTGCACACCCTGGAACGTCCCTCTACAGTGTGGGATGGAATAATTAAATTGCTTAGTGACTACCAAATCACAACTAATTAAAGTTAATATTTGGTTAAATGGTCACTCAGTTCCCATGAAGGTCAATACTGGCACAGCTGTTTCCATGGTTGCACAGCTGTCTTTAACAAGATTCACTTGCATCTCCAACCCTTAAGTTTGCACAATACCTCAGCCACACTGAGAACATACACTAGGGAACCATTGCTGATTAATGGCTCAACTTTGGTTCAGGTCTCCTATGAAAAGCAATTGGTGCAGACAATGAGATGTCATTTACTAACAGGGAATTTGAATATTTCCTAAAGTCAAATGGCATTCGACACATAAGGACAGCTCCATGCCATCTATCATCCAATGGTCTAGAAGAAAGAGTAGTCCAAATGTTGAAGGCAAGCTTAAAGAAGCGGCCTACAGCGTCACTTGATACCAAATTGTCCTGATTCTTGTTTGACCATGGGACACATAACAACAGGCATAGCTCCAGCAGAATTAAACCTGCAGCAGCAAAAATGTGATATTCCCAGACCTGTGGGTGGGGGATGGGAGTTGGGGGGTGGATTGTGTGGAGGTTGAGGGTGAAATGGGAGCTTGAATGCCAATGGCAGCCACAGGTCTGCCATTGGCATTCAAGCAGGAGATTTATAATCTCCAGTTCAGGACACGGACTCTGAGCTAGCTGCTCACAGACAGTGTACTGTGCACAAGTAAATAAAGAGTGACTTGGTAATGTGATACTGGCCTCTGCGGTTATTTCACCAATGAAGAGAGTATTAAGTTGAAAGCAAAGCATACAAGGAAGCAAAAGTCAACAATATTCCTGAACACTGAGATACATTCAAAGTCCAGCAAAGGAGGACTAAAACAATAATAAAGAGGAAAAATAAATTACAAAAATAAATAAACTAATGAGGAATATAAAAACCAACAATAACAGCTTAGAATTATAGAATCATAGAATCCTAGAATCCCTACTGTGAAGAAAGAGGCCATTTGGCCCATCGAGTTTGCACGAATCCATTGAAGAGCATCCCACACAGACCCACTACCCATTCCTCTAACCCCATATAGGAATTTTTACCATAGCTAACGCAACTCGGCTGCACATTCCTGGATGCAATGTGACAATTTGTTTTAAGTAAATCCACAAAAAGGAAGAGAGAAGTCATGTGAGGAAACTTCTTTTCAGCATTTAGCCCAACAACCCTCTTAAGAATCTTGTATGTTTCAATGAGATCATCTCTCATTCTTCTAGACCCAACTGAGTGGAGTCCCAACTGCTTAGTCTTTGCTCATAAGACAACTTTTCCATACCAGGGACCATCCCAGTGAATCTTCTCTGAACTGCTTCTAATAAAATGATATCTTTCATTAAATAAGAGAACCAAAATTGCTCTCAAAACTCCAGGTGTGATCTCACCAGCACCTCATACAGCTTCCTGAGACATCCCCACATAAATAGAGAGAAAAGCTGCAGAAATGGTGGATGAATACACATTAGTACATACATTGAAATCTACTTTCCGACAGCAATTTCATTGCATGAGGGATAGAAATTGGGAAAGAGGCAGATTCTTCATTGAAAAACAAAAGGTGGATCACACTGGGAACAGTTCACCACAGGTGAAAAATGAAACCCGAGATGGCAGAAAAGAGGTGAAAAACCTCGGATGATTTCACTGCAATAATGTAGGACATACAAAGTCACAGTGCTGATAAAAGGCACTGGGAAAAAAAGGTATGGTAATAAAGGCTAAACGAATAGGATTAATTAAAACAGTGAAGGAAATCCCTAGAGAAGTCAAGGAGCTATAGGGGACTCCACAGCCTAGTCATAGGCTGGATAGTAAGATAGTGCCCGATCGTTTCAAAGACTTCACCTGCGTGGTTAAGATTTACTCAGGTAGAACAGGGAGGTAGATAAAGAAGTTAAAGTATTGAGAGATATTGGAGCTGGTATGTCTCTAATAGTAAGAGATAAAAATATTTGCACTTCTTCTGAAATATTGCCTAAGACAGTGGTAATCTGTTGGATAAATGGATAAATGGATAGAGGAGTAGTCTTCCCCTGTGTAAGATAAGGCTAGAAGGTCCAATCAAGACTAGGGAAGTGATAGTGGGAGTGATGGAAAACTTGGCTATTTCAGGAGTACAGCTTATTCTTGGAAACAATATAGCTGGATTAGAGATGGGAGTGATGCCCATTACAGTGGATGAGTCTACCATATTTCCGGAGGCAATTCCATGACAGAATGTCAAGGCAAAAAGATTGTGGAGAAGTTCCTTGCTTTCTTTACCCATCATGGATTATTGATTTTCAGTCAGACCAAGGGTCCAATCTTACTGCTGAATTATTTAAGGAGGTCGTAGACAGTTTAGGCATCAAATACTTTAAATCAAGTGCATACCAACCTGAATCCCAGGGAGCACTGGAAAGGTGGCATCAGACCCTAAAGACAATGTTGAGGGCTTATTCAGGATTACCCAAATGACTGGGATAAAGGTATCCCATTTATATTATTTGCTTTTAGGGATGCTTCAAATGAATCAACACAGTTTACTCCATTTGAATTGATATTTGGACACGAAGTAAGAGGGTATTTAAAATTAATGATGGAAAATTTGATAGGTCTGAAGTCAGAGACCTCACAGTTGGATTATGTACCTGAGGTGAGAGAAAGATGAATTAGGCAACATTTGAAGGTGCCACAGCACCTCATGAAGCAAGAAGCAGATAAGAAATCTAAAATTGATACGTTTGTCCCTTGGGATAAAGTATCAGTGCTGTTACTAAGATCGCTTCAAAACAAGGTTTAGTGGTCCCTATCAGATTGAGAAGAAATTAAGTCAGGTGCATTGCCTAGTAAAGATACCAGATAGGAAGAGAAATTATTGGGTACGTCATGTGAACATGCTGAAACATTACTATTACGGGAAAGGGAATAGGAGACAAAGGTATTAGTTACTGCCACTCAGAGTAAGGAATCAAATCCACATGATTTAGATTTTGATGTGCCTCAGAATAAATAGAATAATGGGGAAGTCCTTAAGGAATGAGAAAGATAGTGAGCTATCTGCCCCAGGAACAGAGAACTGAATTGAAATACTTTTCACAGTGCTATGAGGACCTATGTAGAAATAGAATGAGGAGGACTAATGCCATAGCACATAGAACATAGAACAGTAAAGCACAGTACAGGCCCTTCAGCCCTCCATGTTCTGCTGGCCTTTTATCCTATCTAAGATCAGATTAGAGTGGTACTGGCAAAGCACAACAGATCAGGCAGCATCCAAGCAGCAGGAAAATTGATGTTTTGGGCAAAAGCCCTTCATTAAGAATAAGTACCCACTTCTGCCTACTCTAAGATCAGACCCTTGATTTTACTATCTTCCATGTGCCTATCCAAGAGTAGCTTAAATGTCCCGATGTATCTGACTCTACTACACCTGCCAACAGTGCATTCCACGCACCCACCATTCTCTGTGTAAAGAACCTACCTTTGACATCTCCTCTAAACCCTCCTCCAATCATCTTAAATTTATGCCCTCTCGTGATAGACATTCCTGCATGGGGAAAACGTCTCTGTCTATCTGCTCTATCAATGCCTCTCATCATCTTGTACAGCTCTATTGTGTTCTCTCAACCTTTCTTCATAAGACCTGTCCTCCAGTCCAAGCAGCATCCTGGTAAATCCTGGTAAATCTCCTCTGCACCCTCTCTAAAGCTTCGACATCTTTCCTATAATGAGGTGAACAGAACTGAACACAATATTCCAAGTGTGGTCCAACCAGGTCTCTAGAGAGCTGTAGCATAACCTTGTGGCTCTTAAACTCAATCCCCCAGCTAATGAACATCAACACACCATATGCCATTTTAACAAGCCTATTAACGTGGGTGGTAACTTTGAGGGATCTATGGACATGGACCCCAAGATCCCTCTGATCCTCCACACTGCCAAGAATCCTGCCTTTAACCCTGTACTCTGCATTCCACACTATCCACAACTCCACCAACCTTCGTGTCATCAGCAAACTTACCAACTCACCCTTCCACTTCCTCATCCAAGTCATTTATAAAAATCACAAATAGCAGAGGTCCCAGAATCTATCCCTGCAGAATACCACTGGTCACCGAGCTCCAGGCTGAATACTTTCCATTTACCACCACCCTCTGTCTTCTATGGGCAAGCCAATTCTATATCCAGACAGCCAGATTTCCCTGTATCCCATGTCTCATTACCTCTGAATGAGCCTGCCATGAAGAACCTTATCAAATACCTTGCTAAAAATCATGTACACCACATCCACTGCTCTACCTTTATCAACATGTTTTGTCACATCCTCACAGAATTCAGTAATGCTTGTGAAGTATGACCTGCCCCTCACACAAGGCCACGCTGACCATCTCTAATCAAACAAATATTTTTCAAGTAATCATTAATCCTGTCTATCAGAATCCTCTCTAATACCTTGCCCACCACTGACGTAAGACTGACTAGTCTGCAATTCTCACGGTTATCCCTATTCCCTTTCTTGAACAAGGGAATAACATTTGCCACCTGCTAATCATCAGGCACTACTCCAGTGGACTGTGAGGATGCAAAGATCATCGCCCAAAGCACAGCAATTCTTCCCTCACTTCCTATAGTAACCTAAGGTATATCCCGTCTGGCCTTGGGGATTTATCTATCCTTATGTTTTCAAAATTTTCAGCACATCCTCCTTCCTAACATCAACCTGTTCAAGCATATCAGTCTGTTTCTCGCTGTCCTCAGAAATGTGAAGGTCCCTCTCAGTAATGAATACTAAAGCAAAGTATTCATTAAGGACTTCTCCTACATCCTCCAACTCCAGGCGCAAGTTCCCTCCGATATCCCTGATTGGCTCTACCATCACTCTGGCCTTCCTCTTGTTCCTCACATAAGTGTAGAATGCCTTAGGGGTTTCCTTAATCCTACCGCTAAAACGTTTTCATGCCCCCTTCTAGCTGTGCCTAAGACAAATCTTCAGTTCCTTCTTGGCGACCTTGTAACACTCTAGAGGCCTGATCCTTGCCTCCTCAACCTTACATAAGCTTCCTTCTTCCTCTTGACTATATGTTCCACATCCCTTGTCACCCATGGTTCTTCCAACTTACCATCCCTTCCTTGCCTCAGTGGGACAAACTTGTCCAGAACAATCAGCAAGAGCTTCCTAAACAATCTTTACATTTCTGTTATGCATTTCTCTGAGAGCCTATGTTCCCAATTTAGGCACCCCAGTTCCTGCCCAGTAACATTGTAACTCCCCCTCCCCCAATTAAATACTTTCCCATACCGTCTGCTCCGATCCCTCTTCTTTCATGTAGAACGAGGTTAATATAGGGAATGCTGCTCCAATAAAACAATACCCCTCCAAGCTTAATCTTCTGAAAGCAGGGAAGGTTCAGAAGGAAGTAAAAGTAATACTCCAAGAAGAGTCAAAGCGAGTGAAGTTTGCTGATTCTGTTGATTCCCAAACCTGATGGTACTAAACAATTCAGTGCAGATTATCAGAAAGTTAACACTGTGACCAAATCTAAGTCATACCCAATTCCAAGGCTGGAGGATTGTGTGGAAAAAGTAGGACAAGTTACTTACATCACAGAAAGTCAAAAAGTGTGGTGCTGAAAAAGCATAGCAGGTGAGGCAGCATCTGAGGAGCAGGAGAGTCGACATCTTCGGAATGTGGAGAGGGATAGGGTCTGAGAGATAAATAGGGGGTGGGGCTGGGGGTAAGGTAGGTGGGAAGATGATAGGTGGCTGAAGGTGGGAGGTAATTGTGGTTGGTCGGTGTGTAGGGTGGAGCAGATAAGTGGGAAAGAAGATGGACAGATAGGACAGGTCACAAGGGCAGTGCTGCGTTGCGGGGTTGGATCTGGGATGGAGTGGAGGGGAGGGGAAATTTGGAAACTGGTGAAGTCAATATCCTCTTTGTGACTTCTTCAAAAAACTCAATCAAGATTGTGAGACATGATTTCCCATGCACAAAGCCATGCTGACCTTGCCTTTCCAAATACATGTATTCCCTCCTACAACTTGCCCACCATTGATGTCAGGCCCACCGGTCTATAGTTCCCTGGTTGTCCTTATCACCCTTCTTAAAGAGTGGCATCATGTTAAGCCAATCTCCAGTCCTTCGGCAGCTCACCTGTGACTATCAATGATGCAAACATCTCAGCAAGAGGTCCCGCAATCACTTCCCTAGTTTCCCACAGAGTTCGAGGGTACGCATGATCAGTTCCTGGGGAATAATCCACTTTTATGTGTTTCAAGACATCCAGCACTTCCTCCTCTGTAACATGGACATTTTTCAAGATGTCGCCATCTATTTCCCTACATTCTATACCTTCCATGTCCTTTTCCACAGTAAACACCAATGCAAAATACTCATTTAGTATCTCTCCCATCTCCTGCAGATCCTCACAAAGGCCGCCTTGCTGATCTTTGAGGGGTCCCATTCTCTCCCTAGTTACCCTTTTGTCCTTAATATATTTATAAAAACCCTATGGATTCTTCTTAACTCTACTTGCCAATGCTATCTCATGTCCCCTTTTTTCCCTCCTGATTTCCCTCTTAAGTACACTCCTACTGCCTTTACACTCTTCTAAGGATTCACTCAATCTATCCTATCTATACCTGACATATGCCTCCTTTTTTTAACCAAAATTAATTTCTTTAGTCATCCAGCATTCCCTATACCTACCAGCCTTTCCTTTCACCCTAACAGGAATATACTGTGTCTGGAATCTCATTATCACATTTTTGATGACTTCCCATTTTCAAGCTGTCCCTTTACCTGCGAACATCTGCCCCCAATCAGCTTTTGAAAGTCCTTGTCTAATACCATCAAAATTAGTCTTCCTCCAATTTAGAACTTCAACTTTTAGATCTGGTCTTTTCCATCACTGTTTCAAAGCTAATAGAATTATGGTTGCTGGCCCCAAAGTGCCCCACTACTGACACCTCAGTCAACTGCCCTGCCTTATTTCCCAAAAGTAGGTCATGTTTTGCACCTTCTCTAGTAGGTACATCCACATACTGAATCAGAATTTTTTTTTTGTACAGAATTAACAAATTCCTCTCCATCTAAGCCCTTAACACTATGGCAGTCCCAGTCCATGTTTGCAATATTAAAATCCCGTCTCAATACCACCCTATTATTCTGACAGATAACTGAGACCTCCTTGCAAATTTTGTTTCTCAATTTCCTGCTCACTATTAGGGGGTCTATAGTACAATCCCAATAGGGTAATCATCCCTTTCTTATTTCTCAGTTCCACCCAAATAACTTCCTTAGATGTATTTCCAGGAATATTCCCCCTCAGTACAGCTGTAATGCTATCCCTTATCAAAAACGCGAATCCCCCTCCTCTTTGGCCTCCCTTTCTGTCCTTCCTGTAGCATTTGTATCCTGTCCATCCCTGAGCCATGTTTCTGTAATTGCTGTGATATTCCAGTCCCATGTTCCTAACCATGCCTGGAGTTCATCTGCCTTCCCTGTTAGGCCTCTTGCATTGAAATAAATGCAGTTTAATTGATCAGTTCTACCTTGTTCTCTACTTTGTCCCTGCCTGCCCTGACTGTTTGATTCGCTTCTTTTGTCAACTATATCAGTCTCAGATTGATGTCTATCCTCACTATCTCCCTGTGTCCCACCACCCCTCACCATCAACCCACACCCCCCCCACCCCCACCCCACCTTACTAGTTTAAAATCCTCACGAGCAGCTCTAGCAAATCTCCCCACCCATATATTAGTCCCCTTCCAATTCAATTCAGGTGCAATCCATTCTTCTTGTACAGGTCACTTCTATCCCAGAAGATCCAATGTGAATCCTTCTCCCATACACCAGTACCTCAGCCATGCATTCATCTGCTCTATCCTCCTACTTCTACCCTCACTAGTTCATAGCACCAGGAGTAATCCAGATATTACTACTCTCGAGGACCTCCATTTTAAATTCCTGCCTAACTTTCCATATTCTCCCTTCAGAATCTCATCCTTTCCTCTTCCTATGTCATTGGTTCTAATGTGTACAGTGACCACCTGCTGGTCCCTCTCTCTCTTGAGAACATTCTGCATCCTCTCAGAGACATCCTTGATCCTGGCACCAGAGAGGCAACACACCATTCTAATTTTCCGCTGCTGGCCACAGAAATTTGTCTGTACCTCTGACTATAGAGTCCCCTAACACAATACATCCCTTGGAACCCAACATACGATACATTACATTAAAGCCAGTCTCAATATCAGAAACTTGGCTGTTCATGCTACATTCCCCTGAGAGTCCATCACTCCCTATATTTTCCAAAACAGCATACTTGTTTGAAATGGGAATAGCCACAGATGGTTCATGCACTACCAGCCTATCTCTCTTACCTTTCCTGGAGTTAACCCATCTATGTGATTGTATCTGTGAGTTTTTTCCCTTCCTATAACTGCCATCCATCTTGTTCTTGTAAATTTCTCATTTCCTCTAACTGTCACTCCAATTGATCCATTCAATCTGATAGGATTTGCAACCAACGACAGTAGACGTGATCTATATGGACTTCAGTAAGGCGTTTCCCATGGGAGACTGGTTAGCAAGGTTAGATCTCATGGAATATAGGGAGAACTAACCATTTGGATACAGAACTGGCTCAAAGGTAGAAGACAGAGTGTAGTGGTGGAGGGTTATTTTTCAGACTGGAGTCTTGTGACCAGTGGAGTGCCACAAGGATTGTTGGTGGGTCCATTACTTTTCGTCATTTATATAAATGATTTGGATGTGAGCGTAAGAGGTATGGTTAGCAAGTTTGGAGATAACACTAAAATTGGAGGTGCAGTGGACAGTGAAGAAGGTTACCTCGGACTACAACGGGATCTTGATCAGTTGGGCCAATGGGCTGAGGAGTGGCATATAGAGTTTAATTTAGATAAATATGAGGTGCTGCATTTTGGGAAAGCAAATCTTAGCAGGATTTTTACACTTAATGGTAAGATCCTAGGGAGTGTTGCTGAACAAAGAGACCTTGGAGTGTAGGTTCATAGCTCCTTGAAAGTGGAGTCGCAGGTAGATAGGATAGTGAAAGCGGCAATTCGTATGCTTTCCTTTATTGGTCAGAGTATTGAGTACAGGAGTTAGGAGGTCATGTTGCGGCTGTACAGGGCATTGGTTAGGCCACTTTTGGAATATTGTGCAATTCTAGTCTCCTTCCTATCGGAAGAATCTTGTGAAACTTGAAAGGGTTCAGAAACGATTTACAAGGATGTTGCCAGGGTTGGAGAATTATAGGGAGAGGCTGAATAGGCTGGAGCTGTTTTCCCTGGAGCATCAGAGATGAGGGGTAACCTTATAGAGGTTTATAAAATCATGGGAGGCATGGATAGGGTAAATACCCAAGGTCTTTTTCTGGGGTGGGAGAATCCAGAACTGGAGGGCATAGGTTTAGAAAGAGAGGGGAAGGATATAAAAAAGACCTTTGGGGCAACTTTTTCACACAGAGGGTGGTGCGTGTGTGGAATGGGCAGCCAGATGAAGTGGTGGAAGATAGTACAATTGCAACATTTTAAAGGCATATGGAAGGCTTAAATGACTAGGAAGGGTTTGGAGGGATATGGGCCTGGTGCTAGCAGGTGGGACTAAATTGGGTTGGGATATCTGGTTGGCATGGACGGGTTGGACCGAAGGATCTGTTTCCGTGCTGTACATCTCTATGGCTCTATGACTCCAAGTCGACGCTGATGCCGTGTGATTATTGGGTCCCAAGGCGGAAGATGATGCATTGTTCCTCCAGATCCAACCTTCCAACTCAGCATCGCCCTCTTGTCCTGTCCTACCTGTCCATCTTCCTTCCCACCTAACCACTCCACACTCTCCACTGACCTATCACAATTACCTCTTACCTGCATCCACCTATCGCCTTCCTGCCGCCTCCTACCTAGCCCCACCCCCAACTTATCTCTCAGCCCCCTACCCCTCCACATTCCTGATGAAGGGCATAAGCCCTTCAGCTCCTTGGATGCTGCCTGACCTGCTGTGCTTTTCCAGCACCACACTTTCTAACTTTGACTCTCCAGCATCTGCAGTCCTGACTTTCTCCATGTATGCCACAGAGTTGGACTTACTTCATAGTTACTGGCAAGTACCTTTGTCGGAGAGAGCAAAATAAAGCTTTTGTAACCCCAAAAGGGCTATATCAATTTAAAAGTGTATCACTTTGGAATTAACAACACACCAGACACTTTTTAAAGACTTAAGAACAGAATTGTTGCAAGATTGACTAATTGTGTCATCTACATAGACAACTTAGTGGTTTTCTGCCATTCATGGAAAGATCACATGGACAGAGCTCTTTGAGAGTCGACAGAAGGCAAATTTGGTCATAAACTTGGCAAAAACAAAATTTGCAAAGGAAGTGGCATTCTTAGGGCCAATGACACTGAGGAACATGAAGATGAAGGCCATCAAGGAATTCCCAAGATCATCCTCGGAGAAGGAATTGCTGTGATTTTTAGGATTGAGTAGGTTCTACTCGAAATCTGTACCCATTTTGGTAGCATAGTGGCACCATGGACGGATTTGGTAAAAAAGAACACAAACTTTCTGTGGACTGAACAATGTCAGGAAGCATTTGTGAATTTCAAAGCAGTGTTAACCACTGCATTAGTTTGAGCCACGCCAAATGTTTTGAAACCCTTCAAAGTCACTGACGACGCAAGTGATGTATGTACTGGAGCTGTGTTGTTACAGGAGGATGATTGATTAAATTAGATTACTTACAGTGTGGAAACAGGCCCTTCAGCCCAACAAGTCCACACCGACCCACCACCCACCCAGACCCATTTCCCTACATTTACCCCTTCACCTAACACTACTGGCAATTTAGCATGGCCAATTCACCTAACCTGCACATTTTTTGGACTGTGGGAGGAAACCGGAGCACCTGGAAGAAACCCACACAGACACAGGGAGAATGTCCAAACTCCACACAGAGAGTCGTCTGAGGCGGGAATTAAACCCAGGTCTCTGGCGCTGTGAGACAGCAGTGCTAACCACTGTGTCACCGTGCCGCCCACAATTGTGGAATTGAAAGGCCAATGTTATTTTTCAAAAAATCTCAATATCCACCAGAAAAAATACTCACTCATTGAAAATGAGTGAGAGTTTGAATTATAAGTGGAATCTCTACAGCATGTAGAGGCCCTTCAGCCCAACAAGTCCACACTGACCCTCCGAAGAGTGTCCCACCCAGACCCATTACCCTACCCTATTCCTCTACGTTTCCCTTGACTAATGCACCTAACCTACACATCCCTGAACACCATGGGCAATTTAGCAAGGCCAATCCATCTAACCTGCATATCTTTGGACTGTGGGTGGAAACGCACGCAGACATGGGGAGAATGTGTAAACTCCACGCAGACAGTTGCCCAAGGCTTGAATCAAACCCAGGTCCCTGGCACTGTGAGGCATGAGTGTGAACCATTGTGCCACCATGCCACCCTAAATGTCAGGTCCTCCCCAGCACGGAATTGATCGCCAGTCTTCTGCGTGACAGGCAGAAACACTCACCACTATACTACCAAGCATGTTAAGCTTGGAAATGGCCTTACAACATTTTAATATTTGCGTTGCAAACAATGCAGAGATGATTATGTATACCAATTACAATCCTTTGACACTTCTGGAATGATTTAACGACAAGAAACACTAGATTATTTAGTTGGAGTTTCATGTTACAAACATTTAATTTACATGCTGTGGGTCGTGTAAATATTATTGCGGATGCTTTATCGTGGGTATAAAAGAAAAATGCTTATAAAAGATAGAGATGGTAGTGTTCAATGTTATATCTAAATTAATGAACCATGGATCTAGTGGAGTTAAGATTTTAAAACAAAAACAATCAAGTCATCTTTTCATAATGATGGTTCTTTTGTTCTTCAGTGGGGAAGTGTTGCATAGCGTAACTGTAGATTGGGAGGCAGAAAGTTAGTTAGAATTTGATATTTGTAGAATTGTACAATGCTAGGGGGATAGCATTGCAGAGTCCCTTTAAAAGATGGTGCTTTTGCAGTGCTTGGAGATTTAAAATGGATGTCTGTGAGCAGCAGCTAGAATTTGCTAGCGCACAGAAAGCCCAAACTGAAACATTTACCGAAAGGCTGTAGAGTTAGCAGGGCAAAAGTGAGGACTGCGGATGCTGGAGATTAGAGTTGAGAGTGTGGTGCTGGAAAAGCACAGCAGGTCAGGCAGCATCCAAAGAGCAGGAGAGTTGACGTTTCAGACAAAAGCTCTTCAGCAGGCCAAGCAGTTGTTGCAAAGACCAATCAATTTTAAAAAGACCCTTCAATGCTAAAAACCTACTATATTTAAATCTGATGGTTTTGATGACAATCCTAGTGTAATAAATGATGACATGTCATCAATGGTATAAAAGAAGACCCCCTGAGCAAGCTGCCAACCCCCAGAGCTGACAGCTCTCAGCTCTGGAGAGAGAATCACTGGCTCTCACAGCCTCACTTATGTCTTAGAGAAAGCACCATCTAAATAACAATGGTACCAATGATGGAGAAGCCATTCATAGAGTCATAGAGATGTACAGCACGGAAACAGGTCCTTTGATCCAACCTGTCCATGCTGATCATTATCCCAACCCAATCTAGTCTCACCTGCCAACATCCGGCCTGTATCCCTCCATACCCTTCCTATTCATTTACCCATCCAAATGCCTTTTAAACGTTGCAATTGTACTAGCCTCCACCACTTCCTTTGACAGCTAATTCCATACACGTACAACCCTCTGCATGAAAAGGTTGCTCCTTATGTCTCTTTTATATCTTTCCCCTCTCACCCTAACCTATGCCCTCTAGTTCTGGATCCCCCACCCCAGGGAAAAGACTTTGTCTATTTATCCTATCACCCCCACCCCCCACCACTCAGCCTCTGACGCTCCAGGGAAAACAGCCCTAGCCTATTCAACCTCTCCCTGTAGCTCAAATCTTCCAATCTTGGCTGACAGAAGATTCAACGGAGGATGCACAGAACATTCTGGAAGACACATAACCTTGCTATAATTTCAAGAGATTAAATGCTTTTTTTAAACAAGAATAGGACTTCTATTTATTAGAACAGCATACCATTAGAATCTTGCCTTATTTGGGAATAATTAGTAGTTAGAAGTAATTTATTCGTTGATTAATAGTTTAGTTAATTTGTTCACTGTTAGAGTTGGATAAATTGGTACTTGCTGATTTTAAATTAAGTGTTAGCGATTTATTTTATTTAACCACTCAGAGTTGCTGAAAAGCAATTTATGCCACTTTTCACAAACTTTTATTTTTACAGATTAGAGGGTGAGGTGCTCTCCTTTCAGTGTTTCAGTTTTAGTTCTTGAGGGGGTGTCAATCTCCACTTTGTAACAGTTGTCAAAAGATTAGATTAGATTAGATTACTTACAGTGTGGAAACAGGCCCTTCGGCCCAACAAGTCCACACCGACCCACCGAAGCGCAACCCATCCATACCCCTACATTTACCCCTTTACCTAACACTACGGGCAATTTAGCATGGCCAATTCACCTGACCTGCACATCTTTGGACTGTGGGAGGAAACCGGAGCACCCGGAGGAAACCCACGCAGACACGGGGAGAACGTGCAAACTCCACACAGTCAGTCGCCTGAGGCGGGAATTGAACCCGGGTCTCTGGCGCTGTGAGGCAACAATGCTAACCACTGTGCCACCGTGCCGCCCACTTATGGTGGGATAAAGAGCAGTTGTAGATGTGGGTGGAGAAATAGCAGACGAAGTTTAATCCGGGTAAATTAGAGGTATGGGAGACAAATATTAAGGGAAAGTATATAATTAATTGCAGGACCCTGAACAGCATTGATGTACAGTAGGATCTTAGTGTTCAAGTCTATAGCTCCCTGAAAATAGCCACGCAAATAGATAAGGTAGTAAAGAAGGCATATGGCATGCTTGCCTTTATTGGTCAGGGAACTGAATACAAGCGTCGGGAGGTCAAGTTGCAGCTTTATAAGACGTTGGTTAGGCCACAATTAGAGTATTGTGTTTAGTTATGGTAGCCACACTACAGGGAGGACTGGAGGTTTTGGAGAGGGTGCACAAGAGATTTACCAGGATGCTGCCTGGATTAGAGGATATGAGCTATAAGGAGAGGCTAGAAAAACTCAGGTTGTTTTCTCTGGAGTGGTGGATCCTAAGTGGAGACTTGATAGAAGTCTATAAAATGATGGGATGCAGAGATAGGGTTGATGGTCAGAGTCTTTTTCCCATTTAAAGTTGGAGGGGGAAAGTACAAAGGAGATGTGAGGGGCAATTTTATTTTACATAGTGTGGTAGGAGTCTGGAATGCACTGCCGGGGTGGTGGTGTCGGCAGATACGATCGTGGCATTTAAGGTACTTTTAGATAAGCATATGAATATGCAAGGAATGGAGGGATATGGACCAAGGGCAGGCAAAGGGATTAATTTAATTTTGTGTCATGTTTGGCAGGTCAGGCAGCATCCGAGAAGCAGGAGAATTGACCTCTCGGGCATAAGCTTTTCAACAGGATGAGCTCTTCGATGCAGTTCAGAATATCTCACACTCAGTAATCAATCCAATATGATCACATAATCATGCTCACTGACTAATCCGATTGTGAATTCTAGAGAAATGTCACAATGTGGAGAGTGTGGGTTTGTGAATAGCTTTCCCCTGTGAGGCTGAATCCCATGAGTCTGCCCTGGTCCTCACACCTTCGGGGGGATCTACCAGAGGAAAGCTGCTATCCCACTAATAGCATATTCGCTATTAACAGAGTTTTAGGGCTGGAAAGTCCCCCTCAGAAAGCTGACAGCAAATCACATGCCAGCATTTCTCCAGAATCTACAGTGCCACTGGTAGTGACGGGCACTGCAGGTACTACACCTCTGGCACTTGACAGTGTTTGGGGAGCTTGCCAGGTGCTGAAAATGTGTTGCTGGAAAAGCGCTGCAGGTCAGGCAGCATCCAAGGAACAGGAGAATCGACGTTTTGGACATAAGCCCTTCTTCAGGAATGAGGAAAGTGTGTCCAGCAGGCTAAGATAAAAGGTTGGGGAAATGAGGAAACTGGAGAAATCTGAGTTCATCCCTTGTGGTTGGAGGGTTCCTAGGCGGAAGATGAGGCGCTCTTCCTCCAACCGTCGTGTTGCTATGGTCTGGCGATGGAGGAGCTTGCCAGGTGCTAAGCTTGCACTTTCAGTGAGGCAAATGGGGCAGGTGTTTGAAAGGCCATACAAGAAGAATCAAGGGTGGGTAAGACTTTTAAGTTTTGGGGGTTGCATTGATCAAGGAGCCATTTCATTTTTCCCCTCCATCTCCCATTACACTTCCCACCACCACCCTGCACAGGGAAATGTCACAAGCTTGGTATAGAATTCTCCTGCTGGTTAATTCCTACCTTCTGGTGGGATATGGCCTCCAAGTGGGCACCAAATATCCTTGTATGGGAATTCAGTCAGTTCACAGGTGGGTGACCTCCTGCTGTGGGAAGAACCATGCTAAGGGCACAGGTACGAGTGTGAGTGTAGTTGGTGGTGAGTGGATAATTCCCTGAATTTGATTTGCCTTACGACCCCTGACAGCCAAGCAGTTGAGAGGGAGCATAAAATCCAGTCCCATGGATGAATTGAGGTGAATAGCATTGGCAAAAAGGAAAGGTTAAATAAAGTCGAATAGGTGAAAGCTCACTTGGCTCAGAAATTCTAGCCCATTCTGTTTCTGCCATGAAAATTCAACATAATTCCTGATTTATTGGTTGAGTCACTGCGTGAAAGACAAAGCACTGACCTTATCTCACAAGCTGAAGATATTTAAACAATGAATAAGCCAACAGAATTCCTCAACCATAAAAATATTTCACAATTAATAGTTGACCTTTGAAGTAACATCAATTAAATGACTTAAATGATTGCTTCATGCAAGTATTAACTGAAGAGAACATTCAGCAGCAGACTAATAATTATAAGGAGGTTTCACAACGAAAATTTACAGTGTTCTTTTCACTTACATTTAATTCATTGGCAAGTTTTGAAAGTTGAGAATGAGAGAGAGCTCTCATATACCTGAAAGAGTTAAGCAAGACTAGCAATGCAATCTCTGAAATGCTAACAACAAGCATGTTGGCAACAATAGTTACTGGGCAGATTATGCTGGGTTGAACAACATACCTACTGTTTCAAAAACAAAAGTTATTACATCAAATGCAAGTATGACCCTTCAGGTTACATATCAATTAACCTGAAGTGTTAATTGGGAGAACATTGCAATTAAGAGTTAGGAATAACCTTAAGGATTAATGCATGATACACTGGAAGAAAAACTGAAAGTAATAGTAACTTAAATTTATATAGTGACTTTGATCTAGTCAAACATTTGACAGGATTGCTATCAAACATAACACATGAAGAGATATTCCAGTATGCTCTTGTGCAATCGTGATTGATTTTTAAATGATGGGCACCTTCTATGTCTGACTCTAAACTCTGGCATTTGTTCCCTGAATCGGTGTCACACTTCTCCTATCTAAGCCACGCCTTAAGACCTATTACTTTGACTAACGTCTGTACTATCTCTTTATGTGGCCCTTTACCATACTTTGGCCTGTGCACCTCTTCAACACATTTTTTTAAACAACCATATCAATGCTTCAAGTTTTATTCCCATTAGACATTGTACCCACTTCTAAGGGTGGCCAGTGCAAAAGCAGCTAATATAATAATTCAGATAAATGATCGAATTTGAACAATTCCAATTTCAGTGAAATAATCTGACTTTTAGAAAATAGTTTAAAGGTCATCTGCATGGTAATAACCTAGTAAACAATAGCCACCATGACTCTATCTCCTCTCAACCATTTTTTGACTTCTTTGGTGAAGAACTGTCAAATGTTATTCTTGAATCATTATGCATTTTAGTACATCGAGTGTAGTTCCACTAGGACAAAGTAACTAGCTTGATTTGGAACGGCGTACACTCCCTCCACCACCAACGCTCAGTAGCAGCATTATATACCAGCTACAAGATTCACTGTGGAAATTGACCAAAAATCTTAAGACAGCACCTTCCAAACCCATGGTAACTCCTATCTGGAAGGAGCTTACCATCCCGACTTGGAAATATATTGTTGCTCAGTTAAAGTCCTGGAATTCTCTCCCGAACAGTATTGTGGTTCTACTTACAGCTCATGGAATGCAGCAGTTCAAGAAGGCAGCTCACCATCACCTTTTCAAAGGTAACTGGGATGGGCAATAAATACTGGCCCAATCAAGGGCAACCATATCCCATGCATAAGTGAAAACAATCATGGTATCATCCAACACAGACGGAGGCAAACCCATGAATCATGAACCTGCTAATTCCACATAATTTATTTTTCCTCAGATCCTATTCCCTTTAGATAGTTAATGTTGAATCTGTGTGTCACACTTTCAGATCAGACCCTTTGCTTTGCCTTCTGTTTGTTTTGCCAATTCTCTACAATCTGTTTGCCGTTTTTATTTTTCATTCCTGGGTGATACTGGTTGAGGCAGCATTCATTGCCCTAGAGGAGGTAGTGAGACGGCTTCTTGAACTGCTGTAGTCCAGTTATTGACCTTGTGGCCAAGGAAACAGCTTCTCCTTACTTACACAATCAAAATCTTCAGCATTTTGAAAACCTCACTCAGATTTCCTCTTAACTATCTCTGTTCGAAGGAGAAATATTTAAAGAATGGCCAAAGAATGAAAAGTGAGGAATATGTTCTAGAGGATAATCTCAGAAAGTGCAGTGAAATGTAAGGGGTTACATAGCTCCCCTCAACAAAAAGTGCTATGTTTCTAATGCTCCACAGTTCACCTTCATTCAGAAACTCTAAGCAGTTTTGGCACATTTTCAGGTAAAACCAAACTGGGAGGAGCAGTAGAACTGAAAGAGGCAGAACAGGCATTATTTTAAATGTTGGATTCAATATAAGACCTTCAGACCACAAGACATAGGAGCAGATCAGATTCAATGTATTGAGTCTGCTCAACCATAGGTCTGACAATCCTCAACTCCACTTTCCTGCTTTTTCCCCATAATCCTTGATTTTCTTATCTATTAAAAATCTGTCTATCCCATCCTTGAATATATTTAAAGACCAAGCCTCCCTGTGGTAAAGAATTCTACAGATCCCACAGGGTGGTGAGTGCCTGGAATATGCTGCCAGGGGAGGTGGTGGAAGCAGCCACAGCAGCAGCATTCAGAAGCATCTGGCAAATATGTGAATAGAAAGGGAATAGAGGGATATGGATCCTGTAGTTGAAGGCAGTTTTAGTATAGAAGAGCAAAATGTGTTGGCGCAGGCTTAGAGGGCTGAAAGGCCTGTTCCTATGCTGTATTGTTCTTTGTTCTTGATGCACGGCTTTCTGAGAGAATAAATACTTTCTCATTTCCATCTGAAATTGTTGACCTCTTACTCTGAAGTTGTCCTTTGCTCCCAGATTTTCCTGCAAGAGAAAAAACTGCTTCTACATCTACCATGTAAAGCTCCTGAAGAATCTTATGATTCAATAATGTTTCCTCCCATTCTCCTAAATTCTAATGAATATGGGGTCAATCTACAGCTCCAACATAACCTCAACAAGAGATGTGGTGGTTCTCTGAAGAAGTAATTCACCCAGTGTCATTTTCTCCCTTGAGCCATGCGGATTCTTCCTTTTCAAAGAACAATACAATGCAATGCAATGAAATCCTTGAGTGAACCTGCCTCCACTTCACTCTCAAGCAGCAACTTTCAGTTCTTCACTATTTGTGTCAGAAAAACATTTCTTCTCGTGTCCCCATTGCTTCTTTTACTATTTACCTGAAATCAGTTTTACTCTCATTCTCAAAGGGAGCAGTTTTGATGTCAATTCTGTTGATACCCTTCATCATCTTAAATGCCTTGATCAAATATGTTGGAACAGTTTTTCCAAAGCAGTGGAATAACAGTGAGACGAGGTAATAATTATTGTTTATAGTACTTTGGTCACATTGCACAGAGAACACTGCATTCACTTCTAATAAAATTGCCAACTCCTGTTGGCTATATTCCAGGAGGATTCATCCCATGACTTCTTGCATCATTGACCCCAGCCCCTATTTGTCACTCAACCAGGCCAATCTTGATTACATTAGTCTTCCCAAGCCAATCGGAAAGTGAACAATATTATTATTACCCAACTGGAATTACCTATGAGCCCAACAACCTCTTTATTCCGATTTTCTAAATGGTTTATAAAAACTTCAAAGAAAATGAAGAGGCGCACAATTATTTTTAATGCATCATTGATTTTACTCCTGGCTCCTTCCAGTTTCCAAGGGATTAATCTGCAATTAGGAGAGACCCAGAAAATATTTGCGGTCAATTATTACTGAACAAATTCCATCAATTTATCTATACCCTCCCACGTCAGACTTCCACTGCTATTCCATTTGAGTGACTCAGTTGGCTGAACAGCTGGTTTGTGATGGAGAAAGTGAGGACTGCAGATGCTGGAGATCAGAGTCGAGAGTGGGGTGCTGGAGAAGCAGAGCAGGTCAGGCAGTATCCGAGGAGCAGGAGAGTCGACGTTTCGGGCAAGAGTTTGAATGATTCCTGATGAAGGGCTCTTGCCTGAAACGTTGATTCTCCTGCTCCTGTGATATTGCCTGACCTGCTGTGCTTTTCCAGCACCTCACTGTTGAAGCTGGTTTGTGATGCAGAATGCTGTTAACAGCATGGGTTCAATTCTTGCATTGTCTGAAATTATCATGGTGTGGATAATCCGGTGTTGGACTGAGGTGGACAAAGTTTAAAATCAGCTAGGAGAAAGTGAGGACTGCAGATGCTGGAGATCAGAGCTGAAAAATGTGTTGCTGGAAAAGCGCAGCAGACCAGGCAGCTTCAAAGGAGCAGGAGAATCGACATTTCGGGCATAAGCCCTTCTTCAGGAATGAGGAGGGTGTGCCAAGCAGGCTAAGATAAAAGGTAGGGAGGAGGGACTTGGGGGAGAGGCGTTGGGAATGCGATAGGTAGAAGGAGGTTAGGGTGAGGGTGATAGGCCAGAGAGGGGGTGGGGGCGGAGAGGTCGGGAAGATGATTGCAGGTCAAGAAGGCGGTGCTGAGTCTGAAGGTTGGGACTGAGAAAAGGTGGGGGGAGGGGAAGTGAGGAAACTGGAGAAATCTGCATTCATCCCTTGTGGTTGGAGGTTTCCTAGGTGGAAGATGAGGCGCTCTTCCTCCAGATGTCGTGTTGCCATGGTCTGGCGATGGAGGAGGCCAAGGACCTGCATGTCCTTGGCGGAGTGGGAGGGGGAGCTAAAGTGTTCAGCCACGGGGCGGTTGGGTTGGTTGGTGCGGGTGTCCCAGAGGTGAAACGTTCCACAAGTAGGCGGCCTGTCTCCCCAATGTATAAAATCAAAGTTTAAAATCACACAACTCCAGGTTACAGTCCAACAGTCAAGTTCAGAGGTTATGAGCATGGCCTCAACCAGGATCTTAGGTTAATATCACACTACAGGTGACCCTACTACACCATACACTCTCTCTTTCTCTCTTACACACACACAGACACACACGCTCTTTCTCATACATACACACACACAACCTCTCACAGGTTTATACTCCATCACACTCATGCACACACTTTACCAAGCATGCATACATGCAAACACATTCTCTCACGCGCACTCACACTCACATGCACACAGTCTCTCATGCATGCAAGCACACACAAGTTTATGGGATGAATTTGTATTTGCAGATACATTCCATTTTACTCAAAAATTGCACAATCTGCAGGCAGTCAATCCATGTCATATTTTATAAATTCCTACTTTGGAAATAGAACCAGTCTGACTCAATATTGGGAAATAGACAGAGTCTAACCCCACACCTTTAATACATTGTCTGAGCTGAGATGTCACTTTTAAAAAATAAAACCTGAAGTTATCTTGAGAATGTGACTTAAAAGTAATTCTGAGATTTACATATTAACCTGCAACCCATTCGAAAAGATGAAAGACTTAACAGCAATCTAGGTTTGTTCAATATATCATTTCAGTTGCATGTCACAGTAATCTTTTGCTACACATTCTGTGTCTTATGATTCTGCTCCACAGCTACCCGATGAAGGAGGAGCGCTCTGAAAGCTAGTGCTTCCAAATAAACCTGTTGGACTATAACCTGGTGTTGTGAGATTTTTAACTTTGAAATTACCATGAAGGACTCTCCTCAATTTCTCCCTTTGCATGAGGTGTGGTGACTGTCACGTTAAACCACCACTAGTCTCCTTCTAATGAAAGCAGTCCTATCGTCTAGAATGTCTACAATGACCCATCTTTCTTTTATTGTAAATCTTGTATATTACTTTAAACATTGGCTAAAGATATTCAACTTAGTAATTTGAGGACTGATGATCAGATAAGATTTCTTTGCACAAAACGTGATGAACGTTAGAATTAGACTTTCAGATGAACACACAAATTAAAAACCTTCGACCCATTTCAGAAACAACTAGATGAGACAAGAGGGAGACTTCAGCTTCTGTCTGCTTGAGTTAAGTCAATTAGGTTGATTGAACTTGCTCATGTGATTCGCTTTCTCCACATTGAGACTATTTGGAAGGAGATTGACTCACAATGACAGCTTCTGAAGAGTAGAAATGTGTTGCTGGAAAAGCGCAGCAGGTCAGGCAGCATCCAAGGAACTGGAGAATCGACGTTTTGGACATAAGCCCTTCTTCAGGAATGAGGAAAGTGTGTCCAGCAGGCTAAGATAAAAGGTAGGGAGGATGGATTTGGGGGAGGGGCGTTGGAAATGCGATAGGTGGAAGGAGGTCAAGGTGAGGGTGATAGGCCGGAGTGGGGTGGGGGCGAGCCACGGGGTGGTTGGGTTGGTTGGTCCGGGTGTCCCAGAGGTGTTCTCTGAAATGTTCCGCACGTAGGCGGCCTGTCTCCCCAATATAGAGGAGGCCACATTGGATGCAGCGGATGCAATAGATGATGTGTGTGGAGGTGCGTGATGTGAATTTGTGGCAGATATGGAAGTATCCCTTGGGGCCTTGGAGGGAAGTAAGGGGGGAGGTGTGGGCGCAAGTTTTGCATTACTTGCTGTTGCAGGGGAAGGTGCCAGGAGTGGAGTTTGGGTTGGTGGGGGGTGTGGACCTGACGAGGGAGTCACGGAGGGAGTGGAGTGGCCCTGTTCGAAACACTGATTCTTGTTTGTCTCTGGACAGGTGTTGATAGAACTGCATATTTTCCAACTTTTTGTGCTTGTATTTCTGATACCAACATTGGGGTTTTTAAAAAAATAATATTGAAATTTTTATTTTAAATAATACTAACTAATGTTGTGGAGAGATTACTGACTTATCTACTATTCTGTGACAGGGAGAGGTATCATCTTCCGAGTGTCAAAAACCTGAAGACATTCTCTTTAGTCTTTTTCAGGACATCCCTCATAAGTTAAAAGAAAGGGTTTGTACAGAATAATTAATAAGAAATAGTTTCCAGTATCAAGAGGGTCAGGAACAAGAGGTCATAGATTTAAGAGAATTGATAAATGAAGCAGAGAAGTGATGGGGAAGTGTTTCTACACAGTGTGTTGTTGTGAAGTGGAATGCAGCTGTCTTAAAGAATGTGAAAGTAGAATCAAGTGAAATGATCAGGAGGGAATTGGACTGATATTTGAAACGGGAAAATGGCAGGGGCAGAATAGGTGAGTCCAACTAACTGGGTAACATTTTAAAGACCGTAGTCTTGATGAGCCAAATAGTTTCCACCCAGATGGTAGGATTTTCAGCACTGGAGTAAAAGTATGCCTTTTGGAGTGTTAAACTCTTGCATGATCTTATCTTTTCCTCCCCTGCACATTGTGAAATTTGATCATATACGCTTTTGATTAGGCCTGCCCAAACTCCATAAGGTCTAATCAGGCTCATAGAGATGTATTGACACAGCCATAGAACGTAGTAACATATAAAAAAAGTACCATTTTAATCATTTTCACAAAATTTAAGAAGCCACTGAGTGCTAAAAAGATCTTACTCAAAGGATGATTTAATTGTTTACATCTCAAATGTTTGGAGATGCCAGTGTTGGACTGGGATGTACAAAGTTAAAAATCACACAATGCTGGGTTATACTCCAACAGGTTTATTTGGAAGCTCTAGCTTTCAGGGCGCTGCTCCTTCATCAGGTGGTTGTGGAGAATAGCTATCTTATTCTTCACTACCACCTGATGAAGGAGCAGCGCTCCAAAAGCTAGTGCTTCCAAATACACCTCTTGGACTATAATCTAATGTTGTGATATTTTTAACTTGGTAGATCTCAAAGATGTTGAGTAGCAAAGTATTTAAGTTAACTTTTTTATCAATGACTACATTCAGTTCCTTATGTGGAAATTAACCCAGCCATTAACCAATGTGAAACAATAACTCATTATCTTCAATCTTGTTGCAAACACTGTTGAAACAAATGAGAAGCTGCTTTATAAATTCAAGTCTTTCTTCTCTTCATTACATTGACAGTTAAAGTAATTTATTATTAACATATTAGTGTATGTCGATGACAATCACAGGGTGAGATTTTTGTATTTTAAAACTCATCCTCTGGCATAGAGGTAAAATTAGGCTCAAATTACAAAGAAATAAATGTAAAATGTAAGATGCTGGAGATCTGAACTAAAATCAAAAAGTGCTGGACAAACTCAGCAGGTCTGGTGCAGGGAAGATAATTGAGAGACAGATTGAGTCAGAGAGTCTATGTTATCTGAACTGCAGGATCAGGATTAAATAAAGCAGCCAGGAGAGGTAATTACACTGTGTGCACATTGTAGATCTTGCAGTTTCCACAAGGTGTGAAGTCCCAAACCCAATTACTCTGTGCAGCAATCACTGCAGATTTGATGTTTAACTTCAACATGTGGAACTGTTTGGCCTGATAAGGGATTTAGTGTGGTTTCATGTTTGTTTCTTAAAATCCTGTGAATGTCTTGTTACTGTTTCCTTGATCTTCACCTTTAAGGCTGGGATAGGGAATTAAAACATCCAGAATAAAGATTTTCACCTTCACATTTATCACAATGATAAGATGGCCGATCCACAATATAGACCAGCTGTACAGCATGATGAGCTGGGCTGTGTACAGACGGCATATGTTTGAGGAGGGGATTGCCTTAGAGTCATCCTAAGATTAGAGATGCAGTCAATGTAAGAGCTATTTGACCTGGTGATGCATTGTGTAATTACTATTCAAGCTGGTGATATAGTCACTACGAATACTATTTGAACTGGTGATGCAGTACCTGTATCAACTATTCAATCTGATGACGCAGTGTGAGAGCTCTGTGTGGCATTCAAACCAGAATTCAATTAACAAACATATCGATTTGGACACTATTTACCAATCTCTCAGAAAAAGAATCGGAAGTGACACCAAACACCACAATAGACCAAGACACAAATATCAAGCTGAACAAAACACCGGTGCTTCACCGGAGACTCACTGATGATGTTACCTAGCATGGTGATGAGAACAAACCTACCAGCTCAGTGAGCAATCCTACAACCTGAATGTGAGAGCTATTCGACCTGGGGATGTAGTCAACATGAAAGGTATTTGACCAGGTGATGCCGTCACTGTTAGTGCTGTTCAACTTGGTGGTGTAGGCAGAGGATGAGGGTGATGCTGCAAATTTTGTATATTTAAGACTTTCAGAAAGCATTTGATATGGTGCCACATATTTGGTTGGTTAGCAAACTGGAAATCATTGTGACTGATTCTTTCTTGACAACATGGATTGACAAAAAGATAGGAAATACAGGTAGGTATAAATGGGCATTTCACAGATTGGAGAGGAGTTGAAAATGGTGTTCCCCAGCATCGGTGTTGAAATCCTTGCTTTTCCTGATTTTATATAAATAATTTGGAGATGGGCGTTGAGGGCAAAATCTCTAATCTTGCAGGTGATACTAAACTAGGGAGAATACTGAATTGTGAGGATTATGATGAGTAACTTCAGAGGGACATTGAGAAGTTGGCTAAATGGGCAGACATCTGACAGATGAAATTTAATGCAGAGAAATGTGAGGTGATGCATTTCGACTGAAGAAATGCAAATACAAAACAGGCTTAATGGTACAACTTTGAGGGACGTCAGTTTCACATATATAATTCTCTGGAGGAGGCCAGACAAAGTGAAACAGTTGTAATGAAAGCTTATAAAATCCTTGGATTTATAAATAAAGGCATTGAGTATAAAAACAAGGAAGTGATGCTACAAATCATTGGTCAGACCACACTTGGGAGTACCAAGTTCAGTTCTGGGCAACTTATTTAAGAAAGGATGTTGGGCCCCTGGAGAGAGCAGAAAGATGATTTCCTGAGATAATTCCAGTAATGGGAGATTTCAGAGACAAGAACAGAGAAATTGGGCTGATTCTCCTAGGAATAGAGATAAATTAAGAGATGACCTTATTGTGGTGTTCAAAATCATGAATTTTGACAGGGTCAGGAAGGATATTTGGTTTCTCCTAGTTGATATGTTAGTATCTAGGGATTACAATTTCACGACTGTCAGCAAGACAGCAAGGAGTGAAATGAGGAGAAACTTCTTTACTTGGTTGTTTGGATTTGGAAGACGCTGCCTGGGAGACTGAAGTTAAAAATCACACAACACCAGGTTGTAGTCCAACAGGTTTATTTGGAAGCACTAGCCTTCGGAGCGCTGCTCCTTCATCACCTGATGAAGGAACAGCACTCCGAAAGCTAGTGCTTCCAAAGAAACCCGTGGACTGTAAGTTGCTGTTGTGTGGTTTTTAAACTTTGTACACCCCAGTCCAACACCGGCATCTCCAAATCATGGGAGACTGAAGGCAGACTCCATTGGAGATTTCAAAAGAGATCTGAATATACATTTGAAAGTGATGTCTTTAGATGGCTATAGTGGGAGAATGGATTGAGCTGGGTAGTTCTTTCAATGGCTTCTTTCTGTACATACAAGATTCTGTACTATCCGAGAGTGATACAATTACTGTGAGAGCTATTTGATCTGGCGATGCAGTTCCCATGGGACATAATTGACCTGGTGATATAGTCAGAGTTTCAGCTATTTGACCTGGTGATGCAGCCAGGGGAGAGCTATCTGACCTGGTGATCCAGACACTATGAGAACTATTTGACCTGGTGATGTGGTCATTGTGTGAATGGTATTTGATCTGGCAATGCAGTCACTACAAGAGCTGTTCGACCTGGTGATGCAGTTACCCTGAGTGCTATTTGACCTGATAATGCCTTTAGCCTGTTACAGAGTGCTATTTAACATGGTGAGGCAGCCAATCTATTGGCCTGGCGAGGGCTTGACCAAACAGTCATGCAGTCAGTGTGTGCTATTCCACCTTGTGCCACATGCAGTGGATGAGCGTAGTGCCATTGGCCAAATGGACAGATGTCTGGCAGATGCATTTCAATACAGAGAAATGTAAGCTAAAGAATTCTGGTACATGGAATATAGAGAAAACAATACAGTCTAAATGGTGCAAATTTAAGGGGAATACCTGAGCAAAGTTCATAATTCTCTGGAGGAGGGCAGGCAATGTGAAACAGTTAAGAAGACTTCAGATTTATTAATAGATGCATAGATTTTAAAAGTAAGGAAGTGATGTTACGCTTCAACAAATCATAGTCCTCAGCATGCTGCAGTGTTCCAGTGAATCACAGTGTGAATTGAAGTAACAACATCTCAGCTTCAAATTAGGCATATTACAGCCCTCTGAACTGAATATCGAATTAAACACCTTCAAATTGTGAACCAATTTCCATTCCTTCCCTTAATTGTTTCATTCTCTGTCACCATGTTCTTTCACACCTTCGCCCACCCACCCCAACCACCTCCCCACCAACAACCCCCCACGCCTCCCTACCCCAACCCACCCTAGTGGGACTGTCTATTCTTTCAAGTCTGGCAGTTAGACATACCGCCATTGTCACAATCCAGTCACTTAATATGAACAATCAACATCTTTTTATCCCCCACCACTCTTTGTACCCCCCACTATAGCAGAAATGCTGCCGTCTCCACACTTCACTTCAGCTCTGATGAACAGTCATCCAGACTCAAAATGTTAGGTTGCTCTCTCTCCACAGAAGCTGCCTGATCCAGTGTGATCTCCAGTATTTGTTGTTTTTCAGAGCATATGAATAGGATAGTTAAGAAGGCGTATGGGAATTTGCTTTCGTCAATCGTAGCATTGAACATAAGAGCAAAGAGATAATGTTGGAGTTGTGCAGAACATTGGTCAGTGCACAACTGGGGTACTGTGTGCAGTTCTGGTCACCTCACTACAAGAAGGTTGTGATAGCACTGAAGGGGGTACAGAGGAGTTTCACCACGATAGAATGGAATTGAATCGAATCTCTACAGTGTGGAAACAGGCCATTAGGCCCAACAAGCCCACACTGCCCCTCCAAACAGTAACCCACCTAGACCTATTACTCTACATTTACCCCTCACTAGCGCACCTAACCTACATATCCCTGAACACCAAGGGCAATTTGGCATGGCCAATTCACCTGACCTGCACATTTTTGGATTGTGGGAAGAAACCAAAGTACCTGGAGGAAACCCACACAGACACGGGGAGAATGTGCAAACTCCACACAGACAGTCGCCTGTGGCGGGAATTGAATCTGGATCCCTGGCACTGAGGCAGCAGTGCTAACCAATGAGCCACGTTGCTGCCCTAAAAGATTTCCTGCTCCTTCAGTATTGAATCACTACAGCATGGAAACAGGCCATTGAACCCTTTGAGTCCACACTGCCTCTCAGAAAACCATCCCATCCAAACCCAACCCCTTCATTTCCCATGGCTAACCCACCTAGCCTTAATGTCTTTAGACTGTTAGAGGAAACCCATGCAGACACAGGGAAAATATGCAAGCTCCACACAGACAGTCACTTGACATTGGAATTGAACTTGGGTCCCTGGCACGGTGAGGTAACTGTGCCCATTTGCCCTGGACTCCCCCACGCCAGGGAAAAGATCTTGTCTATTTAACCTATCCACACCCCTCATGATTTTATAAATCTCTGTGTGGTCACCCCTCAGCCTTTGACACTCCAGGTAAAACAGCCCCAGCCTATTTAACCTCTTCCTATAGCTCCAATCCACCAACTCTGGCAACGTCCTTGGAAATCTTTTCTGAACCCTTTCAAGTTTCACAACATTCTTCCAATAGGCGGGAGACCAGAATTGCGCACAGTATTCCAAAAGTGGCTGAACCAATGCTCTGTACAGCTGTAACATGATCTCCCATCTCCTATACTCAGTGCTCTGACCATTACAATAAAGGAAAGCATACCAAACACCTTCTTCAATATCCTATCTACCTGAGACTCCACTTTCAAGGAACTATGAACCTGCACTCCAAGGTCTCCTTGTTCAGCAACACTCCCCAGGACCTTACCATTAAGTGCATAAGTTCTGCTCTCATTTGCCTTTCCAAAATGCAGCACCTCACATTTATCTAAATTAACCTCCATCAGCCACTCTTCAGCCCATTGGCCGATCTGACCAAGATCCTGTTGTAATCTGATGTAACTTTCACTGTCCACTACACCACCAATTTTGGTGTCATCAGCAAATTTACTAATTATATCTCCTATGTTCACATCCAAACCGTTTAGACAGTGACAAAAAGCAGTGGACCCAGCACCATTCCATGTGGCACACCACTGGTCACAGGCCTGGAGCAGAGAAGGTTCGGGGGGGGGGGGGGGGGGGGGTTCTGATCGAGGTGTATACGATTGAGGGACATGGGCAGGGTGAATAGAAAGCAGCTGTTCCCTTCAGTCAAGGGTTAATAACAAGGGGGTATAATTTTATTGGGCAAGGCAGGAAGTTTAGATGGGATTTGAGGAAAAAGCATTTTCCTCAAATCTGACAAAAATCTGGAATGCGCTGCCTAGCAAAGTAGTTAGAACACACAACATTACAACACAGTACAGGCCCTTTGGTCCTCGATATTGCAGAAACCTGTGGAACCATTCAATTCAATTCAATTCAATCCAATCCAATCTAAAGCCTATCTATCCTACACTATTCCATTTTCATCCATATGTCTATCTAATGATCATTTAAATGCCCTTAAAGTTGACGAATCTAATACTGTTGCAGGCAGTGCGTTCCACGACTCTACTACTCTCTGTCCTATATCTATCACCCCTCAATGTAAAACTATGTCCCCTCATGTTAGCAATCACCTTCCGAAGAAAAAGGCTCTCACTGTCCACCCTCTGATTATCTTATCTGTCTCAATTAAGTCAACCTTCTTCTCTCTATGAAAAACAGCCACAAGTCCCTCAGCCTTTCTTCATAAGACCTTCCCTCCATACCAGGCAACATCCTAGTAAATCTCCTCTGCACCCTTTCCAAAGCTTCCACGTCCTTCCTATAATGCAGTGACCAGAACAGTACGCAATACTCCAAGTGTGGCTACACTAGAGTTTTATACAGCTGCAGCATGACCTTGTGGATCCGAAACTCAATCGCTCTACCATAAAAGCTAACACACCATACGTCTTCTTAATAACCCTATCAACCTGGGTGGCAACTTTTAGGGATCTATGTACATGGACACAGAGATCTCCCTGCTCATCTACAATATCAAGAATCTTACCATTAACCCTATACTCTTCAATCGTGTTGCTCCTTCCAGAGTGAATCACCTCACATTTTTCCACATTAAACTCCATTTGTCACCTCTCAGCCCAGCTCTGCAGCTTAGTTATGTCCCTCTGTGACATGCAACATTCTTCAGTTCTATCCACAACTCCACTGACCTTAGTTTCATCCACAAATTATTAACCCATCCTTCTATGCCCTCATCTAGGTCACTTGTAAAAATGACAAACAGCAGTGGCACCAAAACAGATCTTTGTGGTACACCACTACTAACCGAACTCTAGGATGAACATCTTTCATCAACCACCACCCTCTGTATTCTTTCAGCTAGCCAATTTCTGATCCAAACTGCTAAATCACCCTCAATCCCATGCCTTCTTATTTTGGTGCAATAGCCTACCGTGGGGAACCTTACCAAACGCCTCACTGAAATCCATATACACTGCATCAACAGCTTTACCCTCATCCACCTGTTTGGTCACCTTCTCAAAGAACTCAATAACATTTGTGAGACACAACCTACCCTTCACGAAACCGTGTTGACTATTCCTAATAATTTATTCCTATTGTGATGATTATAAATCCTATCTCTTATAACCTTTTCCAACACTTCACCCACAAGCCACGTAATGCTCACTGCTCTATAATTTCCAGGGTTTTCTCTACTCTCCTTCTTGAACCAGGGGACATTTGCAATTCTCCAGTCTTCTGGCATTATGCCTGTAGACAATGACGACAGAAACATCAAAGCCAAAATGTCTCTGCAATCTCCTCCCTAGCTTCGTAGAGAATCCCAGGATAAATCCCATCCAGCCCAGGGGACTTATCTATTTTTGTTTAAAGTTTGTGAGAAGATTTGTAGCTCTGGTGCTCGTTGCTGATGTTCTGTTCGCTGAGCTGGAAGTTTTTGTTGCAAACGTTTCGTCCCCTGTCTAGGTGACATCCTCAGTGCTTGGGAGCCTCCTGTGAAGCATTTCTGTGGTGTTTCCTCCGGCATTTATAGTGGCCTGTCCCTGCCGCTTCCGGTTGTCAGTTTCAGCTGTCCGCTGTAGTGGCCGGTATATTGGGTCCAGGTCTATGTGTTTGTTGATGGAGTTTGTGGATGAGTGCCAAGCTTCTAGGAATTCCCTGGCTGTTCTTTGTTTCGCTTGCCCTATAATGGTAGTGTTGTCCCAGTCAAATTCATGTTGCTTGTCGTCTGCGTGGGGACCACTACTGCGACCACTAGGACTTATAACAGCAAACAAACCAACAGCCACT